>NC_052086.1:72177204-72485704 GCF_015852505.1 Tachyglossus aculeatus
GGTCCTTTTGATTCCCAGGCCTGTGCTCTAACCTTTAGGGAATGCTGCTTCTCTGCTGCTACTTTGGGTGAACCGCAAGAAAGTGTCAGCGAGATTGACAGTAGGCAAGCTTCTGTAAATCTTGAGAAGCTCGCCTTCGGTGTTCATTGAGCTTTATCTGTTTTTTTGTGTGTTTCAACCAGCCTAGCTGGGTGACATGAGCCCACAGCCTAAGCTTTAGTGATGTAAAAGTGATTATCCAAACAAATTATGAATCAAGGCAAGTTTGCCTTGTCAAAGGTTTGCATAACTGAATGAAGTTCTGATGATAGAGTCTCCCTTTGACAGTGACAGATGAGCCTCAATCCTGAGAATTCAGCTGAAAACCAGCTCTAAGGAATTTATTATAGGGCAGAGTACTTTACTGAGTGCAGGGAAAGAATGCACAGTTTTGAGATGGACATGGTCTGTGGTTCTCTGGGGACTCACAACCTTAAAAATATAAGCAAGGAAGAGGAGACTGGTAAGAGCATCTCGTTTCTTGTCTCCTTGAGTTTCTAAGAAAACATAAAGATTTCGACAGGTAGAAAATAAAACAAAGGTCCGTAGGGTACTGTGGCTAGAGGAGCAGAATGTCAGGCTCCTTGCAGCTCCGAGTCCACTGTCACAACTGTGCTTACAGCAGCAGCTGCCAAAATCTTCCCAAGGTTTCATGGAGGCAGTGCCAGGCTCTGGTGGCTTCTCTCTGTCCCATTAGGGTAGTACAGGGAAGGCTGAGACTGAGGTTCTTTGGACTCTGAGGAGCGCCAGCCTGGGATCTCCGGGAGGCAGTCTGGTGGGCTGGGAGAGGAGGACACTGGAGGTCATGGTGTGTAGGTGGAAGTCATGTGGGTAAGCAGCAATTTCTCGAAATAACAATAATACTACTCTTAAGCACTTTGTGGCAAGCACTCTTCTAGGCACTGGAGTAGATACAAGATAGGGCCCACAGTCTTAATCCCCGTTTTACAGATGAGGTAACTGAGGCTCAGAAAAATGAAGCGACTTGCCCAAGGTCACACAGCAGACGCGTGGTGGAGCTGGGATTAGAACGCAGCTCCTTCTGACTCTCAGGCCCATGGTCTTTCCACTAGGCCCCACTGCTTCAAGATTCTCTCTTGGCCTTCGGATGGAGAGAGAGGGCTGGAAGATGCTCCACAGTGGCTGAGATCTTCGCAGGCCGGTGTGCCCAGGGCAATCTGGGAACAGGGACCGGGAGTCGTGATGCCAAGGCAGCAGTTACTGATGGTTTTGCTCAGCCTTGGGGTGGAGAGAGAAAGAATCAGCTCAGTCAGTCAGGCTGACAGTCGGTTTCATTACCAGACTGTCTCCCCGAAGTCAGATGAACAACTTTTTCCAGCTTCCACATTTACATTTTCAAAAATCACCCATGCATCTTATTTTGTTAGTTAATGGAGAGACTTGACACAAATGGTATTCTGCTGTTGGTGCTGAATTGCCAACCTTATTTTGGTGTCGGATTGACTGGATTGAAAGTAGGCTTGCCACTTAGCAGGTTCCACTCACGTGGCTGCCTTGGCATCTTTTAAGCCCATTGTGCTGTTCCTTTCTGTCATCCAGTTTGGGCCTTTTGAAGAAAGGTTTGAACTCTGACCATTTAGTTTTGCCCCATGCACCCGACGGGTGGTTACCACTAAATGCCAGGTTATTTTTACATCAGCTCTTTGGAGAAAAAGGATGGTGCTGGCCATTGAATAGTGTAGAACAACTTCAGTGACCAAGCACAATGGAACAGAAGACCTTTTCTGACCCATCATTCATTCAGTGACAAAACAAGATGTGTGATTGATTACCGACTCTGTGGAGGTTGAAGCTGGGGAAAAAATAAAGACTGTTGACCAGACTGCAGTGAAAAGGGTTGAACTCGGAGGGAATAAATGGTGAGTGTTGTGATCCACCATTAGTTCCCAGAATTGGAATTATATTCTGGACCAGTCTTTCATTCTGTGCAACTCTATAGGAGCTGTGCGCAGAGTTCCTAGGAAAGGGACAGATTGGCCTGATTTTTCCATTAGAGAAGAACAAAATGTATCTAGAACTCTGGAGATGTGTCTTGGAGGAGTGAAATAATTTGCAGCGAATCACTGTTTGGAGTTCATGGAAAATCGGAAAGATTTCCCAGTGGCAAAATGGTGCCAAATTCCGGTAGCAATTGAACTTTCTGGCTTCCCCTAAGTTTAAATTTCATCTAAAAGGACCCCCGAATGACCTGGGAGACGTGAAGGGAAGGACAAAATGGAATTCTCTCACAAGATGGGTCTGAATGTAGGAAAGGGGATAGGAGCTATCCTTTCAGATTTTGTTAAACTCCAAGCTCCATCAATTTCACACATCGGTTGCAAATAGGTGATCATGGAAATCACTCGTGAAGTCCTACAAGAGTTACGAACAGTACAAAGCTCAGAAAACTGCTAAAATGTGAGGACATGTAACAGTGATTTTGTGGCAGCGAAGAGCTGGAGACTCTGTCAGGGGTTGGAAAAAACAGAGGTTTGGAAAGTGTTAATGAAATGAGGGAAAAGTAGCAAGCAAGAATATTTGACCAAGACCTTCAGATTTATCATCACAGTATTTCTACCAAAATCCCCTTAAAAATTCACATTCATTTGATACATTTTTTTCAAAGGCCAAGAAATGTTTAACTTCACTTTACTGGGAAATGGGTTTTCCTATTACTACTACCAATAATGGAGGAATGTGTTAAGTGATTGCTGTATGTCTAGCACTCTGCTAAACGCTGGGGAGATATAATACAATCAGCTCAGACACAGTCTCTCTTCCACATGGAGCTCATAATCTAAGGCGGAGAGAAACAGTTATTTTATCCCCATTTTCCAAATGAGGAAACCGAGGCTCAAAGGAATGAATAATAATAATAATAATGATGGGATTTGTTAAACACTTACTATGTGCAAAGCACTGTTCTACGCGCTGGGGTAGGTACAAGGTGATCAGGTTGTCCCCCATGGGGCTCACAGTCTTCATCCCTATTTTACAGATGAGGTAACTGAGGCTCAGAGAAGTTAAGTGACTTGCCCAAGGTCACACAGCAGACAGGTGGTGGAGCCGGGATTCGAACCCATAACCTATGACTCCCAAGCCCGGGCTCTTTCCACTGAGCCACGAATGAAGCGACTTGCCTAGTTTACTCAGCAGTCAGGGGATGGCACCAGGATCAGAACCCAGTTCTCCTGATTTCCATTCCTGAACTCTTTCCACTAGACCACACTGCCTCTAACTTTTCCTTGAATTTCTTTTTTCTTTAGGGGCATGTGCTTGAAAGCACTCTTTTTTCATTTTCGTTTTTGGGGGGAGCTGCAGTGTCGACATAACATAAAACATGGGCAGGTACATATTGCAACGATCGCAGGATCCAGTGAGGGCCAGAGACTACCTTGAATCTTGATATTTTATTTATGCAGAAACATTTCCTTCCTTGAATGAGAAATTGGATCATAAGAAATGGTATACTAGAGCCAATGCAGCGTGGCTCAGCGGAAAAAATGAAGGCTTTGGAGTCAGAGGTCATGGGTTCAAATTTCGCCTCCGCCAATTGTCAGCTCTGTGACTTTGGGCTAGTGACTTCACTTCTCTGTGTCTCAGTTCCTTCATCTGTAAAATGGGGATTAAGACTGTGAGCCCCCCTTGGGACAACTGGATCACTTTGTAACCTCCCCAGCGCTTAGGACAGCGCTTTGCACATAGTACGCGCCTAATAAATGCCATCATTATTATTATTATTACTATTAATGATCTATTACTCCAACAATCCGCTCAGCCTCTTCGTCTGTCTCCGATGGTGGAATCAAAAGAAGTTCATTGAAGTACTATGACAGTTGCCCTCCTTAACAACTCTCTTCATGGTTGGGGTTGTACCTTGTAAATTCTCCAATTTTTCTCTCTAATCACTTATAATGATCCAAAATGGACTGTGACAAACTTGTCCCCGAGCATCCTTACAGTTGGCTCTGAGCAAAGCAGGAATCTAAATGACAAGTGCGCATTCTCTCTCTCTCCCTCTCTCTCACACACACAAACGCACACACACACAAACTGTTAGGAAAATGCCCAGAAATGGAGCTTCAGAACAGCTTACCAATTGGCTGTTTTTGTCACTCAAGTAAACGGAGGTATCATGCCTTGAAAGTCAATGAAATGGATCCATTCCTAATTCAATTAATTATTCTCTGGGTCTAAGAAAGCAGTAAACGTAGCTGGAACGTACTGAGTTGGAGTTGAAGTTTGTGTCTGCTGCAGAGCTGTTGGAGAAGTCTGCTTCTCATCTCCCTTCTGGTTTGACTCACTGATTTGATATTCATTAGATGCAAGCCAACCCTAACAACCTGGCAGCTTGTCCAAGGAAGAATTCTGTTCATTAGTTTGAAACCCGAGTGTGTGTGTATATATATTAGCAAGAGCAAGTGGGAGAGGGTAAAAAGAAGAGAGGTGATGGTAGTGGGAAGTTGGGCACTGTGGTTGAAATTGTTGACTTCATTTACAGATAAGCATTCTCAGGTCTGGCCTTCTAAAGTTGTGTTTTTATATAAAATTGCACCTTGTTCTGTCTGTAGCTGTCATTTCTTTTGTTACTCCTGAGGAACATTCATTAGTAATAGGCATAATTTGAAGCCCGGAGGTGGCATTTATTTAAACGAGTTGCTAAGCACCCATTTTCCAAAATTCCCTGAGCACCGTGCTGTCATGTGATCCAAAAGCTGAGCTCTCTCTGGCCCAGGGAAGGGCCCCATCTTCCCACCCCATTTTCCCTCCTCCCCTTCCCCCCTCCACGTTCTCAGTCTACACATACGATTAGGTCACAGAGAGGAGTCAGGGATGTTCATTGATGTCTGAACTAATTTCCAGGGATATAAGGAATTTGAAACCAGTCGAAAGAAACCCCAGGGAGACCACAGGTGATATTTCATTCCCAGCCCATGTCATATTGGAATTTGATAGACAGCAGGGACTCCTTATCTTTGGGCACCACGGAGCAGTGACCTGACTCAGTTTAGGAATGTTGATGACCCTATACACCAGTCCTAAGACTTGCGATTCCTTTGGTTCCACAAATCAGTTGATCAATCTTATTTATTGGGCACTTCCTGTGTGCAGAACACTGTACTAAGAGCTTGGGAGAGTACAATATAACAGAGCTGGTAGACGTGGACTTACAAATGGCCCGTCATAAGGGATTTAGCAACATCAAATGCCAGACTGAAAGTAGCCTCTATTGTACTTAGCTGTTACCGGTTATTTGGAAGGGGCTTTATTATTGATAGAGCAGGTAACTCTAGCTTCAACTACAATGTTCCCCTTACAGTCCTGTGAGATGGGCCGGCTTTCAAAGCCTCATTTTGTAGTTGAGGTGAATCATCCTAGGGATGCAGCATTGCCTAGTGGAAGGAGCGTGGGTCTGGGAATCAGAGGACCTGGGTTCTAATTCTGGCTGCACCACTTGCCGGCTGTGTGATCTAGGGCAAGCCAATCTTATCTATTGAGCACTTACTGTGTGCAGGGCACTGTACTAAGCACTTGGGAGAGCCCAAAACAAGAATATAACAAACACATTCCCTGCCAACAGTGAGCTTACAGTCAAGAGGCAAGTGACAAAACTTCTCTGTGCTTCAGTTTCCCCATCTTACCTCCTTCCCTTCCCCACAGCACCTGTATATATGTATATATGTTTGTACATATTTATTACTCTATTTATTTTATCTATTTATTTTATTTTGTTAGTACGTTTGGTTTTGTTGTCTGTCTCCCCATTTTAGACTGTGAACCCACTGTTGGGTAGGGACTGTCTCTATATGTTGCCAACTTGTACTTCCCAAGCGCTTAGTACAGTGCTCTGCACACAGTAAGCGCTCAATAAATATGATTGATTGATTGATCTGTAAAATGGGGATTCAGTACCGGTTCTCCTTCCTACACTGTGAGCCCCGTGTAGGGCAGGGATGGAATGGACGTGATTATCTTGTATCTACCCCGAGCTTAGTACAGTGCTTGGTATATAGTAAGGACTTACAAATACCAGTAATTATTATCATTGCTTTTATGATCATGATCATCATCATCGCTGTTATTACCTTGCCCAAGGTCTCCCAGAGAGATTGCAGCCAGCAGAACCCAGATGAAGGCTCCATTCCCTTTGGTTTCTTGCCCTCTAGGCTACTGAATGGGGAGGAGCTAGCCTCCCAATTGACCTGCTCAATTTTCCTTCCAAGCATTAATTTTATCTTAAACAATTTCAATAGCAGATAGCGTGGCTCAGTGGAACGAGCCCGGGGTTTGGAGTCAGAGGTCACGGGTTCAAATCCTGGCTCTGCCGATTGTCAGCTGCGTGACTTTGGGCAAGTCACTTAACTTCTCTGGGCCTCAGTTACCTCATCTGTAAAAGGGGGATTAAGACTGTGAGCCCCATGTGGGACAACCTGATCGCCTTGTATCCCCCCCAGTGCTTAGAACAGTGCTTTGCACATAGTAAGTGCTTAACAAATACCGCCATCATCATCATCATCATTTGACAATCTAGAAAGAACACACACACACACACACACACACACACACACTCACCCTCCCCCCCTTGAAAAATTGTGCCAGTAAGTACATAGTTTATTGGGAGGTTGTATGTTTTTTTTCTGAGTAGTCTTTTGTTTCTCCCAGTGAGGTTGGAAGATTGTTTGGTGACCCTAGCCTAGCCACTTGTACTGGTTTGGATACCCCAAAAGCATGATGTAGTGGATAGTGTACAGGCCTGGGACTCAGAAGGTCATGGGTTCTAATCCCAGCTCTATCACTTGTCTGCTGTGTGACCTTGGGCAAGACACTTCACTTCTCTGTGCCTCAGTTACCTCATCTGTAAAATGGGGATTAAGACTGTGAGCCCCACGTGGGACAGGGACTGTGTCCAACTCGATTAAGCCAGCATTTAGAACAGTGCCTGCCACATAGTAAGCACTTAACAAATGCCATAATTATTATTATTATATTATTATTATTATTAAAGACAGTCTCTCTCTCTCTCTCTCTCTCTCTCACACACACACACACACACACACGCATGCACGCACACTCACACTCTAATTGGGAATCTTCTTGGGGTTCATGGTTACCCATCTTGGACTGGGAAACTGTTATCACTAAATGAATCCATTGTGGATTTATTACCACTCAGTGGTATTAACTAAGCACTTCTTGGGTGGAGAGCATTGTACTAAGCGCTTGGGAGAGTCCAATAAAAGGGAGTTGGTAGACTGGCTCCCTGCCCACAAGGAGCATCCAATCTATAGGAGGAGCTTAGAGCAGAGGGATTTTGGGGAGTGTAGTCAGCTGAGCCCTGGAAATAGGTTATTGTGAAGTGAAACAAGTCAGAGCACTTATCTGGCTCCAACTCAGCAGGAAAGGAGCGATTGACTTTGAAATTTAGCTCACTGTGCGCTTTCCTAATATGCTTATAGTTCACATGCTTATAGTTCAGTGTCACAGCAGGCTGCGGATATTGGGCCCAGGGTTTCTCATGACCTCTGATCCTTTAACTCTGAAGCCTTTCGTTTGTTCCTAGATCATACCACGTAAGTCAAGGTCTTCATATTCTGTTTGAAAACCTTAGTTAAGTTTTTATATCTGTCCTCTAGGTGGTGTTAGCTACCTGCTGCCTCTTCATGCTTGTATAATAAAAATCTGATTGCAGCAATAAAATGATTCCCTCTTATCAGCTGCAGTGTATATCTTATAATTTCCCCCGGACTTACATTTTGGAGCAAGATACCTACCCCTTTCTTTTCTTCATTGTTTTCTTCTGATACAGTGCACTCACTATTGCCCTGTTTTTCTCTGCTGTGAATACCGATGTATGAAACATCAAACTGCCTTCTAGAAATTCCATATGTGCTTAGCCAATATTTTATCAGAATCCAACACTGACTTTCCTTTCCTTTAGAGAAGCAGCATGGCTCAGTGGAAAGAGCTCTGGCTTTGGAGTCAGAGGTCATGGGTTCAAATGCCGGCTCCGCCGTGTGTCAGCTGTGTGACTTTGGGCAAGTCACTTCACTTCTCTGGGCCTCAGTTCCCTCATCTGTAAAATGGGGATGAAAGACTGTGAGCCCCCCGGGGGACAACCTGATCACCTTGTAACCTCCCCAGCGCTTAGAACAGTGCTTTGCACATAGTAAGTGCTTAATAAATGCCATTATTATTATTATTATTATTATTTCCTCCCCACTCCATTTTTAGAGGGAACAGCACACAAACAACATTAGCATATGAGAGGGAAAATGTAGCAGGTTTCAGGTTAGCAAGTTCACGCACAGAAGGCTATCAACTACTGATCTACCCTAAGTCAGGGGCTAACAGGTTAAGTAGCCCTAAGAGAACAGGAGCAAAATCTTGGATTTATGTGCTAGCTTTCTTCCAGGGAGAGTATGGCCTGTCTCCTCCCCTTCATTTCCTAGCATCTCTTTATAGGGGCAATTTTGCTATTACTATTTTTGGCAGTGAAAGTGAGACACTGAGAGGTTAAGATCACCCAGTAAGTCAATAAGAGCTGGACCAGTAATCCTTCCATCAAAGAATTTTGTCTCCAACAGTGCCCGCCAGAAGGAATAGTGTGAGGTAGCGATGTTTTAACTTCCCCTCTGGTAACCCATAATAGAGATTTGGTCCCTAAAGTTATGCAAAAGCCCAACGGTCCTGCTGATATTTTCTGCCTGCACAACTTCCCCCAGTGATCAATTCTGTATGTTTGCCACCTGCTCTGTGAAGAAATGTTTCCTTCTGTTTCTCTTGAAGCTATCACCTTCAAGCTTCAATGGATGTCCCCTCTTCCCAGCATTGTGGATTGGTTGAACAACAATTCTGCATTTGCCCTGTCCAGGTCCTTTGTGATTTTGTAGCCTTCAATCAAGGCTTTCTGCAGTCTGCATCTTTTCAGAATTTAGAATCTTCATTTTCTCAGTTTATCCACTAAGGAAATTTTCCTATCCTGCTGATGATCCTGCTGCTTTGTTATACCTTCTCCACCTTTATTAATGTTCTTACTCTGATGCAGCAACCAGAACTGCACTCAGTTTTCCAGAAGTGAATCTACTCCCATCTGCTAGATTATCAAAACTATAGTCCTTGTTTCCTAGTTCCTCGACGGTTGACTGAATTGTCTCTAGAAGAATCAGTCAGTATTAGGTATTAAACACCTACTGTGTGCAAAGCACTGTACTCAGAATAAGAGAGGGAACAATAGAGTTTGTAGACATGATCCATGCCCTTGAGGCCCTTACACTGTTACAGAGAAATGACCATGTGTCCCCATTTTGTTGGGACTATCCACCAATTTTAGGGTTTAGGCCAAATTTTCTGGATTTAGGCTTTCTGCTGTTTTAAAAATTGGGGACCCAAGGAGGCTGTGTGCAAAACTCTGCCCGCATCGCACAGAAGTGTAGCCTCCATACTTATAGATCTCAACAAGTAGGACATGTTATGTTTTTCATAACCCTGATTGCACAGAGGCTTCTGTGATAGCTTGCACGATTGTCATGTCTTGGCATATTAGAAGGCCTTGGATGTTTCGCTAGACCTCATCTTTAGTAGTAGACGGCATGTTGAGGAACTTTGAAAGGTCGTGCTGTCTCTTTAGCATTCTCTGCTGGTCTGTGATGAGCCTGGAGCCGTGTTCACACTACTTCAGAGGTTCTGTGATGGCATGGATCAAGCCACATTATGCCTCAAGTAAAGTGTAGAAGGTGTCATGGAAAAGCGAGGCAAAGAGAAGCAGCATGGCCTAGTGAATAGAGCCACTTGTCTGTTGTGTGACTTTGGGCAAGTCACTTAATTTCTCTGTGCCTCAGTTACCTCATCTATAAAATGGGGATCAAGACCGTTAGCCCAATGTGGGACCGGTACTGTGTCCAACCTTATTAGTTTGTATCTACCCCAGTACTCAGATCAGCGCTTGACATATAGTAAGCGCTTAACAAATACTATCGCCATCATCATAGCCCTGGGTCTCTTTCACTTAGGTCTCCCACCCTGTGCCACGTTTGTACCTTGATTTGATTTTCAAGTCACGATGCAGGTTTCTGGAAGCCTCACTTTGCACGGAGCTCTCGGGCACCTCAGAGTGGTACTGGTGTGATTTTTTAAAAAATGATATTTATCAAGCATCTAGTATGTGCCACACCCTTTACTAAATGCTGGGGGCAGATCCAAGATAATCTGGTTGGACAGACATGCTCTTTGTCCCCCAGGAGGCTCACGGTCTTGATCCTCATTTTGTAGATGAAGAAACTGAGGCAAAGAGAAGGGAAGTGACTTGCCCAAGGTCACACAGCAGACAAGTGGGGGAGCTGGAATTAGAACCCAGATTCTTCCTAGTGGATCTATCCACTAGGCCATGCTGCTTCTCAATGGTGTAATCCAGTGTCTCACAAACAAGGCTGCTCTCCTCTGAATACCTTGCTTTTTGTGGCCAGGGACTGTGTCTACCGACTCTGTTATATTGTACTCTCCCTAACGCTTAGTACAGTGGTAAGCCCGGCTCTGCCATTTATCTGCTGTGTGACCTTGAGCAAGTCACTTAACTTCTCTGGGCCTCAGCTACCTCACCTGCAAAATGTGGATTAAGACTGTGAGCACCACTGGGGACATGGACTGTGTCCAACCTGATTAGCTTGTATCTATCCCAGTGTTTAGTGCAGTGCCTGGCACATAGTAAGTGCTTAAAAATACCATTTAAAAAAAAAGCAAACCAACAAAAAACAGCTCTAACAGGCTGTTGGGTGCAGAAACCTAGATAGATCTGGCCAGTCAGGAGAGCTATCCTTGTCACTGCCATTACCCAACTCTGGGCAGTCTCTAGTTAAAGATGCTTTAGTTTTAAAGGTTTCTGAGACGCATCAGTATGGAAAAAAATTCAGCCTGTGAATTAAGTATATTACCATGTTTGTGGTCTGCAGGCAAGGAAAATTTTGGCTTTGTAGAGATAAAAGCGGGTTCTTCATAATTACTAATATGTCTCTGTAAAATGTACATTGGAAAGAGACACCAAAAGGCTGCTCGGATCACAGCTGAAATGTTCTTTTGTTCTGTTTGTTTTTCATTACTCTGAAATGATTACTGCAGAAATTCTTAAATTGGGTGCTTTTCGAAGAGGGAGATTAACAACCATAAGCACAATCTTGCAGCTGTGTCAAAAAAAAATAATTTACATCTGTGTTTATTGGTGACACTTTGGGGATAACTTTAGAGAACTCACCTTGAGCGAGTGATATCACAAATTGGAACTGGAGAACAAGGCAAAAAATGCTTCTTCCCTTCTCTTGTTGTTAGGGAGAAAAGAGCAGATTTCCTATCTTTATGGGGAAAGTGTTTCTTCTCTGCAGGCAGCCCATCTTCATTCATGTTGACCTTGACCTTCCCGTATTCCCATGAGTCAATCAATCATATTTATTGAGTGATTACTGTGTGCAGAGCCCTGTACTAAGCACTTGGGAGAGTACAGTATAGCACTAGGGAGGTTGTTTCAATGAATGGCTCATTTATTGAGCACTTACTGTGTGCAGAGCACTGTACTAAGAACTTGGGAGGATGCAGTATAAGAATAAAAAGACAGATTCCTTTCCCGCTGTGCTTCACAAACTGCTCACCCTCTTGAACATTAAGAAATCTGACTAGCGGGGAAAATGACCAGACAGTCATTTTACAAAGAACAAGTAAAATATAGAAAGACTAACTGTTCTTTGGACACCTCCTGATGTATCTTTTGGTTTACTTAATGGCCCTGGAATTTTTTGCTGCTCAAACGATGAGTTTTTCCAGTTGGAGAAAAACAGCGGGGTCTAGGTCCACGGCCTTTGGATTATAGGCCGGGTTTCAGGATTGAACAGTTCTTTTTCTGCATCTTGTTATATCAGGAGCTTGGAGTCTGTTTGTCGGGTTGGCCAGGTGTACCCCAGGAACCAGTGAAATGACTTCCCCCCAACTTGTGCCATGGGAGCAGTTACAGGTTCACTCTTTCTTTTTTTTAAATGGTATTCGCTAAGCATTTACTATGTGCCAGGCACTGTACTTGATGCTGGGGCAGATACAGGCTAATTAAGTTGGACACAGTCCATGTCTCACATGGGGCTCACAGTCTTCATCCCCATTTTTACAGATGAGAGAACTGAGGCTCAGAGAAGCGCAGTGACTTGCCCAAGGTTACACAGTAGACAAGTGTGGAGCCAGGATTTGAACACAGGTCCTCCTACTCCCAGGCCTGTGCTGTCTCCACTAGGCCATGCTGCTTCTCTTTCCCACGCAAGGGAAAAGTCAACTCTGTGATTTACCAAACTGAAGCAGAGTAATAATGGTGGTATTTGTTGAGCGCTTCCTATATGCTAAGCTCTGGGGTAGAGGCAGTCTAGCAGACACAGTCTCTGTCCCACAGTTGGGGCTTGCAGTCTAAGGGGGAAAGGGAACAGATATTCAATACCCATTTTTCTGATGAGGAAACTGAGGCACAGAGAAATTGTATCCTGGCCAAGATATGTTGAATGGAAATAGATCCGTTTTTCAGAGTAAATATCTGCATTGAGATGCCACCCATCTTGGAAAAGTTGGTTAGAGACTTGGTTTGAAGGAGGGGATAATTCTTTATTACATTGAAATGATGTCTTAATGAACATGATTGCTGGATTACTGTTTCTCAAACCCCAGAGTTTACATAAGAGCTGCTTTGCTTAATGACAAGAGATCACTCAACCAAAATGTTGGCGAGCTAAAGCCGCTGAACATCCTTGGAGTCTCTGATAGCTCTGCTTTCTGAAGGGTGATTGTAAAACTGGTTTATTTAGAGGCAAGTGGAGCCCAAGTTAAACAGATGATTTCCCCATTCACATTTTGACCTTTTTCCTGCCGTTGCTTTCTGCAATTCTTTCCCTTTTCCTCATCTCATCCCTCCTCAGACCCTCAACTCTTCATTGTCCTCCATGAGCCTTTCACCTGTCTCTCTATTTAGTTGTCCCCTCTCTGTGCCTCCCCTCATTTCCCCTTCTTACTGTCCCCAATTGATCAATGGTATTTAATGAGTGCCTCCTGTGTACAGAGCTCTGTACTAAGCACTTGCGTGCGTACAGCAAATAGACACAATCCCTATCCTTAAGTCATTGTCCTTGTCCTCTATCACTCTGTTTCTCTCTCTGTTTTTCTCCTCTTTTGCTTCCTTTGAGGATCCTCTCTGGGTCGCACATTGGGTCTGATCATTTAACATCCTTATAACCATCCTCACCGTGTCAGAATTATGATGGAATTAACTCATATCAAATGAGGGACTGTAATGCCTGATTAGAATGCTGCATGAAGTGCTTTAGGGTATACACAGGGAAGTATGAATGAGAGGCAGTCCTTGACCCCAAGGAGCCAACAATCCAGAAGGGAAGACAAACAGAAACAATAAACAATTTAACATTATAGATTTTTTTTTTTTGCAATTAAGCAAATGTCACCCCCAGCTGAATTTATCTTTTTACAACATTATGGTTGTCAGCCCGCCCATAAAAAAATTCTCCAGTGACTGCTTTGCTTCCCGTAGAAAAGAAAGAATCCTCATTCTTGCCTTCAGGGCCCTTCTGATATCAGCTGAGTACACTCCCCCAAACCCTCTGCCCAGACTATTCCGGGTCATGTTCTTGGATTCTACCAAGAAAATCTCATTGTCCTTTATTCTTGACTCTCCTGCCTCCTTCCCATCGGTCTCTCCTTTCTCTGCCCTGGAACAGCCTGTCTTCTTAGCTTCCCCAAATGTCCCTCCCCTCAAGCCCTCCTAAAAAAAAAAGTCTCCTCCTGGAAACATGTTTCCTCCTCTCCCTGATTAATTCTCTGTGCCATACCATCATCCACCTTCGTGATCATCTGCTACTTAATCTGTGGCTTGTTTATTCTATTCTGCCTATCATTTATGTCTATTTTGCGGGTGGACCCCAGGATCAGCCAACACACTTTGTGCTTTATCTGAGAGGCGGAGGAAGTGATCATAACCCCCTCCGTGTTCTCTGCCTTCCTGAGTGATAAAGGCAGGACGCAGAACTTCCATTGTTACCAAGTGGCACAAGGAGGAGGCAACCCCAGTATAATTTTTCATGTTCCTATGCGTATTTATAACGTTTACCTCTTTTACTTGAGGGACAGTCATATGGCTTGCTCAAGTCCAAATCCTAATAAAACTCATATTAATAGTAATTTTCCGGGCTTTGGAAAGTTGTTTAGTATTTCAGAATGATGCTTTTAGTATACATACCCTTGTTTTATTGCTCCATCAATTTATATTTTGGTTTCCTCATAAAGTGTTGTGCAACCCATAGCATTTATTAGGGTTAGTGCAGTTCTTTCCATGTCCCCCCCACAACCCCTGACTCTGATTATAGATTTAGACAGAGATCAGCCTTCCCACTCATTTGGAGTTGGGCTGTTAAAGTGGGAGCTTATTAGCATGAGGAAAATAGAAATCTATACTGGGATTAAGACTGGCATCACCAAACGGTAACCTTGCTGGTTGCTTTTGCTGCATTGAAGCACCATGGAAGATAAACCCTGGCAGGTAAAGAAGTGACTTGTCTCTGTGACATTTAGGAGCACTCGGCTGTCCAGATTGCCTCCCGTTAGAGCTCAGATCACCTGAGATGGGCTGTAATTCCGTTGTGGTAATCTGCGGTACACTCTGCTTCTCCCCAGGTTAGCGTGGTTTGCTCGTGGTTCTCCCTGGAGGCCTGGGACATCCAGATACTCTCTGACTCGAGATCTGCTCTATGTGTTGCAGTTGTGATGGTTGTGCCGGCCCGTTGTCACTCAGAGCAGGAGAGGAGGCACTAGAGACAGCCAGGGGACGATGAGAAATGACACGAGGCAAAATGACCCTATGTTCTCCTGGACTAATAATAATAACTGTGGTATTTGTTAAGCACTTACTGTGTGCCAGGCGGTGTACTAAGCACTAGGGTAGCTACAAAGTAATTGGGTTGGACACGGTCCCTGTCCCACATAGGGCTCACAGTCTTAACCCCATCTTCCAGGTGAGGTAACTGAGGCCTGGAGAAGTGAAACAGTTTGCCCAAGGTGACGCAGCAGACAAGTGGCAGAGCTGGGATTAGAACCCAGGTCCTTCTGACTCCCAGGGCCATGCTCTTTCCATTAGGCCACACTGTTTCTCCAGTCACTGCTACTGGTCACTGCTCTGGAACCCGCGCTGCCTCAGTGCTAAGGATTTCCGCCGTTCCTTTTTGGGCTCCCATTGCCCTCCGAGGGTCATTGGGGGCTCAGACGATGAGGCTCGGGCTGACGGAGTGTGCTGAATATTGCAAGTAATGGGCTTTTGATATCATGCATGGAAATGGAGGGCCACAGTGATCATATGCCCAGGCTGAATGACGCTCCAGTCCAATCTGATTAGCTTGTATTTACCCTGATGCTTAGTACAATGCCTGGCACATAGTAAGCACCTAACAACAATTTTTCTCTGCCTTTTCTCGGGAGGTTGCCTGTGTCCACAAAACTGCGACCGTCTTCCAGGTTTGGTAATGAATATTTAAACTGGGGTAGCGAAAACCATGTTTAATATTTAGGAAATTGAGTCGGTAAAATTAAGAGTCTCCGAAACATGATTTAGCACTGCTGCTGAGCAGATTTAGCTGTGGGCACCTGGGGTGTCCCTGTGTACTTTTCTGAACTACCCTTTATTAACACTGCCTCACCCTTTCTGGGTTGTGTATTTAAAGTGACTACGATGGCATTATTGGAAAAGTGAATAGAGTCCAGGAGCTTCTGGCCCGCTTTAAATCCATTTTTGGAGAGTTTGCTGTGCTTTTGTTGTGCCTTCCTCACTGCAGTTGGAATTGGGTGGGTTTCATAGACATGGACTGTCAGTAAAACTTAAATTTAAAAATACCTTCTTTCTGTGGGGGACTCTGTCCAATCTGATTACCTTATATCTAACCCAGCGCTTAGAAGAGAGCTTGGCACATGGTAAACTGCAGGACCCAGGGGAAATAGCATGAACTTGGGAAAGTCAGCAGGGCCTGGGTTCTAATCCAAGCTCTGCCACTTGTCTGCTGGGTGACTGTGGGCAAGGCACTTCCCTTCTCTGGGCCTCAGTTACCTCATCTGTAATATGGGGATTAAGACTGTGAGCCCTATGTGGGACAGGGACTGAGCCCAACTCGAATAGCTTGTATCAATCCCAGCACTTAGAATAATGCCTGGCACATAGTAAGCACTTAATAAATACCATTATCATTATTATTATAATTATTATCATTATTATTATTATTAAACACTTAACAAACACCGTAATGATGATGATTTTAATGGTAGCTGCATGTCTTCTTAATCTCTCATCAAGTAACACATTTTAATGTTGCCTAAGCTGTTGCTCTGTTGCTCTATTTATGTAATCCAATGAATTGCAAAGGAGCTTTTCTTAATCAGTTATTAATTTCACTTCTGGCATTTGGCGTTAATGGTTTCACTGGATTAGCAAGAGCCGCCAGTTAATTCTGTCATTTTATTTTAACAAAGAGGACACTTATAGCTAATAACACATGAAACCATTTCATTAAGAGGAAAGTCTTGTTAGGATCCATTAACACGGTCCATGAGCCAAAATGCAAATCATTTTGTTCCTGATACCATTATTAAGGAAGCAAAATCAGTTTGGGACCAACTTTGGAAAAAAAAGTGTCTATGCAATTTATGCTAGAAAGAAACTTTAGTGTGTAATCCCTTTTTTTTTTTTTTAACCAAACCCGATCAATGCAAATCTGATAATATTTAACCGGGAAACTCAACTACTAGGGTGTTTGTAGGTTCCTAGTGTTGGTGGCAATCATTGTCCATTATTGCGACAAATTTTTCTCTGCCTTTTCTCAGATGGTTGTCTATGTCCACAAAACTGTGACTGTCTTCTATGTTTGGTAATGAATATTTAAACTGGTGTAGTGAAAACTATAATTAATTTAGGAAATTGAGTCGGTAAAATTAAGAGTCTCCGAAACATGATTTAGCACTGATGCTGTGGGCACCTGGAGTGTTCCTGTTTTAGTCCCTGCCCCAGTTCTTTCTTCCTGGTCCTCTCTCTGTACTGCCGATGGTCTCCTGGGGACCTGGTTCTGCTGCTTGCTGCTGTTCATTCATTCATTCATTCAATTGTATTTATTGAGCGCTTACTGTGTGCAGAGCACTGTATTAAATGCTTGGGAAGTACCAATTGGCAACATATAGAGATGGTCCCTACCCAACAACGGGCTCACAGTCTAGAAGGGGGAGAGAGACAATAAAACAAAACATGTGGACAGGTGTCAAGTCATCAGAACAAATAGAATGAAAGCTAGATGCACATCATTAATAAAATAAATAGAATAGTAAATATGTACAAGTAAAATAGAGTAATAAATCTGTACAAACATATATACAGGTGCTGTGGGGAAGGGAAGGAGGTAGGGCGGGGGGATGGGGAGGGGGAGAAGAAAAAGGGGGCTCAGTCTGGGAAGGCCTCCTGGAGGAGGTGAGGTCTCAGTAGGGAGCTGATGACCAACCTGATGACCTGTCTATCCCTACCCTAGCCGACCAGATGGCCTGATTTCAGTGGGACAGTGCTGAAATTTCAGGATCCACTCCACAGCCCTTTGGAGCTTCTTCAGGGCATTGCCATGTCCTGAAAAACCTAATAGAGAAGAAAATGGTTGGCTGAGATGCATGCACATCTCCTTCAGGGATAGAAGGGAGATGTGTGCCCACGTTGATATGTGATCATATGTGAGTTAGGAGAAAAGGGTGAGTGGGAGAAATAATAATGTTGGTATTTGTTAAGCGCTTACTAGGTGCCAAGCACTGTCGTAAGCGCTGGGGGAGATACAAGGTGATTAGGTTGTCCCACGTGGGGCTTACAGTCTTCATCCCCATTTGACAGATGAGGTCACTGAGGCACAGAGAAATGAAATGACTTGCCCAAGGTCACACAGCAGACAAGTGGCGGAGCCAGGATTAGAACCCACAACCTCTGATTCCCAAGCCCGGGCTCTTTCCACTAAGCCACACTGTTTCTCATAGAGGGAACGATCATCCGCTTTTGACTTTTTCCCGTGCCACTGCTGCCCAGCACGTGAATCGACTTTGTCTGACACTTTGGCTTAGACCTTTCCATTATGGGTAGCCCTATGTGGCGTAGCACTAAGCTTCATCAGCGTACAAAAACTCTCTTTCCACGATAAGACATCGATTCATAGGAGAGAGGCGTTGGGGTAGATGCAAGGTAATCAGGTTGGATATCGTCCCTGTCCCACGTGGGGCTCACAATCTTAATCCCCATTTTGTAGATAAGGTAACAGGCTCAGGGAAGTGAAGTGACTCGCCCACGGTCACACAGCAGACAGGAGGTGGAGCTGGGATTAGAACCCAGGATCTCCTGACTCCCACTCGGCTTTACTGGTGCTCCACTTACCACCCAGGAGCCTTCTCTCAGCCAAGTCTGGCACTGAGAAGCAGGGATCTTAGGGGGCAGGACTTCTCTCTAGTACATTTAGTCGCAAGACATCTATAGAAAAGCACCAGGAGCCAAATATTTTCTTTTCTCCAAAGTCAGCGTTTTCGTACCTAGGCTGAGAGATCGTTTCAGAAGCGGTGGGTAGAATGGCTGTTATGTTCAGTTCAGCAAGTGCTTACTTCCACGGGACATAATATTTCTGGAAGTTTAAACTCAAGCCTCCCCTGCTAGGTTCAGGCGTTCGCCCTCTTGGAATCGTTTTTGTTCATCTTAAAATAGCACAGTGGATGAGGAGTCTCGGTACTTCAGTGATGGATGGCGTGCATATGTTGAGATAGTTTTTAAACAGAAAACAAATCTTGGGTGAAAACATTCACAAGTGTTTCTAATAATAATTGTGATATTTATTAAGTGCTTACTATGTGGCAGGCATTCATTCATTGTCGTATTTATTGAGAGCTTACTGTTTGCAAAGCATTGTACTAAGCTCTTGGGAGCATACAATATAACAACAAACAGACAGACTCCTGCCCACAGCAAGCTCACAGCCTTGAGGGGGAGAAGCAGCGTGGCTTAGTGGAAAGAGCACGGGCTTTGGAGTCAGAGGTCATGGGTTCGAATCCCAGCTCTGCCGATTGTCAGCTGTGTGACTTTGGGCAAGTCACATGACTTCTCCGTGCCTCAGTTCCCTCATCTGTACGATGGGGATGAAGACTGTGAGCCCCCTGTGGGACAACCTGATCGCCTTGTAACCTCTCCAGTGCTTTGCACATAGTAAGCGCTTAATAAATGCCATTAATAAAATTAATAATAATGATAATAAAAATAAATAGATAAATAAATAAATTACAGATATATGCATATATGCTATGGGGATGGGAGGGAGGATGAATGAAGAAGCAAGTAAGAATGGCACGGAAGAGAGTGGGAGAAGAGGAGAGGAAGGCTTGGTCAGGGAAGGCGTCTCGGAGGAGATGTGCCTTCAGTAAGGTTTTGAAGAGGGGGAGAGCAATTATTTTTCCGCTATGAGAAAGGAGGGAGTTCCAGGCCAGAGGTAGGATGTGGGCGAGAGGTAGGCGGCAAGAGAGCCGAGATCGAGGTACAGTGAGAATGTTAGCTTTAGAGGAATGAAGTGTGCGGGCTGGGTTGCAGTAGGAGAAAAGCGAGAGGAGGTAGGAGGGAGCAAGGTGATTAAGTGCTTTAAAGCCAATGGTGAGGAGTTTTTGTTCTAGGCATTGTTCTGTGTGCTGTCATGGGTACAAGCAAATCGGATTGGACACAGTCCCTGTCCCACATGGGACTCACAGTCTCAATCCCCATTTTACAGATGAGGTAACTGAGGCCCAGGGAAGTGAAGTGACTTGCCCAAGGTCACACAGCAGACAATTGGCAGAGCCGGGATTAGAACCCAGGTCCTCCCAACTCCCAGGCTCATGCTTGTGCTTTGCACATAGTAAGCGCTTAATAAATGCCATCATCATTTACTCACTAGGCAACGCTGCTTCTTTCATGGATCCAGAAATGTATTAAGACCATTAGGGAAAAGCGTGTAGTAAGTCCTCGGCCACGTAATTACTTATTTTTCAAAATAGCCGAAAGGGGATACAAAACAGCCTGGTGCCCGTGGTGCACGCTCTGTTTTGTTTACAAGACTGCATAGCGTTTGACAATTCATTAAACATTATAATTACCTGCCTTAATTTCATGATTGCATGTATTGTAATTATCCTAATTATGTAATAGGAAAATTCATGCACACAAAGGCTAAGAAATATTGAAGAGGTGCTACCAAGCCATGTGGGTGCCTGGAGTTAGAGGAAGGTCCGGGTGGTGCTACAATTCCTGAAATGGTAAATAGAAGGGAGATGGAGCCAAGACTGGGGTTCTGCCCAAGGAGGGCAGAGAAAGTAATCAATCCATCAATCAGTGATATTTATTGAGTGTTTATTCTGTGGAGAACAAAGTACAAAGTGTAAAACACTTTACAAAGCAAAGGACAGTACAAAGTGCTTGGAGGACGGCACAGTACAATAGTGTTGGTAGACCTGATCCCTGCCCACAGGGAGCATACAGTCTACGGGGGAGATACACATTAAGGGAAATGACAGAGTGTAAAGGTAGGTACATAAGTGCTGTAGAATGGAGGCGAGTATCAAAGTGTTTAAGGGGTACCCGGCCAAGTGCCCAGTCGATGGAGAGGGGAGGGTTGATAGGGGAAATGAGGTCTTAGTTGAGGAAGGCCTCAAGGAAGAGATGGAAAGGTGGAAAACTTTTGGATATGAAAGGGAAGGGAGTTCCAGGCCCGAGGGAGGGTATGAGCAAGAGTCAGGCGGTGAGAAAGACGAGATTGAGGTACAGTGAGTAGATTGCCGTCAGAGGATCAATTAATCAATAGTATTGATTGAGCGCATACTTTGTGCAGAGCACTCTACTAAGCCCTTGGAATGTGCAATCCGACATAGTTGGCAGAGGTGATCCCTGTCCATGGTGAGCTTACATTGTAAAGGGGGAGACAAACATGAATGTAAATAAATAATTTCTAATACATAATTTAAAGATTTATGGATTGGGTTTAGTAGGAGATAAGTGAGGAAAGATGGGAGGGGACAAGGTGATTGAATGCCTTAAAACTGGTGGTAAGGAATTACAGTGTAGAGGAGGAGACAAACATGAATGTAAATAAATAATTTCTAATACATAATTTAAAGATTTATGGATTGGGTTTAGTAGGAGATAAGTGAGGAAAGATGAGAGGGGACAAGGTGATTCAATGCCTTAAAACTGGTGGTAAGAAATTTCTGTCTATTGGCTACATGAAGGGAGAACCACTGTAGGCTTTGGAAGTGTGGGGAAATATGGACTGAATGTTTTTTTCAGAAAATTGATCCAGGCAGCAGAGAAGTTTGGGCTGGAGAGGGGAGAGGCAGGTGGCTGGAAGGTCAGTGAGGAGGCTGATGCCATAGTAATAGCATTCAAAATGGACAATCCATCTGGACCTGACCGTTGGCTATTTGTAGATTTTTATCTTCCGTAGTATTTCGGTTTCCATGCTGAGTGAATTTGAAAAAGATATCTCTGTAAGGGTCACTGCAGAGGAAGAGAACAATTTTGTGTACAGGGGAAGTGTGGGAAAGGAGAATTGTACTCTCCCAAGCGCCTGGTATAGTGCTCTGCACATAGCCCTGAATAAATACCATTGATTGATTTATTGAGAATGTGGTCCGAGAGTGGGATTTCAGAGTTGGTGAAGTTAGAGATCGTACAGTGATTTAAAGGGGAGGAGATCGTGTGTGTTCTGAGGAAGTAACCTTCATCGCCACTAGGAAGGACCTGTGATTCGACGCCACAAAAATCGCCAGACTAGGGACTGGCCACCGTGTTCTTGCCAGCCATGGAACCAGACGCTGTGGGCACTCCAGTTCGTTTTCTAGAAGCTGTGGCCCTGGACCTCACTGGGCCCCCCAGGGCCCACCCTCTAATCACCCCCCCCATGCCTGTCATCCTCATGCTGGTCCTTTGTTCTCACCGCCGCTCCACCTATCATCCATGGCATTGCACCCCACCAGCTTCTTCGTGTTCAACCCTTCCTTCCCCAGAGTGTTAGTGAATATCATTCATTCAATCGTATTTATTGAGCACTTACTGTGTGCAGAGCACTGTACTAAGCGCTTGGGAAGTACAGGTTGGCAATATATAGAGACAGTCCCTACCCAACAGTGGGCTCACAGTCTAGTGTACTGTCCACTGGTTGCAACCCACTGGACTGGAAGTTCCTTTAGGGCAGAGATCATGTCTTCCAACTCTACTGTATTGCCCTCTCCCAAACAGTACGGTAATTAAATCAAATCTGCAGCCTTCCTGGCCTGCTTAAATTTAGTGTTCTTATTACCTATTTTAAAGATGAAAATAAGTATTTCCCACTGAACATGATACTAGACCAAATGAAAGGTCTGTTTCAAGTCCTACAAACAGGACAGAGTTGGAAGCTTTTCTCAGACTTTTTAAGTGTCTCCGAGATGATTTGTTTCCTAAGCATTTGTGTATATCTGTATTTTTTTTATTTTGTGCATTCAGTTGTTCAGCTATTACATCTTAATGCTTCCTTCCTGCTCTCACTCTTTGTTGATAATTTTTGTCCGTCCACCCCACTAAATTATAAACTCCTAGAAGACAGTGACCTTTCTGTCGATGATGTACTCTCCTAGCGCTGAAGCCATGCTCACGTTAAAGCTGCAAGGGGTGGGAGATGTAAGGAAAATGGTTAACAGCACAAGATCCAAACAGTAGCTCCATGGAGAGTTGTAATTGGGAAACCAGAAGGAAGGAGGGCAGAGAAAGTGTTTCAAGGACACGGTAAATATGAAAGGCCTCAGACAGTACTGCATCCCAGGTGAAAACTGAGAGTCAGTTGCTGAGGACAGACCCGCATGGTACATTATGTCAGGAAGAAAGCGACTCTCTTTGGGCAGAACTTCACATGGAAAGAGAGACAAGGAGGCAAAAGAGAAAACTGCAGAGGGACAACCTTTTTGGGTGTTGGGTCCAGGATGGTTATTCAGCCACCCATGCACTCATAGTTGAACTCCTTCATCAGTACCGTCGTCTTTGAATTAAAAAGACAGCCAAGTATACACTCTCCCAAGTCCTTAGTAAGTGTTCTGCAGTGTTCTGCAGCCAGTAAGTGCCCAATAAATATCTTCGATAAGGATGGAGATGGATGACCAGTTCTCAAACATGTCCACAGCAGCTAAATGACGTCATGACTTGTACCATGTCAAGTCTGGTATCTTGTGTGGTTATTTTTTCTCTCTTTTCCCCAGTGTTTTAAAGGCATTTCCTCCATCATTCCCCTGTGGAAGGATATCTTGAGAGCTGAATTTGCTGTTAAGTAGAAGAGTGAAGGGCTGACTTGATTATAGATATTATCCTCTTCCTTTTTCTAAACCAATAGAGACTGAAATTGAAGAAGCCTTTTCTAGCTTAAAAAGCGGAACAGATACTTCTGATGGCGATCACTTCGGTCTTCCTCCTTTTTAGGGATTCTTCTTTTTATTTCACAAAACAAATGCTCTCAGACCTTAGCAAACTTGCCTCTTAGAGTCAAAACATAATTTACCAAATCTATTCAGATGATGAGTTTAGGCCTAAAGTATAATATTATGTTTTTCAGCTAACATAGCTCGACTTCTAAGGTTTAAAATGACTCAAGGTCATCTCAGTGTCCCATTTTCAAAGGCTCTGTTGTTAGGTAGTACAGGTAATGTCAGGAAAATCCGATCAATTTAATTGAGATATTATTTTTCAGAGGGCAGAGAGATCTCCTGTATAGAGCAGTGAGAGGAATTATATCTCACCACAGCACTAAACTCATAAGGGGACGTGTCAAGGGAGCCAAGTATGCATTTGGGGGATGTGGGTCAATTTGAGGATAGAACTTTTTAGTAGTTGGCCTACCCACAGTTCTTCTATATCTTTGCTGCCATGCTGGCAGGTGGCACTAATAATGACATTATTGAAGGTCACATAAAGGATGGGACCTGACTAGACTGTCCAGTCCTGGGGCCGAATTTTAGTTTGTTTGTTTTTTTTATGGTATTTGTTAAGTATTTACTATGTGCCAGATACTGTCCTAAGCACTGAGGTAGGTTCACACTAATCCAATTGGACGGTCTGTGTCCCACATGGGGCTCACAGTCTTAATCTCCATTTTACAGATGCGGTGACTGAGCCCCAGAGAAGTTAAATGACTTGCTCAAGGTCACACAGCAAACAAGGGGCGGAGCCGGGATTAGAATCCAGGTCCTTTTGACTCCAGCCCATGCACTATCCATTAGACTACGCTGCTTCTCAGTGAAGGCGGTTTTGCCCACAACTTCATCCATAACCTTGTTGAACTTGATTTCATTAATTATGAAAACTTACTTTTTTCTCCCTGATTCCTTTTTTACTGCTCAGTTGGCTTTATTGAATTCTATTTTTCATTACCTAAGTACATGCAAACCTTGTAATTTGGTGAATGTCACAGTTCAGTCTCACCTATTTTTAGGCTATAACCTGTTGTTTGGCAATTAAGAAGTAAGTGGAAATTTGAAAGCTTTTGGAAACATATAGGCTTGTTTGTCTTAAAAATTATTGCAGTGGGAGTTTTTTATATATATATTTTTTTAGTCCACACAGTTGTGTTGAGCTGCCCACAGGGTGTATAGTATGGTCCTGGATGTTTTTTCTTGTGACTTTTAAAACTTCTTTTTCTCTTAAATTACTAGATATTGATTCCGGGGCACTTTTCTGACACAGGAAGGGAAAAAGACCAGACACTACGAGGCCTCTGGCACATTGGATTTGGTGACGCTCCATTATAGAGTAAAAGGGTATATAAAAGGGTATATTGTGGTTCTGCATTGATCACAAGTATGCAAGCCAAAATGATCTCCAGGGGGTTTTGGCCTGATTCATTCATTCATTCATTCATACGATCATATTTATTGAGCACTTACTGTGTGCAGAGCACTGTACTAAGCGCTTGGAAAGTACAGTTCGGCAACAGATAGACAATCCCTCCCCAACAACAGGCTCACAGTCTAGAAGGGGGAGACAGACAACAAGAAGCAGCGTGGCTTAGTGGACGGAGCACGGGCTTTGGAGTCAGAGGTCATGGGTTCGAATCCCGCTCCACCACATGTCTGCTGTGTGACCTTGGGCAAGTCACTTAACTTCTCGGAGTCTCAGTTACCTCATCTGTAAAATGGGGATGATGACTGTGAGCCCCACGCGGGACAACCTGATCACCTTGTATCCCCCCAGCACTTAGAACAGTGCTTTGCCATTATTGTTATTATCAAAACAAAACAGACAGGTGTCAATACCATCAAAATAGATAAATAGAATTATAGATATATGTACATCATTAGAGTAATAAATATGTACAAATATACACAAGTGCTTTGGGGAGAGGAAGGGAGTAGAGCAGAGGGGGGGAGTGGGGGTGATGAAGAGGGGAGAAGGAGCAGAGGAAAAGGCGGGCTCAGTCTGGGAAGGCCTCCTGGAAGAGGTGAGCTCTCAGAAGGGCTTTGAAGGGGGGAAGAGAGCTAGTTTGGCAGATGTGGCTGGGAGTTGGCAGTTTGGCAGGGAGGGCATTCCAGGCCAGAGGTAGGACATGGGCCAGGGGTCGACTGCGGGACAGGCGAGAATGAGGCCCAGTGAGGAGGTTAGCCACGGCAGAGGAGCGGAGTGTACAGTCTGGGCTGGAGAAGGAGAGAAGGGAGGTGAGGTAGGAGGGGGTGAGGTGATGGAAACCTATGAAGCCAATAGTGAGGAGTTTTTGCTGCATGCGAAGGTTGATAGGCAACCACTGGAGATTTTTGAAGAAGGGAATGACATGCCCAGAGTGTTTCTGTAGAAAGATAATCTGGGCAGCAGAGTGAAGTATAGACTGAAGCGGGGAGAGACAGGAGGACGGGAGATCAGAAGGGAGGCTGATGCATAATCCAGTCGGGATAGAATAAGATATTGTACCAAAAAGGTACAAGGCCTGATCCCACAAACACCCACAGTGCAATATTGCACGATGGTTAATCTCTGGGTCACTTGGGAAATCACCTAGAATTCATCTTGCCTCATCCACCATGGAGTTGGCTAGGTATCCATGTCAAGAGTCATTGAAACTGTTGGTATCCAAGCACTATTGGATGCTGCAAAATAGAATGTTTATTTTTTCTTAATTTCAAATGATCACCTTTCATCTTCCTCTGCCAAAGAAGTTGGCTCACTTTACCCCAGTTCCCGCCACACTCAAGATTATTTATTTTAGTTCATTCAATTATTTCTTTTAGTTCATTCAGTTCTATTTCCTCACCTCCATTAGTAGTGGGCAGAAGAAATAACCGGGAAAAGGGAGAGGAGGAGGCCCTGTGTCTCTTTTCAGACATCACATATTCCACTAACATCGTTCTCGTCTTGTTTTATTTTATGATTGGCCCCAAATTTCTGTTCATGCCAAGACATAAAAGTTTTTCTGTTCAGGTGGTAATGTATACTAACCAATATTCCTTGGTTATTTTAGAATCTTGAACCACCAAGGGCTAGTTTTTTTCAGAAATCTTATAGAGTTCTTAGAAGTTGATCAATCAATTATGTGGTATTCATTAAGGCTTACTGTGGGCAGAACATTGTAGTAAGGATTTGGAAGAGTATAGCACAACAGGGGTAGTAGACGTGATCACTATCCAAAAGGAGCTAACAGTCTGCAGAAGGAGACTGACAATAAAACAAATTACAGATGGGGAAAATGACTGAATATAGTATGTGTACCTAAGGGCTTTGGGGCTGGGGTGCGTAAAGTGATTATGAAGTGCTTAAGGGGTAGGGAGGTCGAATAGGGTGGGAAAATAAGAGCTAAGCAAGGAAAGGCCTACTCATTCATTCATTCAATCGTATTTATTGAGTGCTTACCGTGTGCAGAGCACTCTACTAATCGTTTGGAAAGTACATTTCGGCAACATATACAGTCCCTACCAGGTAGGGTAGGAGGTAGGAGGGGGCGAAGTGATGGAGAGCTGAAGAGACTTGATTTTTGTGGAGGTTTGAAGGTGGGTAGAGTCTGTTGAGTATGAAGAGAGAGAGGGTTCTAGACCAGAGGATGTAGATGAACAAGGGGCTGTTGGCAAGTGAGACAAAATCACGGCACAGTGAATATGTTGGTGTTAGAGGAGCAAAATGGACATGCTACGTTATGGTAGGAGATAAGCAAGGGAAGGTAGCAAGGGGAGAGCTGATTGAGTGCCTTAAAGCCAGTGGTGAGGATCTTCTTTTTGATTGAGATGGATGGGTCACCATTGGAGGTTTTTGAGGACTGAGTTGATGTGGACTGAATTTTTTTTTGGTTTTGTTTTCTTAAGAAAAATGATCTGGACAGCAGAGTGAAATATGTACTGGAATGGGGAGAGACAGGAGGCAGAGATGGTCAGTGAGGAGGCTGATGCAGTAGTCAAGGTGTTTTTGATAAGTGCTTGATTCAGGGTGGTAGCTATTTGGTTGGTGAAAAAGGGGCAGATTCTAGAGATGTTGTGAAGGTAGAACTGACAGGATTTGATCATTTGAATGCGTGGGTGGAATGAGAATTGAGTCGAGGATAATGCCTGGTTTACTGGCTTGTGAGATGGGAGGATGATAATAATAATAATAATAACAATAATAATAATGGCATTTGTTAAGCGCTCACTATGTGCAAAGCACTGTTCTAAGCGCTGGGGAGGATACCAGGTGATCAGGTTGTCCCACATGGGGCTCACAGTCTTAATTCCCATTTTACAGATGAGGTAACTGAGGCACAGGGAAGTTAAGTGACTTGCCCAAAGTCATACAGCTGACAAGTGGCAGAGCCAGGATTAGAACCCATGACTTCCGACTCCCAAGCCCATGCTCTTTCCACAGAGCCACGCTGTATTGTGCACAGCAATGGGAAAGTTTAGAGGCAAGGGTTTAGGTGGGAAATTGAGTTCTGTTTTGGACATGTTAAGTTTGAGTTGATAGTGGGATATCAAAGTAGAGATGTCCTGAAGGCAGGTGGAAATATGAGACTGTAGGTAAGGAGAGAGGATTAGGCTGGAGAGGTAGATTTTGTTTGAAACTCCCCAAGGTTTCTCGTTTCAGTTGTTAGCCATCTATTTCCTTCCAACACCCTTCTTAAAAAATCCCAAGGTGATGTGGGAAAAGAACAAGGGAAATTTCTTCAGCAACTTTCCTCCCCACTCCACCTCCAACTTTTTTTTCCCTGATTCATTTTAATGGATATTTATCAGGTGCTGTGCATTGAGTAGTACACTCAGGCTATGCTGGGTTTTCTTTGTACGGTCTCATTTGTAGTTGGTCTTTTATCCCAACCCAAGGTTTCCTATAGGCAAAGGTTGAATTTAGGGTTGTTAGTCCATTTTCTCATCATCAGTATCATCACATTGTCACACACTAAAGAAGATCGTTACCAGAGTGACATTCCATGTTTGTCTCTGAAAATGCTTAATTTCTATGGCTTCAAGGAAAGGCTGATTCCAGATGTCCCTGTTTTTACCGACAGGTGCACGGTATGCAACCAGGTATTCGAAGCAAATAACGAACCTCTTACTAGTCCTCTGAGCACATACTTTGTTTAGCCACGGGCATTGGAATCATTACTTTTAGAATGTGAGTCTTTCAGTCACTCTTCTCTGGAACATCTGGCTCAAGTTATCTGCTTCTGCCAGTGGAGGAGGTTCAGTATATTCTTATTGACTGCCTACCCCTATACCCCTATTCTGCCTCTGTCGTCGGCTGGCATGGAAGCACATTGAATAATGCCGTATTAACGAAAGGCACTTGTCTGCCTGCTCTCATGCTCTTTACAATGTTGCTCCAACTGATTATATTTTTCCTCATCCTGCTTTTCTAAAAGAGGCTCCTGCACTGGAGCTTCAGTTCCTTCGCTTCTAGACGTTTTCCGAGGGCTTTTCTTTCTATCATGGTCCTTCTCACTTTCTCCTGCAAACGTTGACTGCTAATTTGGGTGTGGCTGCAAAGTATCACTGTGCTCCTCCCTTTGATGAAGACTTGTGCCTCCTTGTCACATCCAGATTAAATGCTGCCTCTTCTTTAGACCCTCTCCCCTATTTCAAAAACCAGAGGTCATAGACAACTGCGGCATGATTGTATGTTTAATTGGGCTTTTGAAGCGAGAAATGCAACTAATGACCCCAATTTTACCACTCTTGGGAAATACTAAAAATTAACTCTAGGGGAATGTGTTCAACTAAATTGTGTAACTACTCAGGTCCCGTTTGAGCCATTCAAACCCTGGAGGCATTTTTTCACTTATCTGGTTTTCAGCCCTCTCTCTACAGCTGGTTTTTGTTTTAAATGAAACCGGTCCCTAAGGAATTCTTCCCCACTAGACTGAAAGCTCCTCGAGGGCAGGGGTCTTGTCTACCAGTCCCAACCCCAGTGCATTGTACTGCCCTCGGTCTACAGGAGGTGCTTAATAAATACTTTTGATTGTCAGCTGTGTGACTTTGGGCAGGCCACTTAACTTCTCTGTGCCTCAGTTACCTCATCTGTAAAATGGGGATTAAGACCCATGTGGGACAACCTGATCACCTTGTATCCTCCCCAGTGCTTAGAACAGTGCTTTGCACATAGGAAGCGCTTAACAAATGCCATCATTATTATGTTATTCTGTTAATGGGATTTTATGGTTAAGTAGCCTAACTGTGCTTCAGCCTGAGGATCAGTGGCATTTATTTAGCACTTATTCTATGCATAGCACTATATTGAGCATTTGGGAGGGAAGACATGATCCCTGCCCACAAAGAGCTTGTCTCCCCTCAGTGAGGGGGTAGAGTGCAAAATGGCTCATTTTTAATCATTAATAATAATGATTAATGATGGTATTTGTTACGTGCTTACTGTGTACCAAGCATTCATTCATTCATTCAATCGTATTTATTGAGCGCTTACTGTGTGCAGAGCACTGTACTAAGCGCTTGGGAAGTACAAGTTGGCAACATATAGAGGCGGTCCCTACCCAACAGTGGGCTCACAGCACAGTTCTAAGTGCTGGGGTAGATACAAGGTTATCAGGTCAGATGCTGTCCCTCTCTCACATGGGGCTCACAGTCTTAATCCCCATTTTATAGTTAAGGGAATTGAGGCACAGAGAAGTTATGTGACTTGCCCGAGGTCACACAACAGACAAGTGCCAGAGCTGGGATTAGAAGCCAGATCCATCTGGCTCCCAGGCCTGTGCTCTATCCTGTAGGCCAAGCTGCCTCTCAAGACAGACAAGATAGGATGGAGATAGGAAGGGACAGGAACATTTTCTTCCCGGATCAAATTATCCTGGCTTAGCCCCGGTCTAGTCAGTGAGGCACAGCAGCCAAGTCAACATCACATATTAGGTACAACCACCCCTGGATGTGGCGAGGTGAGTCAGAAACGGCACCTGTGAGATCCACGCTATGGGTCTGGATCAAGGGGTGAGGTTTAGGGCTTCCCTTGGGGGAAGAACTGTAGATATGGGGGAGTCAAATGGGCTTCCGTGTGACATCATTTTGCACTGTTGTAGGCCCGTGCGGGGTAATGTGGAGATGTAATACAGAATGCTGCATACCATAATAGGTTGTGGAGGAATAGGAGGGGCGACCGATTTGGGCAGTCAAATATCCAAAGCCGGCTCTGTTTAGCAAGAGGAAGGACTGAGAGAGAGAAGGTGGGAGGGAGAGAAAGTTGATGGGCAAGGTGAGAGATTGAGAGAGGGACAGAACAAGGAGCAACTAAAAGAGAGAACTCATAGTGACTAGGAGACAAGGGCAGAAAATCTATACTACAAGAAGTACAGGGAGAGAGGAATGTAATATGGACAGAGAAAGAAAACTTCACCTGTATAACTCTTTCAGAGACTCCAACATTCCAGCCGTATTATTCAAAAGCAGACCCTCCAGCACCAGTTGGTGAAACTTGACCTGATAGTAAAATTAGGCAGCGCTACTGCCCTGGATTATGGATAGTGGATGTTTGCAAAGTTTAACATATGGATTTTAAAATCTCAGACTTTATTGAGAAATAATCTGCCTGTGACTCCTCACATAACGAATCTGCAGTATGTTATTACTGAAAGCAGTCGAACGGTAGTTTTTCATTTGATTTTCATGTCTTGCAGAGACCTATAGTAAGTGCTTGGAAGAGTATAAAAGTAGTGAAAGCAACTAGCCAAGCTAGCTCTCTTCCTCCCTTCAAGGCCCTACTGAGAGCTCACCTCCTCCAGGAGGCCTTCCCAGTCTGAGCCACCTCCTTCCTCTCCCCCTCCTCCCCCTCTCCATGCCCCCCGCCTTACCTCCTTCCCTTCCCCACAGCACCTGTATATATGTATGTACATATTTATTAAAACTATTTATTTATTTTATTTATTCTGTGTCTCCCCCTTCTAGACTGTGAGCCCACTGTTGGGTAGGGACCATCTCCATATGTTGCCAACTTCTACTTCCCAAGCGCTTAGTACAGTGCTCTGCACACAGTAAGCACTCAATAAATACGATTGAATGAATGAAAGGCGTGGGTTTTACGCTCAAGGATCTTAAAATCTAACAGATAAAAATTTAGACATTCATCTAAAATAGCGCTATGTGTATAAGATCTGAGTATGGGAATAGACATATAATTGTTCAGAGTGTTTGAAATAAGTTTTATGTGGTAAGGATGACTATAGGTTCAAACTGGTAAAGGTGGAGTTTGGTGAAACAGCTTGGGGAGGTGGACATCAACTGAAGTAGCATGGCCTAGTAGCTAGAGCATGAGCCTTGGAGTCAGAAGGACCTGGGTTCTAATCCCAGCTCCTCCATTTATCTTCTGGGAGACCCTTGGACAAGCCACTTCTACTTCTCTGGGCCTCAGTTATCTCATCTGTAAATTGGGGATTAAGACTGTGAGCCCCATGTAGGATATAGATTGTGTCTAACCTGCTTAGCTTGGTATCTACCCCAGTGCTTAGTGCATTGCCTGGAGCACTTCATAAATATCATTAAAAAACAAAAACTGGGAGGTTTCCTGGTCTTGGTGAGGGGAGGGGTCATACTGAAAGCAGTTTAACTCCAGTGTACTGAATAGCAGGCAGTCCTAGAGGGTCTGGTCCCCAGGCTAGCCTTCCACACTTTGTGTGTAGATCCTTGGGGTCCTGGCTGGGTGGCTATAAGTGGATCTATCCGCTTCCTTCCCCAGCAAACCGATAGGCGGGATGATAGGTCATCAAGGGGCTTGTGTAGGGAAGGAGGGGGGAGATTACTTCTCTCTATAAATACTGGTTCATTTAGTTCTCTTCCTCCCACTTATCCTTGCTCTTCTAACACCAACCTACTCACCGTGCCTCGTTCTCGCCTCCTGCCATCATAGCCTCCTTCCAGCCAGGAACCCCTTTCACTTCCAATCTGACAGACCAGCACTATCCCCACCTTCAAAGCCCTACTGAAGTAATGTCTCCTCCAAGAAGTCATCCTAGATTAAACTCTCAACCCCCCTCCCCCAACCTTAATTCCAACGGTCTCTCCCATGAACTTAGTCCACCAACTAAACACTAATGTTCTCACCCCACTCCCACAGCACTTATGTTCTGTGCCAGTTGCTTCCCTTAATTGTAATTTAATGTCCATCTCCCTCACTAGATTGTAAATTCCTTAGGGGCAGGGACTGTGTCTACCAACTATATTATTATTATGATTATTATATTTGTTTAAGCATTTGCTATGTGTCAAGCACTACCCTAAGTTCTGGGGTAGATATAAGATAATCAGATAGGTTTCAGTTCCCTGCCCCACATGGGGTTCAAAGTCAAAGTAGGAGAGAGAGCAAGCATTGAATTCCCATTTTACAGGTGAGCAACTAGAGGAACAGAGTGACCAAGATCGACTGTTTTGTATCTCTGAAGCACTTAGTACACTGCTCTGCACACAATAAACATCTAATAAATGCGGTTTAGCTACTGCAAGGGCCAGGAAGTGCAAGTTGGTAGTGATACCAACTCTGTTTTTCAGGCTTATTTCTTAAACCTTGAAGTTTCATTTTTATCCTTTGGCAAGCATTCTAGCTCCCTCAGATGTAGCTTGAAAACCCAAAATGGTCTCCCACCATCTCACCTACTTGAATTGCATTTTGTAAGGCTGGAGAGAGCATTTGGTAGGAAAATTGGGGAAATTAATCTAATTGGATAAGTGTATCTAATAGAAAATTATATTTAAAGGTAGTTTGTTTTGCTCAGAGTAGGGAAGAGGGTTCACTGATACATACAGTGCTCAGTGAACACAATTGTTGAATGAATGAATAAATGTGCATTTTTAAAAAAACAATATATGATCTCCCATCACGTTTCCAGCAGGAAGCTATTGGCTATACAAAAAGGTCTATGAAAAATGCAAAGTGGAAAGCATTCTATTCTCTATTAATTTTCAGCAATTACATTATTTTCCAGAACAATCATTTAAAAGAGAAAGGCTAGTATGAGGGAGATCCCTTAAAGGTTTTTGAGGGGTTTTTTGGTGCTGGGAAAGATTGAAAAACATGTGAAAAAACTGAGACAATATCACTTATGAGATTTTTTTTTAAATCATTATGCCTTTCTCTGCTTTCTTTTTGTATTTGATGAAAATTCCAGAATGATCCCAAGGCCACAAAGGCCTTAAAAAGCTGTGAAAATTGGGCTTAGAAATACACGCGCTTTGTGATAGGCTTGATACCTGAGTGGAAAACAGTAATTTATAGTAAGAAATTGCTGAATTTATTAAATATTCCTTCTGCATTTCCTCCTAAAATTCCAAACCACAGCCCAATTCTTTGCCTCCCTTCCTTAAGAACTAGCTAATGCTCTCTTCCACTTCTTGAAGCATTTTCTAATGATGTTCTCCCCTTCAAGCAGTGCCCCATTAAATATTGTTTACTGACTGATTTACATAACTCATTGCACTGAATAGTTGTAAATATTTGGGTTTCTAATTCCATTTATTTTGGAGAATATTTGCTTAATCCCCCTTGTACACTGCAGATGTCCTGGGTTGGTTATTTGTTTGTCATTTTCATTGTTGTCTCATTTGAAATTTAAGGCCCTAGAGGGGAGGAATTTCATTCAGCAAAGTTTAACTTACTTTGTACTTAGTATCATTTGATGCGTACTAAATATAATGTATGGTGATTTCATTGCATTTCGATAACATTGCCATGGTTTCTTTTTTGTGGTCCATTCCAAAGCCTCACAAACAAGACATAATTTGGAGGTTCAGATTATCTCTGAGGAACATGTAAGCAAGTGATTGACATTTGTGAATAAGAAAGCAGTTTGAGAATTCAGAAAGCCTGGATATGTATATTTTTTTAACCTTGCTTCATATATTTTAAGAAGCAAGGGTTGAGAAACATAATTTTATGTTCCTCTTTAGGTCGCTAATAATTCTCATCATTTATAATTGGGTCTCACTGGATTCTATAGAAGCTGCAGAGGTACATGAGAACTAGGAACATTCAGTGGCTTATTAAATTCGGAAGACAGAGTCAAGCCAAAAGTATATTTATAGAGAATTAATTCTTAGTACATCAACTTTTTATCACTTTGGTACCCCAGCCCTTATCTAAATATCCCTTAATGTCTGTCTCTCCCTGTGGACTCTCGGCTCAATAAGTATGATTGATTAGCATAAGGAACTCTTGGGTCAAAGCACTCTGTTCGTGCCATCTTCACAAAGTTGTTGCTCTTGGATTAAATTCCATTGTTTCTCATTTACTCTCAACAGGTCTATATCAGGATAAAGGACGATGAATGGAATGTATATAGACGGTATACAGAGTTCCGAAGTTTGCATCACAAGTTACAAAATAAGTACCCCCAAGTAAGAGCCTATAACTTCCCACCCAAGAAGGCCATTGGAAATAAGGTATTGTGATATAAGATCAAATCCTATTAGCTAATGTTTTGCTACTGTAGTGTCATGGAGAAGGCATGCAAGATGATTTAGTATTTTTCGTTTGATTTTGATAAAACATTGTCAATCTCAGATACTGCAAAAACAGCACTTGTAAATATCCCCTTGAAATTTAAATAGAGAATCAGGTGGGAATCAACCTCTCTCAGAAGATCAGCATCTAGGCCAGGTGGCTTAGGATATTATTACTGATTCAAATATCACCTCAACATGAAATGATATTTCTTAATAATCTCTTAAACTAGTAGTTTAGAAAATTCATTCAGTCAAGTAAGAACAAACACAGAAGACAGCAAACATAAAACAACTTTATCTCCATCTCCAAACAAATAAATCATTTTCCTATTAGAGAAATGTGGAATTGAGTCCATAAAAACTACAGACTTGAGATTCTGTATCAGGTTATAGGTTTCTAGTATGAGACAGTAAGGAAAAAAAAGGTCAGGAAAAACCAGAGGGTTAGAGGCTATTTAGAATCATGGAATCTTTGTAAAATTGCTTCAGACTCCCAAGAAATTTCCACCTCACCCACCAATGCATCACTGGTGAAGAGCCAATATATAAAATTTATGGCAGTGACCCTAGTATATTTTAATTCAGGCAAACCCACAATACCAAGAGGATTGCACTCCTTGAAAATATGATTGTATTGTAGATGGCTGTATTTGGGTAACTTGAGGTCCATTTTTCCATAGACCTGTGACAATTAATATCCGGTCCAGAACCAGGCTTGGTGGAATGATCCAGCCCTGCAGGAATGTAGAGTTTCTACTGTAAAAATCCCTCCCTTCCTTCTCATGCCCTGGGCTCTCCTGGCCCTTTCCTGTTCCCAGGAGCTAAACTCCTCTCTTCCTAGTCCAGTATCACACACTCACCCTTGCCTGCCTTTCCATGTCCCCACTAATTTATTTCCTTTGCCTGAATTGTAGTCATAGCAACAGCTGGTGTTGTGTGGATGCAGCAGGCTCCTTTCCCCTTCTCCTACCGGGCTTTGTGCTCCCTTTTCCTGGTGGGCAAAGCCAGGGAATGGGCAGTGGGACATTCTGTGGACCAGATGAGTGGGGAGTGGCGGCACTGATGGCCGCCCCCATGCTGCCCTGATACAGCCTCATTCCAGGTGCTTTGGTGGAGAGGTGGAGCTAGAAGCTGCCCTCCCTCTGCTCATCTGCCAAGCTAGCTCTCTTCCTCCCTTCAAGGCCCTATTGAGAGCTCACCTCCTCCAGGAGGCCTTCCCAGACTGAGCCCCTTCCTTCCTCTCCCCCTCGTCCCCCCTCCATCCCCCCTTCTTACCTCCTTCCCTTCCCCACAGCACCTGTATATATGTATATATGTTTGTACATATTTATTACTCTATTTATTTATTTTACTTGTACATATCTATTCTATTTATTTTATTTTGTTAGTATGTTTGGTTTTGTTCTCTGTCTTCCCCTTTTAGACTGTGAGCCCACTGTTGGGTAGGGCCTGTCTCTATATGTTGCCGATTTGTACTTCCCAAGTGCTTAGTACAGTGCTCTGCACATAGTAAGCGCTCAATAAATACGATTGATGATGATGATGATTATGAGAAAAGGAGCAGGGAAGGGGGACGGGGTAATGGTAGCAGTCACCCCTGAAACAACTGCTGATGTTGGGGTGAAGTTCAAAGAAAACAAGAATTGGGATTAAGGAGAAAGTCAGGCTAGGGAGGTGTGGGGGAAAAGTGAGTTTGGGGTGTTGGGAAGGGACAGGAGGAGTAGGGAAGGGGATGAGGAGACAATTTACTTACTTGAAGGATCTTTGCCCTACCCTTTTATGGTATTTGTTTAGTGCTTAGTCTATGTCAAACACTATTCTAAGCACTGGGATTGGTGCAAGTTAATTAGGCTGGACAGAGTCCCTTATCCTGCATGGGCTTACAGTCTAAAAGGGAGATAATCCTCATTTTACAGTTGAGGAACGGAGACACAGAGACATTATGACTTGCCCTGTGTCACACAGCAAGCAGTTGGCAGAGCTCGAGTTAGAATCCAGGTCCTCTGACTTCCAGGCCATATTTCCTCCAGGCCACACTGGATGCCCCTGTCCAGATGTTGCAGGCAAAGAGTGTAGCTGCACATATTGTGTGTGTCTGTGTGTGTGTGTGTGTTTGTGTGGTGGCGGGTTAGGGGGATTGTCAGTAAATATATGTGCAAAGAGTCACTTATGCCAAATAGTATCAAACCATTTTTGCTTACGGTTTCCAAAGAAATAAATCTAAAGCAACAATAGACTAAGGAGTTCAGACTGTACAATAATCACAAATACATTTTTTTTACGAAGTCCCATGTGACCACCTGTGAATTCCAATGTTCCATAGAAACCAGCTTCAAAAGCACTAATTAAAAGAGTAGCTCAAAGCATCAGAAGAGGCTTTATGAATTTAAACAACCTTTAAATAAAAAATTAGGTAGTTCCAATCATTAGCGAAAATTAAATTTCTTGCATTTACCACCTGAGTAAATTCCCATTTTGCTTAATGTAATATCTGTCGCCATGTTTTCACTACAAAAATAATCAAGAACAATTGGTTATCTGGGTAGAGTTCGACTTTTAGAAGGGGGTATTGATTTTTTTTTACTTCCTCATTCAAACATTTGCCAGCTGATTTGAAAAGTAACACTTTAGTAATTTATTTTTAACAACAATAACAGTTTATTTTTTAAGCATCCACAAGGAGCATTGCATTGTACTAAGCACTTGGGAAAGTACAACAGAAGCACAGTATTTTTCAAGTGGAGTAATCAGAATAAATGATTGAACATCCAGTTGATTTATACACATATAGAAAGTGCTGAGGAATGGTTTGATAAATATATATGTGCTAGAAGAGACTGATGGGTAGATACCACTCGGGCAGCTAATAGGAGGAAGACTTGTTGGGGTTTTCACAGGGCTTTGCAAGTAGGAAGTGCTGTGGTCTTTTGGATTTAAGGGGGGCTGGAATGGTCTGAAAGTGGATTGAGTGGGATAATTGAGAGTATATTTCAGTAAAAATGTTAGATTTGAAGGAAGAGGTTCAGTGAAAATGAGTGAAGTGAGCTGATACATAGTATGGGGAGAGGTACTGGAGAGTATTTATCCTCATCATGAGGTAATAATGATAATAATAATGATAACTAGTATTTGTGAAGCACTTACTATGTACCAAGCACTGTACTAAGTGCTGAGGTAGATACAAGATAATGAGATCCCACATGGGACTCACAGTCTAACTAGGAGGGACAACAGAAGCAGCATGGCAGAGTGGATAGAGCATGGGCATGACAGTCAAAAGGCCATTGTTTCTAATGCTGACTCCAGCATTTGTTTGCTGTGTGACCTTGGGAAAGTCACTTCACTTCTATGTGCCTCAGTTACCTCCTCTGTAAAATGAAGATTGAGACTCTGCGCCCCACGTAGAACAGGGACTGTGTCCAACCAAATTTGCTTGTCTCCATTCCTATAGTAAGCACTTTACAAATACCATTATTATTATATAATAAATGATAATAATAATGAATCTCCATTTTGCAGATGAGGGAACTGAGGCACAGAGAAGTGAAGTGGCTTGCTCAAGGTCCCATAGCAAACAAGTGGAAGAGTGGGGATTAGAACCCAGCTCCTTTACCTCCTGGGTCCGTGGTTCTTTTCATTAGGCCATGCCGCTTCTCGGGTGATTTTAATTGACTGATTGATGAGAGAAAAATGGGAAGCTAGTGGAGGTTTTGGGGGAGTGGAGAGATGTGTTTTGATAGTAACATTTGGGAGATGATCCATTTAGCTGTGTGTAGTATAAATGGGAGGGGAGAGAGGCTGGAGACCAGGGAGGAGTCTAATACAGTAGTCTAGCTATTACATGAAAACTGTAGTTCCTCTCAGCCACAAGTGCTTTTCCGGGTGGTAAGCAAGAGAGGCACCCCTTCAGGTCACATGACAGCTTGGAGATTGCTTTTGGGATGTTGCAATTTTGAGATCTGCTGATATTAAAGTGCAAAATGGGTTGATTGTATTCTTTATCATCACTGTTGTGTTCTGGATGTAGCTTTGTTTGGGCTCGGGGAGATTGTCACGCCGAGTGCTGTGTGGCCTTACTCTGTTATGTCACGAACGCGGCGGAAGAGACCCAGCATCACGTGACTCTAGGTGATCAAATACCTGAAGTTTACAGGGGACGGTTTCATGCCCTTGACTGCTCCTGGTCCGTGTAAGTCTTCCGTTCCTGCAGCCTGTGTTTACTGAGAGCTGGGAAAGGGAGGTCCTTTATTGCGAAGGCATCCAAAGGGTGGCTGACAGTTGCCAAGAATCAAAGCAACTGAAACATCTTCACCTGGATGAGCTGTCACCTTGACCATTTAATTGACTGGTACAGTAGCAATTTGTCCTTCTTCATCCTTTCTGGCAAAGACGTGGTTGCTTCCTGTAACACTTTTGGCTGCAAGTCAAGAAGTAGTTGGGGAATTCTCAAAATGATTGTTGTTTTCAAGAGCGGATTTATAACGCAATGAGGTAATGGTTTCATTGTTATAATTGCATGATTTTTGGATACCGACCCGTCTCAAAGGCTCAGTTACCCCTGGTGTTGGTCAGTAGCTGTTTGGATGACAGTTATTCACAAGTAAGCTTCTAAAGCCCTTTGATTGTCCATTGGCTAAGAAAAATCAATAGGGTTTTCTTTTTTATTTGAAAGATGGCAAGGATCTTCTGAACATTTTTTTCTCACTTCAACAATTATCTGCCTGCCCACTGGAATACTGTAGGATAATTTCAAGCAGAAAGCATGTCGAATGTGTCTTTAGGGAGGCTAAATAATGCATTCAAAGTTTCTGTCATCTCTGAGATCATTAAGTATTCTGATCTAGAATCTGTAGTCCAGAATGCTATTCAAGGAAACCATTAAAACCACCACTACAGCTATTTCTTTCGTGGCAATTTAGAATAGCAATACATTTACCCATTTTTCAGGTATCATCTCTTCTACTATAGAATGCAGGGCTGAGAAAAAAGTAACCCAGTAAGCAGTTTTTATTTGACCTTACATTCCTGACAGAGAAATTACTGGCAGTGAAGTGTTGAGCATTAGCCATATAGTTTGCAAGAGCAGGATTTGACTTCAAAATGTCTTTTTAATATTCCAAGCGTGCATTTTGAGGGTTGGAATCAAAAAAATTAAAAAAAATTGGATAACACTCAGGTCTACTAAAGAATACAAAGCCAAATCATTCACCAAGTATGCATATCCTTTTGTAAAACTGCAAATCCAGAATCGTGTTAAAACAGTTTTTCCTTTCTATCAACAACTGTGAAATGTAATCTGTTGTACCTGTCAGGTACATATTTCCTCAATTGTCATAAAATATATATAAGTATATATTTTATATTTTACATAAAATGACAATTGAGGGAATACATATATATATTATGCTTATTAAGAATATGAGCATTTTGGAAAGGGAAGCCTCAATTTGAATATGAAAATTTAGGCTTAATCAAATTAAAAGGAAATTTGAGGTTTTAATTGATTTTGTTTTTGAGGCTATTACATGAAAATTAAGTCCAATAATTCAAGTTCCCTTCCTTACTCATTTTGGTGCCTGCTGGAAAACTGGAGTTGATCAGAAGAGATCATCGGGAAGTGGTTCTGTTCTCACTCCCTCCTTGGGCATTATGATTTATTCTAGACTGTGAGCCCATTGCGGGCAGGGATTGTATCTCTTGCTGAATTGTACTTCCCAAGCACAGTACAGTACTCTGCACACAGTAAGCGCTCAATAAATGCGATTGAAGGAATGAATTTCCTGGTTCTTTCCTACAATGAGAAAGAGTTTTCCAAAGCTTGTGTGAAGGTAGATGCCCCAGGAATCTCGGTGATGGGTGTCTTGTTAAAATAGACTTTATGGAGTCTTAGGGAAATGCTTGTTGTTGGTTATTGAAGGGCTTAACTTGTAAAATAAGGGAGCATTTGCTGTGCTTCATTGGACAGTTGAGATTTTTTTCTTCGCTTAGAGGACTAGATTAGTTCATCGAAAGGTCATTTGGCAGCCTTTTCTACTTTTCTCTTTTCTGGAAAACAGGGAAAAGCATATCTTTTCTTCTTAAGCTTCAAATAGGTCATCTTGTAGAAATAGCATGTTTAAATTCTCATTTAGAACACAAGAAAGGGCGATGAAGAACCAGGCTGGGCCACATTAGGTTTTGGAAAAGGTCTCGCTTTCTGCATTCCCAATTGCTTCCCAAGGCAAGCACAATTGCTGAAGGCAGCAAATTCCTATTGTGCAATAAAGGGACATTATCCCGGCCAGCAGAGTGTGGGATGATGCCGGTGGGATTGACTGCCCACATTATCATCCTTTCGCAAGTCTTTCTGGACTCCCAGATACAGACCTTACCGTCCGGCTGTTCCAGCCAATTCCAGCCACTGGAATCTGCCAAGGAATTCCTAGACTTGGAACCTGCATAGTGGCCAGTCTGGTCCTGGAGATGTTGGCAGCCCAATCTGTGTTTCTCTGAAAATGGAGGAAGCAAAACTTTTGTGTCCAAACTCTTCAGGCAGAGAGGCTCGATCATTCATATTCATCGAGTACATCCTTTATGGAGAGCACTGTACTAAAGCGCTTAGGAGAGTACAAAATAACAGTTGGTAGACCTGTTCTCAGTTTTTTTTCTATTTTATGGTGTTTGTTAAGTACTTAATATGTGCCAGGCACTGTATTAAGCACTGGGATGGATACAGCCTAATCAGGTTGGACACAGTCCCTGTCCCACATGGGGCTCACAGTCTTAATCCCCATTTTACAGATGAGGTAACTGAGGCACTAAGAAGTTAAGTGACTTGCCCAAGGCAAGTAGCAGAGTTGGGATTCATTCAGTCATATTTATTGAGCAATTAATGTGCGCAAATCATGGTACGAAGTGCTTGGGAGAGTTCAGTATAACAATAAACAGACACATTCCCTCCCCCACAGCAAGCTTACAGTCTGGAGCGGGAGACAGACATGAATATAAATAAATTGGAACCCAGATACTTCCGTCACCCTGTCCCATGCTGTATCCACTAGGCCACCTTGCTTCCCAGCCCACAATGAGCTTACTGTCTAGAGGGGGAGACAGACATTAAAGTAAATAAATTACAGATATGTACATAAGTGCTGTGGGGCTGAGGGAGGGGTGAATAAAGTTTGCAAATCCAGGTACAGGGAGGATACAGAGGGGAGAGAGAGAAGAGGAAACGAGGGCTTAGAGAAGGCCTCTTGGAGGAGATGTGCCCGCAATAAGGCTTTGAAGGTGGGGAGAGTGACCGTCTGTCAGATATGAAGAGGGTGGGCATTCCAGGCCAGAGGCAGGATTTGGGTGAGAGTTCAGCGGTGATATAGATGAGCTCGAGGTACAGTGAACAGGATGACACTAATAATAATGATGGCATTTGTTAAGTGCTTACTATGTGCAAAGCGCTGTTTTAAGCGCTGGGGAGGTTACAAGGTGATCAAGTTGTCCCACGAGGGGGCCCACAGTCTTAATCCCCATTTTACAGATGAGGGAACTGAGGCCCAGAGAAGTTAAGTGACTTGCCCAAAGTCACAGAGCTGACAAGTGGCGGAGCCGGGATTTGAACCCATGACCTCTGACTCCAAAGCCCTGGCTCTTTCCACTGAGCCACACTGCTTCTCACTAGAGGAGCGAAGTGTGGATTCATTCATTCATTCAGTCGTATTTATTGAGCGCTTACTGTGTGCAGAGCACTGTACTAAGTGCTCAGGAAGTACAAGTTGGCAACATATAGAGATGGTCCCTACCCAACAGTGGGCTCACAGTCTAGAAGGGGGAGACAGGCAACAAAACATGTTAACAAAATAAAATAAATAGAATAAATATGTACAAATAAAATAAATAGAGTAATAAATACGTACAAACACATATACATATATACAGGTGCTGTGGGGAGGGGAAGGAGGTAAGGCAGAGGGGATGGAGAGGGGAAGGAGGGGGAGAGGCTGGGCTGTAGTAGGAAAACAGCAAAGTAAGGTAGAAGGAGACAAGGTGATTGAGTGCTTTAAAGCCGATGGTAAGGAGTTTTTGTTGGATGCAGAGGTGGAGGGGAAACCACTGGAGGTTTTTCAGGAGTGGGGAAACATGGATTGAATGTTTTGTAGAAGAGTGATGTGGGCAGCCGAGTGACGTATAGACTAGAGTGGAGAGAGACAGGAGGCAGGGAGGTCAGCAAGAAGGCTGATAATCAGACTAGTAGCTGTACATTGTAGTCAGAGCACGGGAAGTATAAAACAAAGTTGTGACATGGCCTTTGCTCAGAGAGCTTACCCTCTTATGGGAGAGAAAGACGTGAAAAGAATTGTAAACTCATTGTGGACAGGGAATGTGTCTGCCAACTCTGTTATTGTGTACTCTCCCAAGCACTTAGTAGAGCGCCCTGCACATAAGTAAGCTCTCAGGAAGTACCGCTGGTTGATTTAATTGATTTTCCTAATGGAAACGTCTTTTATTCAATCTTTACTGATTTTAGGGAACTTGTCCTTAGTTTTCTCCAGTGTCTATATCATAAATAGTTGTAGTTTGGTTCAAAGGTAAAGTTACTGATGGGAAGATTGTATCCATAAATCTAACCATCCCTCCCTGCAGCGAAAGGGTCCAAGCAGGTGAATGAATGCCTTCTCTAGTGGTCAAGAACCACCCAGGGGACCTCATTTGGTGGCACAACCCACTGGAATCCTGACAGTAGCCGGCTAGGCTGGGTGGCCACGGCCGCTGTGGCAACCACCACTGGCACAGTGGCCCAGCATCAGCGTTATCCTTTTGACCCCAGATGGGTTTGGTATGTGAAATTGTTGCACACACTCTGCCCACCTACTCTCATTGCCCTCACTGTCCCAGTGGAAAGCTGCAGGCAGATCTAAGTAAGTGTGATTGGCGCTGGGCAAACCACCAGCCCTATAATCAATCCTTTGCACCAGTCCTCAGCCCCCCCAGATTTTCATGATTGGACGAGGATCATCCATCATTTACTAGGGGAGAGTCCAGCCAGCCACATGGCTGAGTGTTACTAAAAACAAATCCGTGGAACCCTTGTTCACTGTGTCCATGAAAATACAATAGTCTACCTTTTTCTGGACACCTATCATTTAGGGGGAGTACAGTTAGAGAAGCAGCGTGGCTCAGTGGAAAGAACATGGGCTTTGGAGTCAGAGGTCATGGGTTCAAATTCCGGCTCTGCCAATTGTCAGCTGTGTGACTTTGGGCAAGTCACTTAACTTTTCTGTTTCTCAGTTACCTATCTGTAAAATGGGGATTAATACTGCAAGCCCCCTGAGGGACAACCTGATTACCTTGTAACCTCCCCAGCGCTTAGAACAGTGCTTTGCACATAGTAAGTGCTTAATAAATGCCATTATTATTATTATTATTATTATTATAATACTAGAGGTCAAGAGGGGGACGGTTTAACCACTTTAAAGTATACAGCAAGGATCTTACAGAATATTAGATGAGGATTCCTGCACTGTGGTTGGGACTGAGCGATAAGGAAATTTGGATTTTTAAATCTACAAATGTTCATTATTGTCAGATGTATTGCTCACTGGCATTTATTGAGTGCTTACTGTGTGCAGAGCACTCTACTAAGCACTCAGGAGAATACGATGCAACAATTAGTAACCATGTTCAAAAGCGCAAATCTCCTGGCATTTTTTCTAACCCTCCATTTGTTGGGTTATCAATCATTGTGGGATGTCTGGCGACACAGAGCTGGGGGTCGGGCCGAAGATCTGCCACCTCTCATCTGTTCACACCTGTGCTAAATCCACTGCCCAGGATGGCGCTGGTCCAAACTCCTTGGATTAGAACCCAGCTCCTTTCCTCCCTGCTGGACTGCAGACGAGGAAGTCATCTTAAATCCAGATTCAGCTCCCTTTCAGAGCAAAGCAACACTTCTCCTTTGTGCCCACCCTGACAGAGAATAGTGAGTCTTTTTTTTTAATCCAGTAAGTTTTCATCAAGCCTCAGGTTGAGACTGATGCCTGCGGTATTGGTTACTTGAGGCCGGAGATTAGTCTTCAAGTCCATCCAGCAGGAATGAATGTAATTGTGCAGGTATGCAGCTGGGGGCTCACTCAAGGAAGAGAGCGAAAAAGTAGGGTTATCCAGCGGTTTAATGCAGTTTCTGGTCCTTTGTTCTTAACAGAGCTACCCAGCACCATAGCTACAAACTGATTCCTGGTAGGTCAGAGCAGTTTGAGGTTTCTCCCAATCTTTCCTGCTGCAATGAAATGTTAAAATGATGAGAGGAGAAACAGTCCAGCTGGGTTTTCTGCCTCTGGGATGAGGGATTGCTATGAAGCAGCCAGCACAAGCCAAATGCTGATTTCCATTGTATGGCAAACACCAGAACGTGATGAGTTTTGAACTCATTGATTTTCACCAGGCTGATGTTCGTAGGTGCCCAGTTGAAATTTGTCAGCAAGCGTGCCGATAGGAGAAGTAATTAGATCTGAAATTTATAATAATCCTGCTGGCTTAAGTGAAAGCAGTCATACAGGCCCATGGAATTGATATCTTGCCTCAATAAGAATACGAAAAATAATCAGATCTTAGTGTTTTTTACCTGTGTCTGCTAGGCTTCAAGTGCAGGGTTGAAATTGTTTCTATTTGCAAGAGTGGGTCGCTATATGAAAGTTGCAGTTCAGCTCCATATTGAGTTGACTGGAAATAAAAGAATTTTATCTCCAAAGACGTAAGAAAAAATTCAAGTCATGGTTAAAAGGTTTCATTTCCGTTCAATTATTTCTTCTGCTTTGGTGAAGTGATGGACTGAGGTATCTTAAATAGGCCAATTCCATATCTGATATCACTGCTGGTTCTCTCACTCACTCTCCTGATGCTTCCTTTCCCTCTCCCCCATCCTCTGGAACCCCCTGCACAATCCAGTTATTCATTCCTACGTCCCCACCATTCCCGCCCAAACTACTCCAATATGTTATGCACACCCTTTGCCCTCATTTCCTCTCCACCAATTCCCTTCTTGATCAGTCAATCAATGGTATTTATTAAGTACTAATGTGCAAAATGCTGTTCATTCATTCAGTTGTATTTATTGAGCGCTTACTGTGTGCAGAGCACTGCACTGAGTGCTTGGAAGAGTGCAATACGACAATAAACAGAAACATTCCCTGCCCACAATGAACTAAGTGCTTGGGAGAATACAACGGAACAGACACGTTCCCTGCCCATAGTGAATTTATAGTCCAGAGGGGAGACAGACATTAATATTTATAAATAAATAGTTTATGATAACTAACTGAAAGATCTATACATAAGTGCTGTAAAGTTGGGGATAGGAACGCCTGTCAAATGTCCAAAGGTCTTGACACTCTAAATTCCAGTTTTTTCCACTTTGACACCACCAAGACCCCCAACTCCAAGGATACCCAGGACTTTCTTCTTGCCACATCAAATGGACTCTACTCCATCCTCTTCCTCCTCTCTACCTCTCATTTGCCTCTGACCTCATGAACTATTCCCTCCTACTGGAAGCACTATCAAATCTTGGTTTTTCTGACATTGTTCCTTCCTGAACGTCCCCTTAACACTCTGGCCAGTCCTTCTCAGTGGCTTTTTTGACCTCATCCTCTTTCTCCCACCCCATAACTCTGGATGCATCTCAAGGTCTTATTTTGGGTCCCCTTTCTCTTCCCAATTTATACTCATTCCCTTGGGGAGCTCATCCACTCCATAGCTTCACTGCCATCTTTATGCATATGATTCCCAAATCTCTCTTGCTAGCCCTGAACTCTCTTCTGCACAACTTCCCATTTCCTCCAGACTCCAGGACATCTCTACATGCATGACCCACCAACACTGCAAGCTTCAAACATCCAAAATATTTCCAGAATCTGCCCCTTCGTCTCCATCCAAACAGCCACTACTCTATTCCTGTCTCTTGCCAAATCCTGGCTTAACTACTGCTTCAGCCCCCTCAATGTTCTCCCTGTTTCAAGTCTCCACCTCCAGTTTGTAATTCATTCAGCTGCCTGGATCCGAGAAGCAGCATGGCTTAGTGGAAAGATCAAGGGCTTGGGAGTCAGAGGACGTGGGTTCTAATCCTGACTCCACCGCTTGTCTGCTGTGTGACCTTGGGCAAGTCACTTAACTTCTCTGAGCCTCAGTTACCTCATCTGTAAAACAGGGATTAAGACTGTGAGCCCCAAGTGGGACAACTTGATTACCTTGCATCTACCCCAGGGCTTAGAACAGTACTTGGCACATAGTAAGCGCTTAACAAATGCCACTATTATTATTATTATTTTTCTAAAGCGACAATCTGCACATTCCTCAGACACCTCCAATGGTTGTCCATTCCTCTCTGCATCAAGCAAGAACTCCTCCAAGTTGGTTTTAATGCACTCAATCAGTTCCCTCCTTTCTACTAAGCCGCACTTTTCTCTCATTTCACCCCCCATATTCTCCGTTCCTCTCTGTCGTCTCCTCTAGATTGTAAATTCATTATGGGCAGGGAAGCTGCCTGTTTATTATTGTATTGTTCTCTTCCAAGTGCTAGCAATAATAATGATGATGATGGCATTTATTAAGCGCTTACTATGTGCAAAGCTGTTCTAAGTACTGGGTAAGTTACAAGGTGATCAGGTTGTCCCTTGGGGGGCTCACAGTCTTAATCCCCATTTTACAGATGAGGTAACTGAGCCACAGAGAAGTTAAGTGACCTGCCCAAAGTCACACAGCTGACAATTGGTGCAATTAGTACACAATGTGTAATAATTGTGTAATTGTGTACAATTCACAGTTAGTACAGTGCTCTGCACACAGTGAGCGCTTATAAATATGATTGACTCACTGACTTTCTGCTAACCTACTCTATGCCTCGTTCTTGTCACTCCTTCCCTGACCTCTTGCTCAGCCCCTCTCCCCTTTCTGAATTCTCTCCCTGTTCATGTGTTAGACCACTGCTCTCCCCAGTTTCAAAGTCCTTCTGAAATAGCAACTCCAGAAGGCCTTCTCTGATTAATTTCTGGTCTCCTCACCTGATAACCCCCGACTCCCACATGTCCTAAGCACTTAGGTCCTCAGAATGCCCCATAGCGCTATATACATATATTTTGTACTCACTTCTTCCTGTTTGTTTCATAGCTTAGTGTCTGTCCCTTCCTCTAAGTGCAGTCCTTGAGGACAGGAATCATGTCTAGTAATTCCCCTTCACTCTCCTAAACACATAGTAAAATACTCTGCCGACTGTAGGCACTCAATAAATACTCTGGATCAGTTTGGAGGGTCAGAAAATGGAGGGAAACAGTTCATTTCACTGTTGTGACTTCACAAGAAGCAGCGTGGCTTAGTGGGTAGAGCACAGGCCTAGGTGTCAGAAGGTCCTGGGTTCTAGTCCTGGATCCACCACTTGTCTGCTGTGCGACCTTGAGCCAGTCACTTCACATCTCTGGGACTCAGTTACCTCATCTGTAAAATGGGGATTAAGACTGTGAGTCTCTCTGTGGACAGGGACTGTGTTCAACCCAATCTGCTCGTATCCTCCCCAGTGCTTAGAACAGTGCCTAGCACATAGAAAGCACTTAGCAAATACCACAATTATTATTATTATTGCCATTTGTCCAGAAACTAAGTGGATTTAAGATGACTGACCTAAAATCCAACACCTGGGTGTGTCTCTCTTGCCTCCTTGGCCTTGGAAATCATTCCACTGATCAACCTTGGGACCTTTTTATTCCCTTTCCCTATTTATTTGCCATTCTGTTATCTCTCCTGATCTTTTTTGTTTGTTTATTTGTCTTAACTGAGTTATTTCCAGTAGTAGAACCAGGTGAGGCCTTGATTTGAGGACATAGTTGGATATGAGAGAGTAACCCAAACAAGCACAGAGCGCCAGATAAATAGATGGTAATAATCTGGACTTCCCTCTACTTTTCATTCATTTATTCATTCAATCGTATTTATTGAGCACTTACCGTGTGCAGAGCACTGTACTAAGCGCTTAGGAAGTACAAGTTTGCAACACATAGAGATGGTGCCTTCCCAACAGTGGGCTCACAGTCTAGAAGGCGGAGACAATGAATGAATCTGCTCTGCTCCTCCTCAAACCCTTCCACTAAACTGGAAAAGTGCAATTTAACCTCCAGGCCCTGGGTAAATGCTCATGTTCCCTCCAGCACAATCAAACTCATTTTCCAAGAAACGCTTACTGAAAAAAGGTGTCTTCATTTACAACTCATAAGTTCCCTGTTCATGGAAACTGGAATCCAACATGGGCACTTGAAGTTCCCAGATAATTCATAAACTTAATGTTGACTGTTAGTTCCAACCCCCTCCAGTAATAACAATAATATTAACAAGAAATACTAATTGTTATTATTTGTTCTTGTTATTATTGTCATTATTATTATGCACTTACTATGTTCCAAACACTGTGTTAAGCACTGGGGTTGATACAATATAAAGCAGGTTGGACTCGGTTTCTATCCCACCTATGGTTCTTAGTGTAAAGGTGAGAGAGAACAGAGTATTGCCTGGTCTGGAAGGTTCCTCCTCTCACTGTCTCTGCCCTCTCTCTGGTCAGTGACATATCAAGTAACAAAAAAGTTAAAGCTGGGAACAAATCATATGAAGTGGAATAGTTGGAGTGGGGTGTAGTAAGGAAGCTCATCTCTGGATTGTAAGCTTGTTGTGGGCAGGGAATGAGTCTGTTCATTGTTATATTGTACTCTCCCAAGCGCTTAGTATGGTGTTCTGTCCACAGTAAGTGTTCAATAAATAAGACTGACTGACTGACATTGGATAACGACCCCCAGGATTTTAGAAATCCATAGCAGAAATGGTCCAAGCCAAATCCACTTCGCTCCTCCAGACTGACAAAGCTGAGTACTTGGGAAATTGGAAGTCGCAGTCTGACATTTTCAGAAACGTTTTGGACTAATTTCGTGACCATCACTTCACTCAGACAACCTTGGTTATTTGTGTTGCTTTCCAGGAACCTGTTAGGGCTAGGGGACAGTGTTAAGCCCTCCGTAGAAACTCAGTGAAATGAAATTTTTCCAATCTGTGTTACAAAAGAGACTTTTGAACCAGGAACAAACTACAACCCCTGAGTGAGAGATGGTTCCTAGGTAGTGGAGAGCCTAGCAGCTTGAGGAAAAATGTTCTAGACCCTCATTAATCTCTGATCCAGAATTGTGCCCTGTGTTCATGGGGAAGCACCCTGGCCTAGTGGAAAGAGCAGGGATCTAGAAGTCTGAAATCCTGTGTTTTCATCTCATTGTCTGCTCTGTGATCTTGGGCAAGCCACTTAACTTCTCTGTGCCTGTTTCCTCATCTGTAAAATGGGCTGGGCGTACCATACCCAGTCTGTGATCCCTGTCTGGGACGGGGACTGTGCCTGATCTGCCTATATTGTATCTAACCCAGCATTTAGAACAGTGCTTGACATATAGTAAGTACTTAAAGCATACCAAAATTATTATTATTAATAATAATGATAATGATGGCATTTATTAAGCACTTACTGTGTGCAAAGCACTGTTCTAAATTACTAGTAGAGTAGTGTTAGAAATAATTGTAGTAGTATTGTTTCCATTATCACATTGACTTTAAGTTGGAAAGAATGAAGTCTAAGGGTTGAGATTTGGGTTCCACGAATGACTTGAGTTACACTGCAGTTTTGGGTGCATGACTTGGTGTATTTTGGGAGGTGCTGAGCAACCTATCTGTAAAATGAGCAGAAAGCTGCCCAGCATGGAGCATTTAGGGGAAGTTTGATTCATGTGATTTCACTGCTGTATCATGTGGCACTGTCCTACTCAGTAACGCCCTGAACATCTCTGAGATGACACCATTCACTGGACACTCTGGCAGCAACTGTTTCATTCAGCATTTAGTCCCTTTTCCACTTATTCATTTGGAAGAGTCACAAGTCACCAACCCTCACAGCAGCTTCGAACTATATCCTGGGCAGTTTGGGGATTTGTAAAATGCAGATGAAAGAAGGAGGGTTTGGCAAAAGTCATGCCACTGTATGGTAGATCAGGATTCCTGAAATTATCATCCAGATACAGTCATTTCTGAGGGTCAGTGAACCAGGGACTTGAGGGGTGGGATTTGGGGGAGGTAGAGAAAGGAGAGATGCCTAAAGGAGGGAGGAAGTTAGCTTACAAGGTGGTTTTGAAACTTAAAATTACTTCTCTGGAATTCTTTCCCATGGAATGGTCATTCTGAGGAAAATCCACACGAAACATGACCCAGATCCAGCTCTAAATTTGCCAGTTGCTTAAAACTGCATTTTTAATGATATTTGTTAAGCCCTTGCTAAGGGCCGAGCACTGAACTAAGCACTGGCATACAAGCTAAACAAGTTGGACATAGTCCAAATCCCATGTGGGTCTCACAGTCTTAATCCCCATTTTACAGTTGAGATAACTGAGGCCCAGAGAAGTGAAGCGACTTGCCCAAGGTCACACAGCAGCAGGCAAGTTGGCAGAGCTAGGATTAGAAGCCAGGTCCTCTGACTCCCAGTCTCAGGCTCTATCCCTTGTGTCATGCTACAGCTCCTAGGTCCTGCTCCTGAACTTGCCATCGTTCAGGAGAAGCTACAGGCACAGGGAGAGTGGAGAGACTGAAAGGCAAAATGATTGTGCCAAACAGGGGCTGGGATGTCCAATCAGCTCGTCATACTCTCACCCCTGCTGCTCCTTTGACATCAAACAGGAAACCCTCTGTTTAGAAAATCAGCCAAGAAGATCAGAGTGATGGAAAATAGGGGAGGGGGGAAGCTAGTAGGAGTGGAGGAGGGACTTTGGTTGTAGAATGATACCACTTTTTTCCACAAAACGTGGATCCACCTCCAATAGCTGGTTTAAACTGTGACTTCAAGATGGGAGGAAGCTAAAGAAGTGGAACTGCCATCTTGGCTGTAAGTTCCAGACTGTAATCTCACTGTAGTCAGGGAATGTGTCTATTAACTCTTTTATGTTGTATTATCCCAAGTGCGTAGTACAGTGCACCCAGTAAGCGCTCAATAAATATGATTGATTGATTTCTGCCAACCGCCATCTAGCTCCAAAGGGTATTGCAGGCTTCCTCTGCTTGCCCACCTTTCTCAAAGAGCCTTGTCCCCTCATAGTGACAATTTGGGGGTTACAGTAGCCCGCTTCACCATCTGAAGTTGGCACAGGCAACTGAGAAGCAGCATGGTCTAGTGGATAGAGCGTTGGCCTGATAGAAAGGCTTGGGTTCTAATCCCACCACTTGCCCCCTGGGTGACCTTGGGCTAGTCACTTGACATCTCTGTGCCTCAGTTACCTCATCTGTAAAATGGGGATTAAGACTGTGAGCCTCATGTGGCACATGGACTTCGTCCAACCCGATTAGCTTTTATCTACCCCAGTGCTTAGTACAGTGACTGGTACATTGTAAGAGCTTTACAAAGACCTGAATTATAAATATTTTTAAAAAACCAAGAAAACTTATATCCCTCTGGAGTTAGGCCTTTTTGGGCTGTGGCTTTAAATTTGACCATGCTGTTTTTTGGCTGTGGCTTGTAAATTTGACCATGCTCTCATGTGGTCCTACAAATGCCTTGGAGTGTGCTGAGTGAGGAGACTAAAATGTCTAGCAGTAGCCACCCACCAGATGGGTTGCTATATATGAGGGCTGTGGCAATTTTGCAGCATTGAGTCCAAAGACCTACACATTTCCCCGGCTTTCTGGAAGTTGGGTTAAGATAAGGACCCGGAGGGGCCATACAGTGAGGAAATTGGTTATCAGGCCAGGAACCGGAACAATTCTCTGTGGGCTAGGTGAGGTTTTAGAAAAGACCTCTACTAGTTACCCTGTCTTCCCACCCACTCCAAGTCACCCCCAGGTGAAATACTTCTATGGAACTGACCCTCTGACGTTTCGGTCTCCAGAATAACAGGAGCTGGTAACTTGCAATTGAAAAATCTGGGTTTGTTTTTTGGGGTCAGGGTTTTACCCACTGTGGTGGACACAAGTTAGGTTGCCCATAGTGTTTTGGAAGGTGATACTGGAAATGTGCCGATGCCACCGTTTTTTAAGAGAGGAGTCCTGAGATCATCTTGGCGTGACCTTTTGGCCTCCCTTAGACTGATTGTAAGATGTGAAATAGATACCAAGTTTGTTTTTGAATGGGAGCAATAAAAGATGAGCCAGCCAAACAAAACTGGCCTTGTGCTTAATCCTCATTTCTCCTGTTTATCTTCTCCTTGTGCTGTTTCAGTTTTTCGTTCTCTCGGAATAGGAAATCCCAAAAGAAAACACAAATGAGAACAATTTGGGGCATTTTTCAAGCTGAAAATGGAATGCAGCAAATAAAAAATGTTTTGTTTCATGGGCATTTCCCTCAGAAATACCATTTGTGTCTCAACATATCTCAAGTGTTGTAAATCATGCTTTCTTTATTGCTCCAGGCGTATCTGTGTATGATTCAAAAGCATTGATTTAATACATGAATCAAATGCTTTCCCTTCCTAGTGGTCTTCTCCAAGGGGCTGAAGACAGTAGAAGGATGCATCGGTAACATTAGGATGAAAAATTGGCCACTGATTTGACTTGCATCTTTTGTCACCTTCCTAACGTTTCAGAATCAAAGCCCTTTGGAATTTCCTCCTTCTGAAATGAGATAATCTAATCTGAGCCCTTTATGCTCTGCTGAACTAATTCATTTCCCTGTTAGGAAGAGCAATAGCTGAAATAAGTGATAAAAATGTGTATAAAATTTTCTGACCGGTTAGCGCTTAATGCATTTTGAACTGGTCCAATTCAAGGCTGTTAAATGAGAGGTGAAGAATGTCATGGCAAAAAAAACAAACACAAAACAAAACACCCCAAGTCAATAATGTACCTCCTTAGCGTTGAACATCATTTCTCACTTTCTGTCCAAAGGGTCAGGTCTCCTGGCCTCTGGCATTCTGGAAGCGAGGTATTTCCTGAAGCCACCAATTTAAATAAAAAAAATGGTATTAAGTACGTACTATGTGGCAGGTACTGTATTGAATGCTAGAGGAATACAAGCTAATCAGATTGGACTCAGTTCATGTCCCACTTTGGGCTCACAGTTTCAATCCCCAATTTTACCGATGAGGGAACTGAGGCACAGAGAAGTTAAGTGACTTGTCCAAGGTCACACAGCAGTCTAGTGGCAGAGCTAGGATTAGAACTCAGGTCCTTCTGGCTCCTAGGCCCATGCTCTATCACCTAGGCCATGCTGCTTCTCACCTTGCCTATAGGCAGCCACCCTCTCCTTCCTGAAGTTTGCTATTCTATAAGGCATCCAATCCTTAGGTCAATAATTAATCAATGGGAGAATGAGCTAAAAATGATCCTTGCCCTTTATTTTTAGGCAGCAGAGTTACATTTCGGGTGCAATACGGGGGTGAAAGACATTGCTTTGGCTAAAATGCTGTGCTATACTTCAGATAATACTGCTCAGAGCAATCTACATTTGGATTAGTATGTGCATTGGATGATTTCCATTTAAGGTTTGATAATGAAATGCAAGGAGCGTGAGCTGTTGCCTGAACCAGGCGCTTATGAATATCTAAGGAGTGAAAGGATATAGAGGTCATGAAGAATCCACTTTTAGCTCAGGGCTGGGAAAACCAACTAACAAACCAAATCGGCTTGGGAATTTGTAGCAATGAAATTATTTCCAGGTTGTGGAAAGGAACGAGTTATATCATACTATAGTTACTGTGCATTTTTTATGCCTAAAATGAGTCAAAGTGTGTCTAAGGACTACTGAAGTGATAGGAGGAATCATGGCATTGAGGGTATTGAATCACCATGACACAGTGGATGGTCCTGGGAGTTAGAAGGTTTTAATCCCGGCTCCCCCAGCTGTCTGCTGTGTGACCTTGGGCAAGTCACTTCACTTCTCTGTGCCTCAGTTACCTCATCTGTAAAATGGGGATTGAGACTGTGAGCCCCATGTGGGACAGGGTCTGTGTCCAACCCAATTTGCTGGTATTTACCCCAGTATAGTGCCTGGCACATATTAAGCGCTTAACAAATACCACATTTATTATTATTATTATTGTTATTTAAAAGGGATCAAAACTGTTGTTGATCTGAGTTCCTTGAAAAAGAGATTTTAAAAGCGACACTAAAATATGGTCCTTTTAGTTAGGCGGAGGACAATACTGGAAGGCAGTTTGGGGATAAATAGCATACAATAAGAGGGAGCTTGAAATTGAAATCAGGGCAGGACATTTCTCAAAGGCAATTTGGAGGAAAAGACCTTTCCTTTTTGTGTGATGAGGAATTGTGATGAAAATGCGGCAGATGGCAAAGGGAGACTTAGATTTGCCCAGGAAAAAGTTTACCACCACATACTATCAGGTCTTGGATTGGGTTACTGAAATCGGATGTTAAATATCTTCAAACTCTAGTATGAAGGATGGGGAGGATGAAACAAAGTACTGTCTGCTGTGTGACCTTGGGCAAGCCACTTAACTTCTCTGTGCCTCAGGTACCTCATCAGTAAAATGGGGATTAAGGCTGTGAGCCCCATGTCGAACATGAACTGTAACCAACCTAATAAGCTTGTATCTACCCCAGTGCCCAATACAGTGCATGACATGTAGTAAACACTTAACAAATATCATAAAAAGAGGAAATAACACAAAAGAATTGGATGCTTTCTTGATTTTCATACCAGAGAGTGTGGTATTTTCAGTGAGACTCTTTCTACTGGTAGAAATTTCAATTGGTTGGGCAAGGTTACTGATATTTCATCATTATTGCTGAAACAGTGGTATTTGATTTTTGGACACTTAGTTCTAAGAACATTTATCCTTGTTTTTTTTCTATTCATCCCCTCCTCCATTTGATGGTAAGGTTGTTATAGGAAGGGACAATAATCAATTGGTAGTTCGAATGTTGTATCCAAAGACTGAAAGTGTTTTGAATCATTATTTAAATGCAGGTTATTTAAATATAGCAGATATAAAATATAGTACAATTTGTCCTTGAAATCATGAAAGCTTACAGATTGTAAATTTTCCAAATACGTGATTTTTTTTTTAGTTTGTTTTTGCTTTTATGTTATTTGTTAAACACTATGTGCCAGGCACTGTTCTAAGCGCTGGGATAGGTACAGGCTAATCAGGTTGGACACCACCCATGTCCCACATGGGACTCGCAGTCTTGTCCGCTGTGTGACCTTGGGCAAGTCACTTAAATTCTCTGGGCTTCAGTTACCTCATCTGTAAAATGGGGATGAAGATTGTGAGCCCCACGTGGGACAGTCTGATCACCTTGTGTCCCCCCAGCGCTTAGAACAGTGCTTCGCACATAGTAAGCACTTAACAAATACCACCATTATTGTTATTATTATCAATCCCAATTTTATAGATGAGATAACTGAGGCACAGAGAAGTTAAGTGACTTGCCCAAGATCACACAGCAGGCAAGTGGTCGTATTGATGGGTATAAAAATAAAGCTGCTTTTGTCAGATTATTCTTTTTAACCTCCATTTGAGAATCAATCCATCTAACTGATATATTAACCCTTACCAAGTCATTTACTAGTATTAGCCCCAGATTCCAGTAGTAGTTGATGCCTGATGGTCAAATAGTCCTCCCTACCTGTCAGTGTCATAGTCTTATTGAGCACTTACTGCATGTGGAGCACTGTACTAAGTGCTTGGGAGAGTTGCCAACTTGTACTTCCCAAGCGCTTAATACAGTGCTCTGCACCAGTAAGTGCTCAATAAATACGATTGATTGATTACAGTACAAAAATAAACAGCTTGGCTCAGTGGAAAGAGCAGGGGCCTTGGAGTCAGAGGTCATGGGTTCAAATCCCGTCTCTGCCAATTGTCAGCTGTGTGACTTGGGGCAAGTCGCTTCACTTCTCTGAGCCTCAGTTACCTCATCTGTAAAATGGGGATTAAGACTGTGAGCCCCCCTGTGGGACAGCCTGATTACCTTGTAACCTCCCCAGCGCTTAGAACAGTCTCCCCCTTCTAGACTGTGAGCCCGCTGTTGGGTAGGCACCGCCTCTATATGTTGCCAACTTGTACTTCCCAAGCGCTTAATACAGTGCTCTGCACACAGTAAGCGCTCAATAAATACAATTGAATGACTGAATGAATGCTTTGCACATAGTAAGCGCTTAATTAATGCCAAGAGTAGTAGTATTATTATTAACAGACATATTCCTGGCCCACAACAAGCATACAGTCTAGAGGGGGAGACAGATATGAATATAAGTAAATTACAGATAGGGACATAAGTGCTGTGGGGCTGGGATTTGGGATGAATAAAGGGAGCAAGTCAGAGCGGCGCAGCAGGGAGTGGGAGAAGAGGAAAGGAGGCACTGCCGCTGCTGCTGATGGCATTCACTGGAAACCAAAGCTCACTGTCATTGTTCTGAGTAGAATTATCACTTTCAATCAATCAATCAGTACCCTCTCTAAAGTCTAGAGCCATGCATGGGTCCAAGGGGAAGGAGACTGCCCTGGGAATCAAGAGAGCTGGCTCTAGTTCTGAGCTCTTCCAGTATGTTTGGTTTTGTTCTCTGTCTCCCCCTTTTTAGACTGTGAGCCCACTGTTGGGTAGGGACTGTCTCTATATGTTGCCAACTTGTACTTCCCAAGTGCTTAGTACAGTGCTGTGCACACAGTAAGTGCTCAATAAATACGATTGATTGATTGATCCCTACACACCATCTAGGGTGCTTGGTGGAATGGGCAGACTGAGCAGGAAACAGAAAAAAACAGCTGGCTAACGTGGGTGAAGCCTGCCAATTCATGGGGCTGTCCTCGGCGCTATGCTGTCATCATATTCGGCATAAATGGATTTTGCACAGGAATCATTCATATTTAGTGGGGGCAGAGCACTGTATTAAGCGCTTGGGAGAGTACAGTATGACAGCATTGGTAGACATGTCCCTAGCCCACAATGAGCTTGCAGTCTAGAGGTGAATGTGTCTGTTATATTGTTATATCATATTCCCCCAAGTGCTTGGTACAGAGCTCTACACGCAGTAAGCACTCAAAAACTACAATCGACTGACTGGTTTTTTAAAATTCCCGTGTGCATTTGGAACACCTGAGCAGACTGAGCCCTGCCTTTTCCTCTGCTCCTCCTCCCCATCCCCGCCACTCCCTTCTTCTGCCCTACCCCCTTCCCCTTCCCACAGCACTTGTGTATATTTGTACATATTTATTATTCCATTTATTTTATTAATGATGTGTATATAGCTATAATTCTATTTATTCTGATGGTATTGACACCTGTCTACTTGTTTTGTTGTCTGTCTCCCCCTTCTAGACTGTGAGCCTGTTGTTGGGTAGGGACTGTCTCTATATGTTGCCGATTTGTACTTCCCACGTGCTTAGTACATTGCTCTGCACATAGTAAGCGCTCAATAAATGTGATTGAATGAATGAATATGCCCTTTGCAAGGTGCCACAGCCCTCCTCCAACAGGAATCCGACCGGCCGGGATGAGAGTGTGTGAGTGGGCACAACAGGACAATGGATTCCTCTGCTTTCATTCCCAGACGTGAAGTCTCAGGACTGAGGCTCATGCGTCGTTCTTGATGGGCGATTTTGCCACGGTTAGAATTTTTCTTGGCATCTGGCCTGATTTTAATTAGACTCAGCTTGCCTTATCTCAAGCTCTGGGCCCACATCCCCGAGCTAATTTATATGTCTGGTTTATTCAATCCAAGGGGGAGTGGTAAACTAGTGTTTCTCTGTGGAGAGCTAAGTTTTTTTGCGATTAAATGCTAGGGATTTTCAAAGACCGTGTTTCCGAATAGCTGTCTTCACCATAAATGCACATGGCTTGGTCATCTGGAGACATTTTGTGCTTTCTCATTTGGAGTTTTGGTGGGTAGACTGCTGATTTCAGGTGTCATTGCACCAATGGGAGTTTTCCTTTGTGAGCACAGCTCCCAGATGGAAAAGTTACAACCCATCCTGCTTGCTGCCTGAGGTTGTCATTCTTTTCAGATTACAGCCCTTCTTACATCTCTGTTGTGACTCATCTGTTCTTCCCATGCAGGGTGCCTTTTCCAGAGTTTGTTTTATGAATTTGAAGGAAATTCTTAATGATTTCTCACACAGGTGAGACCTGGTTTTAAAGGGCCTTATTGCCACCTTGTCTTTATTTATTTATTTATTTATTTTCCATGGTATTTGTTAAGCGCTTACTGTATACCAGGAATTGTAGTAAGCACTGGGAGAAATACAAACTAATCAGGTTGGACATAGTTCATGTCTTACTGCCATAGTCACAGTCTTAATCCCCATTTTATAGATGTGGTAACTGAGGCCCAGAGAAGTTAAATGACTTGTCCAAGGTCTCACAGCAGAAAAGCAGTGGAACTGGAATTAGAACGCAGTCCCTTCTGACACCCCGGCCTCTGCTCTATCATCATCATCATCATCATCAATCGTATTTATTGAGCACTTACTATGTGCAGAGCACTGTACTAAGCGCTTGGGAAGTACAAATTGCCAACATATAGAGACAGTCCCTACCCAACAGTGGGCTCACAGTCTAAAAGAGTGGGCTCGCAGTCTAAAAGAGTGGACTCACAGTCTAAAAGAGTGGGCTGTATCCACTAGGCCACACTTTTTTGCTCTCTAGGGAATCTATGTCTCCTGGCCCTGGTGGTGGTAATACTATTCTTGGTGTATAATCCCACCGAGGGAAAGAACAATGCTTTGCCAGCATTTTGGAGGGAATCTTGAGAATCAATGCAGCTTGGAACTGTCAAAATGTACACTGAAACTCTTCAGCAGGTTTCTCTAAATCTGAAACTTTTCCATCCACCAGTCCATGCAGTCCCGCTATGACCCACCGCCCAAATATCTCTCAGGTGATTCGCTCAAACTTCATTTTGAAGCTGCTTTTTTGAAAATATTCAAGATCCTGCGGTGCAGCTGCTATTTCTTAACTCTCTTGATATTCCACCCTCTACAAAACCAGTGCTGTTTACTGGAGTGAACTTTCACTGCCATCAAGCCTTACGCTTGTATAGCTCTTGCTGAGTACCCACTGGACTCAGTGCACTATACTAATCACCACATCCCCTGCCCCCAAGGAGCTTCACTTGGGGAAAAGCAACGTGGCTCAGTGGAAAGAACCCGGGCTTGGGAGTCAGAGGTCATGGGCTCAAATCCTGGCTCTGCCACTTGTCAGCTGTGTGACTTTGGGCAAGACACTTAACTTCTCCGTGCCTCAGTTGCCTCATCTGTAAAATGGGGATTAAGACTGTGAGCCCCACGTGGGACAGTCTGATCACCTTGTATCCTCCCCACCACTTAGAACAGTGCTTGGCACATAGTAAGAGCTAGACTGTGAGCCCATTGTTGGGTAGGGACTGTCTCTATATGTTACCAGCTTGTACTTCCCAAGCACTTAGTACAGTGCTCTGCACACAGTAAGTGCTCAATAAATACGAATGAATGAATGAATGAACAAATGCCATCATTATTATTAACTATTGCAAAAGAGACATTTTGTAGGTAGGACCGTCTCACGCATGTCTTTGTGGCCAGCAATTCATCAAGCAAGATGACTGCCAAGGCCTATCATAGAAGTAAAGACATTTTTTCGAGTATCAACTGAGTGCAGCACACTGAACTAAGCACTGGAAGACTATAACACGCAAAAGCCATGTTTCCGGCCCATAAGGATCTTTCAGTCTAGTTGGGGAAGACCAATATTCAAAGTATGTACAATTAGAGGGAGCTGTAGGAAGCAGCATGGTGTAGCAGAAAAAAACATGGGCCTGGGAATCTGAGGACCTGGGTCCTGATCCCAATTCTGCCACTCACCTGCAGTATGACCTTGGGCAAGTCACTTAACTTCTCTGTGCCTCAGTACCCTGATCTGCAAAATGGGAATTCAGGACCTGTTTTCCGTCCCCATGAGGGACCTAATTATCTTGTATGTACCCCAGCACTTGGATGTATAGTTGAGTCTATGTATAAATATACATAAATTCTGAGTGCCTTTCTGTGACCGTTGTTCTGTTCTATAGGGCCTCTTAAAAATGCAGCTAAACCTAGCCACTCCCAAACTGTGCTTGATGCCCATAACCCTGTAAACTGAGTTTCCCAAGCCCTTAGTGCAGTGCTCTGCACACAGCGCTCAATCGGTAACATCCATTGATTGATTGGCCAGGGGTTTATGTAGGCCAGAAAAGAATTGGCCCCATGGCAAGAAGAGAGGAGGCAAAACAGATGGAGTGAGGGAAGGAGAGAGATGAAGCAGAAGGCCTGACTGGAGCAGGGGCCCATAGTTCAATGCTAATCTACTTATCCATTCTGTATCCCCCTGAAAGAAAGCCATCTTGAGATACCACATCAAGCAAACTAATGTTTCAAAACATTAACAGATTCCTATGGATGAAATGACAGTGATGCATTGTGGTGGGCAAATTCATCCTTCTCCATTAGGCAAAACAGCATGATACATCTCCCTTTGATAATTAATCTGGTCGAGTCTCATTACTGGATTTCCTTACTATTCTTCCCATTAGATCAGTGTCATTTCATCAAAATTAAATGGAGGATAATCTAAATGGGGGAATATGATCATAAAGAGAATAATCCTACCCTTTATGCAGAAATGTCTCAGTGTGCTTTTGGAGAGCATGTGTAGGGGGATTGCTTCTGTCAACTCGAGAGGTGCTTTCATTTTCTACTTCCCGGCAATATCTGGTGAGAGGGAAGGAGATGGGGAGAAGCCAATCACTGAAACAACCAGGGAACTTTTTCCTTAACCGGGAACAGTCCGCAGCACTGAAGTTCTCTTGTTCAGGTGCTCTAAACCCTTCCGTGTCTCTGTCCCCTCCATCAGGGCTCAGGATTCCCTGTCCTGATGTGCAGGAAATGGTAATTTCTTCTTTCTAGCAGGCATCCCCAATGCCCAGTTGTCCACAGCCAGCCATGTCCGTTTAATGACAAGGTCTGCTTTAGCTATACGCTTCAGTGGAGAAACTCTGGACTTGCTAGAAATGTGCCACCGAACTGGCAATATTCTCAAAGCTATAGGACTGGCTGTTTTCTTTGGTGGAAAGTGTACACTTAGCTGGCAGGGGGTAGAAGATGCCATTGACACCCAGATTAGTAGGATTTGGCAGGATTTGGCAAAGGCTGTAAAGGTTACATCTCCCTGATCATATTCTGAGTGGTTTCCCCCTGTAAGATGGATCAGCCCCATGGATCCATCTCAGAGGAGATGTGATTGTAGGCCTTCTAAAAATCACATCTCCTCCAAGAGGCCTTCCCTGACTTCCCTCATTTCCCCGTTTCACCCTCCCTTCAGCACCGCCTATGCACTTATTTCCCCTGAACACTTGCTATTCACCTCATCCTCAACCCACAGCACTCCCTTCTGATCGTATCCTTATATTCTACCATTTCCCTACCTGTAATTTCTGTTTATGTCTGTATACCCCTCTTGGCTGTAAGTGCCATATGGGCAGGGATTGGGTCTACCAACATTACCGTTTGTACTCGCCCAAGTGCTTAAAACAATATTCTGCACTCAGTAGGCACTTAGTAAATATCATTGAGCTGAAGGGGGACTGCAGGAGTAGTTGATCAGTCAGTCATATTTTTTGAGAGCTTACTATGTGCAGAACACTGTACTAAGCACTTGGGAGAATACAGTATAACAATATAACAGACACATTCCTTAATAATAATGATGGTATTTGTTAAGTGCTTACTATGTGCCAAGCACTGTTCTAAGCACTGGGTAGAAACAAGGTAATCAGTTTGTCCCATGTGGGGCTCACAGTCTTAATCCCCATTTGACAGATGCAGTAACTGAGGCACAGAGAAGTGAAGTGACTTGCCCAAAGTCACACAGCTGGATAGTGGCGGAGCCAGGATTAGAACCCACAACCTCTGACTCCTAAGCCTGTGCTCTTTCCACTAAGCCACATTGCTTCTCGTCCTCGCTCACAATAAGTTTACAGTCTAGAGGGGGAGACAGGCTTTTGCATGGAAATGTTGGCTCTTTTTAGAATACTGTGAGACTTCCTCAATAATGCCTCCTTGTCAAGTGGACATGAAGGATATTGGTGTGAGCTCGATGAAGGGAGGGAATGTATTGTACTTACCCAAGCGCTTAGTACAGTGCTCTAAACACAGTGAGCGCTCAAAAAATATGATTGATTGACTGATGTGCATATGGGAGTTGCTTCAGATTTGAACGCATTCTGCCTAAAGTCCAGAAGCTAGAGAACCCATTGTATTTGTGGAGCTACTTTGAACCTGGCCAAAGCATGACATTTCCAGAATGGAACATGACCTTTTCAAGGAAATACCTGAAACTGCCTTTCAAGAGATTTTTTTTCCATACCACAGTAGATTGATAGCAATGGTTTGTTTGGCTCATCAAGGACTTGAATTGTGTGCAGACACTTGCCAGGGCAAAGCTGGCTTTTACTTATCAGAGCCCAGTGGCCAACAGATTATGCCTCAGTCTGGCTTTTGCAGGGAAATCAGAAAACCCTCTTTGCATGTCATTCTGCTTGTAATTTTCCTCTTGGCATACTCCTTTTGTATTGATGAAGAAAGCAACCGTTAGACAATCAAAAAATGTCCCATTTGGTGTTGATTATGACAGTGCTATACCTTGATTATGAAGGCACTCAGAGTAGTTCTAAATCATGCCGTTTATGGTCTTCTCCCTTACAATGCTCTGAATATTCTTCACAGTCGCTTTAAAGTGGACTAGCTCATCAATAATTGTGGAATACCAGTGTTAACCACTGATCAGGCAATCCCAATGTACATTTTGGGCCAATAATGGCCTGAAACTGAGAGCTTTTCAGTCTGCAGACTGAGACCAAACTTCCTCTAGTGAAAAAAGATGGAAAAGAAGTAAAGAAATGATTTTGGCATTCTGAGTTGCCCATTTTATTTGTGGGACCTAAGCTTGTTAACGTAATTCTTCTTGAGAGATTTTCAGGTCGAATTTCTTTGGATTTAAGTGATTTGCCCCTTGACATTCAAACCCCCTTGGGAAGTCGAACCTAGGAATGCACCTGCTTGTTAATATTTGGGGAAGAGAACGAGTTTGGGAATGAAAAACCAGCTTATGCCTGCAATATTTTGTGCTTGTGCTTAATAGCGCCAAACAGCTCCACTTGAGGGAAGTTTCTGGGGCCAGGAATTTATACTGCAGCTTGCTTGCCTTGGTGTATTTCATGGGGAGGGTTTTTAAAGCAGGAACCACTTAATTAAGAAATCATTCTTACATGGGAGCAGAGACTCCATTGTTGAGGAAATTTTTCCTCAGGCCATTTGAGAGAGACCAGCCAGCTGTGTGGGTGCTGTGCTTGTTATCTGATGTACAGTAATTAACAAGTATTAAGCTGTCTCTGAGCACTTTTTCTTAGACCCCTCTGTCCCAATGGCTCTATTGAAAAAAACTTTCTTAAACAGACTGTAATCACCCAATTGTATGATCTACTTTCTTGAAGACCCTGCCCATCCTATTCAAACAGGAGTGTGGGAAAGCTATTTAAAAGCCACAAGTCTATGAACAGCCAGCATCCTACTAATTCATTCATTCCCATCTAGACTTATAAGTTCCTTGTGGGCAGGGATCTTGTCTACCAATTCTGTTGTATTTTCTCATACTCTCACAACTCTGTTATATTGTAGTCTCCCAAGCGCTCAGTATAGGGCTCTGAACAAAGGAAACACTCAGTAACACTGATACTGTGTACTGAGAGCTTGCAGTGCCAAACTGTTATCAGGTGCTTGGGAGAGAACAACACCGTAGTGTCAGTGTAAGCTCGTTGTGGACAGGGAATTTGTCTGTTTATTGTTATATTCTACTCCCTCAAATGCTTAGTACTGTGCATACAGCAAATGCTCAATAAATATGATTGACACACTGGAGCTCATCTGCATGTAGAACATTGTATGAAGGGCCAAATGAAAGGGCCTCTCTGGAAATAAGATGTTTTGTGTGGCTGGCGCCTATAAGATGATTTATCTTTTTATTTCATTTTTAACCGAAGTGGCAGATATTGTACAGCTGTAAGAGCACTGACCGCAGAAGTCTCGTGGAGGAGCAATGTAGAGATCCCCAAAACCCAGGTTATTTCTTGGTGTCAGGTGTTGCATTGCCCCTTCCCCTTTAGGGTTTAAATGGGATAGAGAGATAAGAGGCAACCATAATAATGTAACAGCTTAATGTCATTATGTCCAATGTAGAAATGGACTGAGTGCCCAAGAGTTCTAATCACTCTGCTAAGTCTCATCATACTCCACCTTTGCTGGGAAGGGCATAGGAGGAGAATCAGCAACAGCAGGATACTCAGACAACAGTACTGAAATGGCAAAACCATGAAAGGTTTTAAACAGACGTTTTCAAAGATATGACCTAGCAGGGAACAGTTGAGAGAGACAGCCGCCAAAGACAGATCAGGCAGGCATGCAGCAGTCAGACTTCGGATAACTGTGTTAGAGCAGAAGCGTTGAGAAAGTCCTGTCACCAAGAGGGAGAAATGATGCAGTGCAGCAAAGAGCAATCTTTTCTCACACACGATGAGGAAGGGATCAACTTATTTCACCCACATAGGCTGACAAGAGCTCTCTGTCATCATCTTCAAATCCAAATAGTAGCTCATTGTTGAAGGAGCAATTAGAAGTCAGACGTAGACCATGCCCACAGACGGCTTATGGTTTTCTGGTGTTTAGAGGCATGACTTATTGGGAACTAGCTGGTGCATCTAGATCCTTTTCTTTAACCTTTCAGGAAAGTGAAATCATTCTTTGAACTTTCACTTTGCCCTGTGTGTCTATTGCTTCTTCTCATGTGCAACAGCATGACATTCTGATTATTTGAAAGTGTTAAGGAAGTGCAAAAGAATACAAAAGAAGACACTTTTTAGATGGTGGATGGAAATGTAAATACATTTATCTCAGAAAGAAGCCCAGATTGCTGTAAATTGGAAGAGTTGAAAGACATTGGATTATGGGACTCCACTGTGTTTTTCAGGGAGCAGGAAATAACTGCTACAAAGATTGGATTCGGCATGGATTAACCTTATTAGCCACAGATCTTGGGTAATGACTACTCATTTGAGTTGTTCCCTTAATGGCTAACCAACTAGTCTGAATCTCAATCACTTCAGGGATGAACCTAAGTGATTCATAGTTGTCAGTTATGCTGTAAATAAGTTTTCTGATCTGTAGCTGCCAAGAATACTGTGGAATAAGAAATAAGGCCTTTTTCAAAAATCAGCCTTTGAACATTCAAATGATTAAAATGAGGAATTAGAGCTTCACTATCCTTGGCATTCTATTTTAGGGGCGAGGGAAATAGATGGGGCAGAAAGCTGTCTTTTTAGGCTTGTAGTGTGGTTGCAAATAATGTCCTGGGAAGTGGGACTGAAAATGCCATCTATTATGACCAGAAGCCCTGATGTATTAATAATAACAGTAGTATTGGTTAAATGATTACTCTGTGTCATGCACTGTGCCAAACCCTGGAGTAGATACCAGATAATTATGTCAGGCACAGTCCCTGTCCCATATGGGGCTCACAGTTTGAGAGGAGGGAAAACGGGCATGCCATCCCCATTTTACACATGAAGGCATTGAGGCAAATGACTTTGGCCACACATCAGACAGGTGGTTGGGCCAGGATTAGAACCCTGGTCCCCTGTCTCCCAGATCTGTGCTCTTTCCACTAGGCCATGCAGCTGCTCAGCATGCAGTATTGCAGATTGAGATGAGCTGTCTGAAAGTCTGTCCAAAATACCTCCCCCCCACCACCAACGCGAAAGTGACGAGCCCCTCAGCCCCTCTATTAGCATCCTCACGAAACATGCATCACAGACCTTATGTCTGTGGAGGTGAAGAGAGAAAAACCGACCCCCAGACTCAGACATTTGAAAATGATCCTCTGAGCCTGAGCGGGCAGTGCTGACAGTGTATGCTGGGGAAGGCATAGACAAAAGTCACAAGCCACCAATTACCTGATTTACCTGTGCTTAGGAGAGTACGTTACAATTGAGTTGGTAGCCACATTCTCTGCCCACAAGAACCTTACAGTCTAGAGAGGGAGAGACATTAATATAAGTAAATTATGGATATGTACATAATAATAATAACAATGTTGGTATTTGTTAAGCGCTTACTATGTGCCAAGCACTGTTCTACGCACTGGGGTAGATACAAGGTAATCAGGTTGTCCCACATGGGACTCACAGTCTTCATCCCCATTTTACAGATGAGGTAACTGAGGCACAGAGAAGTTAAGTGACTTGCCCAAGGTCACACAGCAGACAAGTGGCAGAATCGGGATTAGAACCCACAACCTCTGGCTCCCAAGCCCGGGCTCTTTCCACTAAGCCACGCTGCTTCTCAGGACATAAGTCCTGTGGGTTTGAAGGGGTGAATATCAAGTGCTTAAAGGGTACAGTTCTAAGTGCATAGGTGATACAGAAGGGAGAGGGAGTAGGGGAAAAGAGCGTCCTCACGAAACATGCGTCCCAGACCTTGTTTTTGTGGAGGTGAAGAGAGAAAAGCCAATAGCCAGACTCTGGCATTTGAAAATGATCATCTGAGACTGAGCGGGCAGAGCTGACAGTGAAAGTTGGGGAAGGGAAAGACAAAGCCACCAATTATCTGACAGAATACACCCCGGCTTCTGTGATTATTGGGAAACCTCTTAATTTCCCTGGGGCCTCCCAGTGGAAAATGAACAGGCCGAAATGGTGGTTCAGCCGTGGGACAGTTTAATATCATTGCTTCCTTCAGTTTCCCCTAGGGAGCATTCTCCCAGACCAAATGACTCCTGGATGCTTGTAACTGGAAAAAACTCTCAGGAGAAGATTCATGGGAAGCCAACTGGCCAGGGAGCAGTTACAATAACGATAGGTGTTTGAAGGGGAATATTGAGGATATTGATTCCTGAGGGAAGCTGCCAAGTAATTCCTCCATATGCCTCCTTTGTTGCCATTGTCAGAGGAAGAACACTGACTGATCATTGGTCTAAACCAATATGGCATCCTTTATATTTAGCAAGGTAGATAAAAACCTAATGGGCCCTTACCAAAGACAGCTGTCCACTGGGAGGGTGGGGAAAATAACTCTTAATTTGTTTGTTTCCCAAGAACAAAAAACAATCCTGCCCTTATCTGGGGTGTTGCTGTTGGTATGCCATTCTGATGAGCAAATACTCAGAAAGTACTGTATTTTTCAGATGATAAATTAGGACTACAAATCAAATTGGCTAAATTTCTCATTTTGCCCTCAGTCATAAATAAATTCACCTTGACCACAAGACAAAATGAATGATGATGATGATGGTGTTTGTTAAGCGCTTACTATGTGCCAAGTGCCATTCTAAGCGCTGGGGTAGATGCAAGGTAATCGGGATAACCCACATGGGGCTCACCGTCGTAATCCTCATTTTATAGATGAGGTAACTGAGGCACAGGGAAGTGGTTTGCCCAAGGTCACACAGCAGACAAGTGGCGGAGCCGATTAGAACCCACATCCTCTGGCTCCCAAGCCTGTGCTCTTCCCACTGAGTCACACTGCTTCTTCATTGGAGAGAACACAGGCCTGGGTGTCAAGGGTGCCAGTTCTGTGCTGGGTGATCTTGGGCAAGTCCTGTAGCTCTCTATGCCTCTATTTCCTCATCCATACAATGTAGATTAAATGGAGATACTCAAGACTTCAGGCCCCATAGGGAACAGGGACTGTGACCTGATTAGCTAATACAGTACTCAGTATAGTGCAGTATATCAATCAACCAGTGGTATTTATTGAGTGCTTACTGTGTGCTGAGCACTGTACTAAGTGCTTGGAAGAGCACACTAGAATAGGGTTGGTCGACACATTCTCTGCCCACAAGGACCTTACTGTCAAGGGTGGGAGGCAGACATTCGTTTAAATAACTGAAGTACCGATCTGTACTTAAGTGCTATGGGGCTGAGGATGGGATAAATATCAAGTGCTTAAAGGGTATAGATCTAAGTCCATGGGTGATACAGAAGGGAGAGGGAGTAGGGGAAAAGGCTTCTATCAGGGAAGGCCTCTTGGAAGACAGGTGATTTTAATAAGCCTTTGAAAGTGGGGCGAGTGGATCTGACATATATGGAGGGGGTGGAAGTTCCAAGCCAGAGGGATTACATGGGAAAGGGTTCATTGGTGAGGTAGTTGAGATTGAGACACATTGAGCAAACTGGTGCTGGAGGAGTGTTTTTGCAGGCTGGGCTGCAGAAGGAAATCTGCCAGATAACACAGGAGGGGGTGAGTTGATTGCATGCCCTTAATAAATAATGCTATTATTTTTATTGAACTTTTAAGAGCAAGCTCTAGCAAAGTCCTTCCTGCAGACCCTGTTTATAAAGGCAGAATTGTTTGCCGCTATGATGAGGTGATAACCTCCAGTGAAGTTGATATTAGAGGCTGGAAAACTCGGGAATCCCATTAGCAGAACGGTGAACCCTACCCTGCCAAAGCCAGACCTGTTAGGATTTCAGGAGAGCGGTTGTAGAACACTCCTGAGAGGCCCCATGGAGCCAGAGGTGGGACAGTGGAGTTAAACTCATTTGCTTAAAGGAATTTAGTGAGCACCTACAATGTGAAGTAGTTTGCTAGTGGGAGTTAGCCACCCCACCCTCACCAATTTCACACAGAGATTTACAGATAAAGGGGGGTATAAATTGAACCACAGATTTTGAGGTAAAAAGTTAGATATACCCTCCTACCTGCAGCTGCCAAAGACTTCTGAATGGCAACATTTCCTCCCTGGACTACTTACTGGACCAACCCTGACACTGCCAGTGGTCTAGAGGAGGTCCAGAGGGTTGAATTTACTTCTAGTCTCTTCCAGGGGCTGGACTTTAATGACCAAAGTTGAGCTAAGCACAGACAATTCAGCTTTATTGGTTCTACAGCTGTGATCAGCAAGTACCCTGTGTAATGATAATCTGGAAATACTGGGCATGTATACTTCTTTTTTAAATTCTTTTCCTCCTCAAGAGGTTATATTCTGAACTAGGAAGAGTGGCAGGATGTACGATTTCTTGTAACAAGTGGGTAGCCACTTGTTAAAGTGAACCATACTTAGCTGTTCTCCTCCTCAGGTATAGAATATGTCCACAAACCGATGTAATTGGAAAAATGTTTTTTTATTATAACCCATGGGGAGAATTTCATTATATGCAGCAGCATTTAAGTACTGCACCCCTTGAGAGCTACAGATGGCCAATATTCAGCTCACATCTTTCTAAACAGGTTATGTAACTGAACTGTGCCCTTCTGTTTTTATTGCATAGTGCTTACAGGTGCATGAGATAGAATTGTTTATGAGAACTCCCCAACCTTGTGCTAGTAGATAAATAGCTAAATGTTTTTTTTTTTTTATAACAAGAGTAAGCTTCTCTCAGTCCCCTGTGTCTAAATATAATTGTGTGATGAGGGGTGGGCATTCATAATAGACGATCTGGTTGATTTACTTTGTCAGCTTTTGGTAATAATAATACAGATAATAATTGTGGTATAATTATCATTGGTATTTGTTAAACACCTAGAATGTGTCTCCCCTGGACTTTAAGCTCATGGACAAGGAATGTGTCTACCAACTCTGTTACACTGTACTCTCCAAAGCACTTAGCACACAGTGAGCGCTCAATAAATAAAATTGATTGATGTTCCAGTTCCTGTGCTAGGCACTGGGACAGATCCGAGAGTATCAGGGAGAGAGGGAAGAGGTATTCTATTCCCATTTTACAAATTGGGAAGCAGAAGTGAAGTCACTTGCCCCAGGTTCCACATGTTGTGGAAGGGGCAAGGGGCAAGCCAGGATTAGAACCCAGATTCTCTTACTCCAAAGTCTGTGTTCCTTCCACTGGGCCACACTCTTTGGTGCCTACATGAAGTTTAGACTGTCATCTGGTCCTGCATGGGTTTGCCGCTCTCTGGCCTCCTCCAAGTCAGTGAGGCCTGAGAACATTTCATTCATTCATTCAATCGCATTTATTGAGCGCTTACTGTGTGCATGAGAATAGAGCCACTGCCCACCCTGCTTGGAAGTTATTTTCTTTATGATATTTGTTAGGTGTTTATTATATGCTAGGTGCTGTATTAAGTTCTGGGTAGATACAAGCTAATCAGGTTGCACACAGTCCATGTCCCACATGGGACTCACAGTCATAATCCCCATTGGACTGATGATGGAACTGAGGCCCAGAAGTGAAGTGACTTGTTCAAGGTCACACAACAGACAAGTGGTGAAGCTGGGATTAGAATCCAGGTCCTTCTGTCTCCCAGGCCCATGCTCTAACGACTAGGCCATGCTGCTTCTCATTTCCTTTAATAATAATAATAAGAATAGCATTTATTAAGTGCTTACTATGTGCCAAGCACTGTTCTAAGCGCTGGGGAGGTTACAAGGTGATCAGGTTGCCCACAGGGGGCTCACAGTCTTCATCCCCATTTGACAGATGAGGGAACTGAGGCACAGAGAAGTGAAGTGACTTGCGCAAAGTCACACAGCTGACAAGTGGCAGAGCCGGGATTTGAACCCATGACCTATGACTCCAAAGCCCGGGCTCTTTCCACTGAGCCACGCTTGAACAATCTCATACCCCCCATGCCACCACATCAGTCCAGGCAGAATTCAGGCAAGTAAGAGAATAAGAGTAGAGGATTTTTTTATCATATTACCATGTCCCTCAGATGGACGGCCGACTGGCCCAAACATAATTATTGAAGGGAATGAGTGAATGCATGGAATCCTTCCACCACAAAATATTAGAAAATGCAATTTTCCTTTGGGAGCCTGTGATTTTCATTGTTTCCTGAAGTTTGTTAACATAGTTTTTCAACTGTGTTGCCAACTTGTACTTCCCAAGCATTTAGTACAGTGCTCTGCACACAGTAAGCACTCAAGAAATACGATTGAATGAATGAGGATTCTTCATTCAGCCTTTCTCCGGGTCCTAGTAGCAGCTTATCAAACTTAGTTGTTTGATGTCTGGAAGGTCACAAAAGAGGCCCCATAATGACAGAGCAATCGTTGTACTCTGACCTCCCTTTGGAGAATTTTCAAATTGACAATAAAAGTAAATTCTTTTTTCAGTTTGACCCAATTAGCAATTACATATTGGTCTCTCTAGAAATAATTGCCAGGTTACTGCTATTCTGAATTGGTGTTAAACTAGCAATAAAATAAAAGTTCCCAGGTTTTTACAGATTTTTGTAGTCTATTCTGATCCATTATCCATAAGGTAGGGTAGGGGATTGCCTTTGTAGCGTCAAATGACTCCCCTTAAAATCGACAACCTAAAGTAGGAAACGGGGTAAAAGAGGGCCAGTGCAGTGACCAGAGCCAGGGATGGTGTTATGAAACTCCTGGCTTCTGTTAAAAATGCATTGACCACCCACTCTAGCTTGGCTGAAGCAGTTCTAGAATTTGATCCAAGTCAACTCGAAGAGGTCCACGGAAGCAAAGGGCATGTTCCTTTCCCACTTGGAACGTAAACCCTGATGGGGGAGACAGGCATACAAAAGAGTTACAAGTGGGAATAATAAGTGTCAGAAAAGGAGTAGAACGAGACTACCAGGATGAAATAGCAGAATAAATCAGGACAACGAAAATAAGACTAAGAATAAAACCCCCAGCCACTGCTAGCACTTGTGTACTCCTACTTACGCCTGTCCTCAGAATTTCTGGGCTCATGAAGGGTCAGTTGTGCTTTCAATAATTTGGGAAGCCACGAGGCCTAAGGAGCATGGGCTTGGAAATCAGAAGTCCTGGATTCTAATCCTAGCTCCACCACCTTCCTGCTGCGGGACAGGGCAAGTAAGTCACAACTTTTCTAGGCCTCCATTTCTTCACCTGAAAAATGGGGATTCAGTACATGTTCTCCCTTCTACTTAAACTGTGAGCCCCATGTGGTACTGTGTCCAATCTGATTATGTTTTATTTGATTATCATTTATCTATTAGGTACTTGAAAAGACCACAGCTAGTATATTTATTTGTATTCTTTGTCTTGTTTTATTTGTCCAGATTAACTCTATTTCATCCTGGCATTCTTACTCTGCTCCCTTTCTGATCCTGGTTATTTCCACTGCTTCGACGATTTGTAACTTTTCTGTATGCTTGTTTCCCTCATTGGAGGTTAAGTTCCATGTGGGAAGAGAACGGGCCCTTTGCTTCTATGGTCCTCTCCCAAGTGCTTAGTACAGTGTATCACACTCAGTAGGTACTCAAAATGTACCATTAGTATTCAATCAATCAAGGGTATTTATTGAGCACTTACTAGGTGCAGAGCACTGTGCTTGGGAGAGTACAATACAAGAGTTGGCAGACACGTTCCCTGCCTACAAGGAGCTTAGATTCCAGAGGGGAAGACAGAAATTACAACAAATTATGGATATTTACATATGTGCTGTGGGGCTTAGGGTGAGGTGGATTTCAAGGACTTAGAGGGTACAGGTCCCCTTACTTATGCTGTCGAGGAAGGCTTTTATTCAGAAAAAAAGAATCAACCATCTCATTGTCTCTGGTTTTTCTCTTTGGTGGTGTTTTCAATCAGTCAATCAATTGTATTTCTAATCACTTATCGTGTGCAGAGCACTGTATTAAGAGCTTGGGAGAGTACAGTAAAACAGAGGTGGTAGAAATGTTTCCTGCCCACAGTGAGCTAACAGTCTAGAGGGGGAGACAGATATTAATGTAAAGAAATGAAGTATGGATATGGATATAAGTGCTGTGGGTGAAAAGGGGTTTTCCTCTGTTTTCCCCTAGATGGTAAGCTCCTTGTAGGAAGGGATTGTTTCTCCAAACTCTGTTGTATAGAAGCAGTGTGGCTCAGTGGAAAAGAGCCCTGGCTTTGGAGTCCGAGGTCATGGGTTCATATCCCGCCTCTGCCACTTGTCAGCTGTGTGACTTTGGGCAAGTCACTTCACTTCTCTGTGCCTCAGTGACCTCATTTGTAAAATGGGGATTAAGACTGTGAGCTCCCTGCTGTGGGACAACCTGATCACCTTGTAACCTCCCCAGCACTTACAACAGTGCTTTACACATAATAAGCGCTTAATAAATGCCATTATTATTATTATTATTATTACTTTCCCAAGTGCTTAGTATGGTGCTGTGCACACAATACGCATTCAACTAATGCCATTGATTGATTGGTACCCCAGTTTTAGAGATGAGGTCTATGGCTCAGATTAATTATGAGCTTTCTACCTGCCTGGATTTATGGGAGCCAACCCCTTGGTCTCACACATTGGAAGCTTATAAAGATTCAAATAAGAAGGACAAGCCGAGAAAAGGTGTGGTCTAGAGGCTAGAGAACGGGCCTGCGAGTCTGTAGGACCTGGCTTCTAATCCTGACTCCACCATTTGTCTGCTTTGTGACCTCGGGCAAGTCACTTTTCTCTGAGCCTCAGTTACTTCATCTGTAAAATGGGGATTAAGACTGTGAGCCCCTTGTGGGACATGGACTTGTTTCCAACCTGATTAGCTTGTATCGGCCCCAGCCAATAATGCCTGGCACATAGTAAGTTTTTAACAAATACCATAAAAAAGGACATCGTGTGTGTGTGTGTGTGTGTGTACACATAGTCTGTTTTCATCACATTTTGTTTTGTAAAATACTTTGAAATTTTGAGCTTATCAAGATCCGTGCAAAGCAGCAGGGTGTATTTTTTTCAAACCTCTCTAAGAAGTGATTGGCATTCACTTTGGAAAGGCAGAAATTTCAATCAAATAATCAATGGCCTTGATAGAGCAGCTACTGAGTTCAAAGCACTGGACTATGAGCCTGAGAGGGTTCAGAGAAGCACGTTGTCTCTCATCTGCCCTCAGAAACTATAATCTAATAGGGGAAACTGGCCAAAATTGTTTTCAAATAGAGGAGCAGTGGGTAGAACAAGGATAGATAAGGAAGCCAGAAGTACAACAATATCAGGGTAAATGACAGCTGAATCACTATGCAAATGTTATATATCAATCAGTGGTATTTATTGAATGCTTACTGTGTGCAGAGCACTATACTAAGCACTTGGGAGAGTTCAGTATAACAGTACAACCGAGATGGTCAACCTGTTGTTCCCTGCTTACAGTCTAGTTTTTCTGTGCTGAGGATCTGACTGAAATATGTAAATACTAAAGCTGGCTGTTGGGATCGTCTGTCGGGACTGAGCGGTTACCACTTGATCAGGAAAGCTTTCCCAGAAGAGGCGAGATTTTTTAAAGGAGGGTTTGAATAAGGGGAGGGTTGCAAAAGGATCTGTTTCAAGGGGTCGGAGCAAGGGGTAGACTGAGTGGAAAGCAGGGTGCAGTTAGAAGACAGACTTGGGAGGAGTGATGAGTGTCAGCTGGGCAGCAGTAGGCTAGGAGAGCCAATATGTAGTCATTCAATTTATTCAATTGTATTTATTGAGTGCTTATTGTGTGCAGAGCACTGTATTAGATGTTTGGGAGAGTACAGTATAACAGTAAACAGCACATTCCTTGCTTGGGAAGAGCTGGCAGGTGGTGTCACTGCTGGGAAACATCCCCCGAACTGAGAAACTACTTGGGGAAGGTGCGGGGAGAGAGGAAGATCCCTGCCTTGGATTTTATGAATGTGTCTTGCAGCCCTCATCCTGATAGTCAATGATTTTAAAATAGCATTTCTCAACGTGCCGCCGCCTTTATCTTTTAACAGCTCCAAATAAAATGAACCTTTGTGGGTAAAAAAAAAATCCCATTAAAACAGTCCCGAATGCTCTTTTTTTACTTTTTTAGAGAGAGCAAGCTAACTCCCAGTGTTCTCTATTAATAGTTTAAAGCATAATTGACAATAGGATTGTGATAGGAAAGGAGCAGCAGGGGAAAAAAAAAAAACAGGGAAGTCACAAGCTGTTAGATCTCATTAAGTGACTCTCAGAGCAGTGTCGTCGTTGCCACAATCTGGGCTCGCCTACAGCTTCCTTGAGTCTAGTGCTGTTTTTGATTGGGGACCCAAGGAGCCAACCTCGAAAACCCTCGATAACTCAATCTTATTTTAAAATGCCAGGAATTGCCCAGCCAAGCTGTCCTTCGGTGAATGAACAGTCTCATACAGGTGGACAGAGCAGGCGACTAGGAGTCCGAGGACCTGGGTTCTAATCCAGACTCTGCCAATTGCCTGCTTTGTGATCTTGGACAAGTCACAACTTCTGATCTGTAAAATAATAATATTAATAATGATGGCATTTGTTAAGCGCTTACTATGTGCAAAGCACTGCTGTAAGCACTGGGGAGGATACAAGGTGATCAGGTTGTCCCACGTGGGGCTCACAGTCTTAATCCCCATTTTACAGATGAGGTAACTGAGGCACAGAGAAGTTAAGTGGCTTGCCCAAAGTCACACAGCTGACAACTGGAAATGAGGATTGGGACTGTGAGCCCCATGTGGGACAGGATCTGTGTCCAACCTGATTACCTTGTATCTACCCCAGTGCTTAGGACAATGCTTGGCACATTGTAAGCGCTTGACAAATGCCATAACTATTACAATTCTCTGTGCCTTAGTTTCCTCAACTGTACAGTGGAATTACATACCTGTTCTCCATCCTACTTAAACGGTGATCCCTATAGAAGACAGACACTGTGTCCAACCTAATTAACTAGTATCTACCCAAAGCTTAGTGTTTGGTACATAGTAAGCAGCGTGGCTCAGTGAAAAGATCACGGACTTTGGAGTCAGAGGTCATGGGTTCAAATCTTGGCTCTGCCACTTGTCAGCTGTGTGACTTTGGGCAAGTCACTTCACATTTCTGGGCCTCAGTTCCCTCATCTGTAAAATGGGGATGAAGACTGTGAGCCCCAGGTGGGACAACCTGATCACCTTGTAACCTCTCCAGCACTTAGAACAGTGCTTTGCATATAGTAAGTGCTTAATAAATGCCATTATTATTAATAAAAAAACGGTACTCAAGAAAACCCTCATGACAGGTACCTTCCCTGAGGTCGGCTCCACCACTTACCTGCTGTGTGACCTTGGGCAAGTCACAACTTCTCTATGCTTCAATTTCTTCATCTACAAAATGGGGATTGGATACCTCTTCTCCCTCCAGGTTAGAGTGTGAGCCCCATATGGGACTTGATTATCGCATATCTATACGAGCATTTGGCATATAGTAAGCTCACCCCTCTAAGCTGTAAGCTTGTAATGGGCAGGGAAGAATGTGTCCACTAATTCTGTCATATTGTACTCTTCCAAGCATTTATGAGACTGTGCTAAACTGTGCTGTGCACAGGGTAAGCACTCAATAAATACCATTGATTGGTTGGTAGTAAGTGCTTAACAAATACCACAATTATTATTAGTATTATGAGGACACTCATGACCTATGGGATAATGTGACTATTGACCTGTCCTGAATCTTCTAATGACCTGCTCATGGGTAATCTTTAAAACATGGATTTTCCAAGCGAACCCACACATTTCAGCCATTGAAATGGGTTACACTTTGCTTCGTTTCTGTGACATCCCTGCATATTATCCTCTTTCTGCAAAGGATTTCATGCATTTTCTAGACCAGGGCACAATGGTATTCAAAAGCAATATGCAAATTATTGTAGCAATATTTTTCACTCGAGATGCCTCAGTTCTGATAGGAGAATAATCTGTCTGCCGAGCCTTTGTGTAAATCTTCAGATATGCTGCTGAATTTGTTAAAAATCCCCCATGTTCACGGTTTCCTTATTTTATAACATTTGATAAACGGAAACATTTAAGTTTATGGTTTGTGTATCTCAACCCCTTTTCTGGGCTAGCTGTTAGCACGTTTGTTTGTCGGATATGAAGAGGGAGGGCTTTCCAGGCCAGAGGCAGGCTGTGGGCAAGGGGTCAGTGGTGAGATAGATGAGATCGAGCTACAGTGAATAGGTTGGTATTTGAGGAACAGAGTGTGAGGGCTGCATTGTAATAGGAAAGCAAGGAGGTAAGATAGGTAGGGGAAAGGTGATTTACTATTTTAAAGCCTTTGGTAAGGAGTTTCTGTTTTATGTAAAGGTGGATAGGCAACCAGTGGAGGTTCTTGAGGAGTGGGGAAACAGGGACTGAACAGTTTTGTAGAAAAATCATAGAATTGCTAAAAATGGTAGAATTCAATTTTTCTCCCCTCAATTTTCCCATCATTTAGACAATACCACCATCCTCCCAGTTTCACAAGCTGACTACCTTGGCATTATCCTTGACTCATCTCTCTCCTTCAGTCTGCATATTCCAACACTCATCAGATCTTGTTGGGCCTATCTACACAACATCTCCAAAATCCACCCCGTCCTCTCCATCTAAATTGCTAGCATGCGGGTCTAATCTCCTCAACTATTGTGTCAGCCTCCTTGCTGACCTCCCTGCCTCTTTTCTCCTCACTTCAGTCCGTACTTCACTCTGCTGCCCAGATAATTTTTCAGAAAAGGTTCTGTGAACTTCTCCCCAGTCCTCAAAAAGCTCCAGGGGTTGTCCTCCATCTCTGTATCAAACAGAAACTGCTTGCCATAGCCTTTAAGGCATTCAACCAGCTCTCCCTCTCCAACCCAGGCTATATTCTTCGCTCACCTAGTAAATGCCCTCTCTCTTCACATCTCCTCCCTGGTTAATCTCTTCTTTTCCACCCAATATTCCCTCCCAACCACAGCATTTCTGTACTTGTAAAGCACTCACTGCCCTCCCCTCCAGCCTGCAATTATGCATAACCTTCTACTCAGTTGCCTCCCCTACCTGAATTCTATTTTGTCTCTCTCTCCCCAGGCCAATTATAAACTCCTCTACACACAGTCACATCCTCCCAAGTGCATAGAACAGCCCACTGCAGAAAATAAACAGAAAATAAATTTCACGGATTGACATACCAAAGGCTGTGTTTTCCCTCCTTGAAAACATCAGTGAATTCTGCAAACTAAATTATTTTTCAGGTTATCGAGTCCTGAGAGGCTACAGCAGGGTCATTTCTCTTTTGAGAAAAAAGGAAGTTAGATCAAGAATGCAGTAAAAAGAGCGAAAGAATTTTTAAAAATTAATCAAGTATATGAATATTTTATCTGTACTTGATTCTGGGGAAATGGGCCTGCTTGTAAATTCTAGTGCCTGGTTGGCATATGTATGGGAGAGGAGATTGGAGAGGGAGAATGCATCCCAACTCTTCTCACTGGTTTGAGGAAAAAATCATTTTTAGGGGAGGCAGGGGTGGCTTGTCACTTTTCCAAGGCTCCAAGGCCTGTGTTGGAACCACCTGTTTCTGTAGAAGGCAGAGACCCCAGAAGCTGATCTCCCCTGAGAGTACCAATCTTTTCAGTGGGATCTGGAACTCGGAAAAGTCCAATCTCATGTAGCAGGTGCCATCTTAATTCTTCTCACAGACTTGAAGTGCACTCTCTCTCACATACACACAGACACACTCTAAACAATTTCTTAGGATAAGTAATATTTCATCAAAAGCAGCAACATCACACAGCTCTCGTAATTTATCTTTACAGATTAAAACTTTGGATTCATTTTACACCAACTAAGACTATGGACCTCAATTTCCTCAGGGCCTTCCTTTGGTTACTTCCCGGGGAATAGGATTGGTACGTGACTCTTTGACCACTAAAGGACATGTAAGCATATGAAGGAATGCACTGAACGGGGATGCCTCACAGTCTAAAATCAGTCAGTAGTATTTGTTGAGTGCTTATTGTGTGCAGAGGACTGTACTGAGCACTTGGTAGATTATAACACAGTCGGTAGGCACGATATCTGCCCACAACAAGCTTAATACTTTCCCTAGCAGCCTGCCTACTAGCATAGTGTGGCCTAATAATAATAATGATTGTATTTGTTAAGCACTTACTATGTGCAAAGCACTGTTCTAAGTGCTGGGGGGATACAAGATGATCAGGTTGTCCCACGTGGGGCTCACAGTCTTAATCCCCATTTTACAGATGAGGGAACTGAGGCACAGAGAAGTTAAGTGACTTGCCCAAAGTCACACAGCTGACAATTGGCGGAGCTGGGATTTGAACCCATGACCTCTGACTCCAAAGCCCGGGCTCTTTCCACTGAGCCACGCTGCTTCTCTAGGGAAAAAGAACACAGGATTGGGAGTCGGGGGCCCTGGGTTCTAATGCCAGCTCTTCCATTTGTCTGCTGTGTGATCTTGAGCAAGTCACTTAACTTTTCTGTGCTTCAGTTTCCTCATCTATGAAAGGGAGGGGTGAAATACTTGTTCAGACTCCCATTTAGGCCGTCAGCCCCATGTAGGACAGGGACAATGTCTGACCTGATTATCTTCTATCTCTGCCAGCACTTAGTACGGTGATTGGCACATAGTAAAATGCTTAATAGCTATTATTATTACCATCATTATTGAGTTTACGCATAGAGAGAATTGCACTCATTACCACCTTTATTCTGAGGGCAAAACCCTTCAACTCCCTCCTTAACTCCTGTTGAGCTTAACCACCTAATTTGGTGATAAAATCAAAGTCATCAGGAATGAACTGCTCCTTCCTTGTCCTCTTTCCCACCTATTCCTCAAGAGAAGGTCTCCCCTTGTTTTATTTATAAATCCCCTTTTTCTACCAGCAACTCTGACCCTGTCCCTTCTCATCTCCTTTAAAATCACTTGCTCCTACTTTCCTCCGTCATTCACTGCCATTTTCAATCTCTCATCTTCTGATGGTACCTTCTCATCTGCCTCCAAACTCACTCAAATATTCCCCATTCTAAAAAAATCCCTTGTCTTATCCGTAGCCAAATTTATCAAAAATGGCGTATAGACCAGCTGCCCTCATTTCCTCTCCAGCAACTCTGGATAGAGCCCGGGCCTGAGAGTCAGAAGGACCTGGATTCTAATCCCGGCTCTGCCACTTGTCTGCTCTGTGACCTTGGGCCAGTCACGTCACTTTTCTGTGCCTCAGCTACCTCATCTGTAAAATGGGGATTAAGACTGTTGAGCCCAATGTGAGGCACGGATTGTGTCCGATCTGATTACATTGTATCGACTCTAGCGTATTGTACAGTACCTGGTGCATAGTAAGCACTTAACAAGCACTGCAAAAAAAAACCCCAAAACAAAGAAAAGCCAAACTCTTCTCAACCTCCTGCAGTCTGGCTTTTAATCCTTTCATTCCACCAAAACTAAGGCCACTGAATAGTTATTCATTCAGTTGTATTTATTGAGCACTTACTGTGTGCAGAGCACTGTACTAAGCGCTTATGCTAAGTGGTTATGCTCAGTCAATCAATGCTATTTACCAAGTGTGTGTTGGGCACTGTACTAAGTGCATGGAAGAGTACAGTAGAGTTGGCAGACTTAATTTCTGCCCATAAAGACCCTAGTCTATGCTCCATCCGAATCCTCCTGGATGTCTCAGGTGTTTATGACATCAGTGACCACTCCCTCCTCCTCAGAACCACTGTCAGGTCTTGATTTGACTGATACAGTTCTAGCCCGGATGTCCTCCTTCCTCTCTGACTATTCCTGCTCAGTTTTGTTGACTGGCTCCTCTTCCACCTCTCCTCTCTTAGCTATGAATGTCCTGCAAGGCTGTTTTCTCTGACTCCTACCCTTGTCACTCTACACCCACTCTCTTTTGGTATCTCCTCTGTTCACCTGATTTCAGTTTCCATCCCTATGTGGAAAACTCCCAAAGTGCATCTGACCTGCAATTCCTCATCTCCTGCTGCCTCTAGGCCATCTGTACTTGGATGTCCTTCTAATATCTCAAATTGATCGTGTCTCAAACAGAACATGTTCCCCTCCTGAACCCACTGCTAGCTGATTCAATAGTTCTGCTATCTTCCCTGTCCCAGAAGCCCACAACCCCAGTGTCGTCCTCCACTCCACACCATGTTACAACTCTCATTTTCAGTCTCCTGCCAAATACGATGGGTTTCTCATTTACATTTCCCGGATCTGCCCCTTCCTCTCCACCCAAATGGCTTCCACTCTGTACAAACTCTGCTCATATTATGGCTAGGCAGTTGCATCAGTCTCCTCACTGGTCTTTCTGCACCCACCCTGTCCCTTCTTCAATCTCTATTACCCGCTACTAAATAGATCACCTTCTTGAAGCATCATTCTCCCTCTCATCATTCTTTTCCTAATACCCCTCCACTGGCTTCTTCTATCTCGCCGCATCAAAGACTCCTCACAATGAGCTTTAAAGTTCTCCACCATCTTGCCCCACCTTACCTATGTGCTCTTCACCCTGTTATTCCTCAAATTCTCTTTGCTCCCCTGAGTTGTACCTCACTTTCAATTCTCCCACTTCCATTCCCCCACTCAGACCATTTCCCCAGCTTGGAACTCTTTCCCTTCCCAAATCTGACAGATCACAGCTCTCCCCACATTCAAAGCCCCCCTAAAATTCCTCCTCCAATCAGCACCCTCTAACTTATAAATCCATCAGCCGATTCTAGTACATATCAACTTATACCATTTCTGAGCAGTTTTGTATATATGCAATTCAGTTGTACATTTGTTTACTTATTTTGACTATTCCATATGTATGTATGTATGTATTCTTGTTGGTCTTCCCTACTAGAGTGTATGCTCCCTGTGGGCAGAAAACCTTGGCGCTTCCTTGTTACATATTTCTCAAGCACCTTGTACAGTGTACTGCACCAAATAGAGGCTCAGTACTGCTACTACTACCACTGCTTAATTGGGATGGGTTAATTGGGTTGGGATTTTGAATCAAAGACCCTATCTTGGCATTCAAACCAGGCGGACAGTATGCCTGAATAGTGGAGATAGCTGTTTTTGGCTTTAGTACAAAAGGACTTGATTTCTCTGAGCAACCATTACATACTGAGTTACCCATCCTGACAGATTGTATTGTTTTAGAGGTACTATCATTGTGTTTCTCACAGAAAGGGAATGATGCTGGTAGTGAAATTATCGAATGTAAGTAGCCATATTCATTGGCGAGCTTTGTGGCAGTAGGATTGTTTGAGGGATAAGGCCGGAATTATTTTTTCACTCAGTACTGACAGCAAAGGTGTAAGTTCTGTGTAATCGGTAGGAGTGCAGAATTTAAAGTCTTGCACTGAGGATCATCATCATCATCAATCGTATTTATTGAGCGCTTACTGTGTGCAGAGCACTGTACTAAGCACTTGGGAAGTACAAATTGGCAACATAAAGAGACAGTCCCATATATCCAGGTGCTGCGGGGAGGGGAAGGATGGAGATGAGGAGAGGAAAAAGGGGGCTCAGTCTGGGAAGGCCTCCTGGAGGAGGTGAGCTCTCAGTAAGTGCTTAACAAATACCATTTGACATTAAAAAAAAAAGGAGGATGTGACTTGTCATAGGGGTGGCCTTATTCTGACCAAGTAATCAGGGCTTCTTACCCATTCCCTCCCTTCTTCCCTCCTCCTCTCTTGCCTCAGGCAGCCAGAGGAATGTTTCAATTAGAAATTCCCCTCCAACAAGCCCTCCCCAGGTGGTTCCCATCACCTTGAGTTTTATCAAACCAACAGCCACTGCTACCACTTCAGTATTAATGTATACCCACCCTCAGCATGTGTAGTATTATTCAGTTGTATATTTAGTTGTTTTTTTGATTCCCCTTTTTCTAAATACTTTTATGATCTTCCCTTCCCAGACGGTCTGTAATTTCTCTATGCCTTGGTTTCTTCATCTTTAAAATGGGATTTAAATACCTTTTCTCCCTCCCCCTTAGACTGTGATCCCTGGGCGGGACAGAAACTGTGTCTGATCTTATTGTATGGTATCTACCCCAGTGTTTAGTACAGTTCTTTTCACATAGTAAGTGCTTAACAAGTACTACAATGAGTAGTAGTAATTGTACTAATAATACTAATGATAAAAAATTTCTCGATTGCATAGCTCTCTCCAATTATATTCCTATCTCTCCTACTACTATAACCCCACTATATCTTGTTTAGGCCTCAGTAGATGGTGCAGATGGCCAGTAATCTTCCTCCTCATGAGGCACTGTCATATAGCTGTTGATGATGATGATAGACGTCATTATCCTTTAGTGTTCTCTTTAGGTTGCTTTATATAGTTCAGTTCTCTCCCCACAGTGGGTACTACTTCCATTGCTCTAAAAAGATTTTCTTTGGCACAGAGAGCCCCATTCCTATCTATGGGAAGCAGTGTGGCTCAGTGGAAAGAGCCCGGGCTTTGGAGTCAGAGGTCATGGGTTCAAATCCCGGCTCCGCCACTTGTCAGCTGTGTGACTTTGGGCAAGTCACAACTTCTCTGGGCCTCAGTTACCTCATCTGTAAAATGGGAATTAAGACTGTGAGGCCCACATGGGACAACCTGATCACCTTGTAAACTCCCCAGCACTTAGAACCGTGCTTTGCACATAGTAAGCGCTTAATAAATGCCATCATTATTATTATTAAACCCCTGGAACATGTCACTTGCTCTCAACCAACTCTGTCTTTGGCCCACTGTTAATCAGACTTTTGACCAATCACTCCCCTGAAACTGCCTGCTTCATGACCTCCCCCACCCAACCATAGCAAATCCAATGGGCTTGACTCCATCCTAATCCTTCTGGAACTGCCTTGGGCACTTTAAAACTACTTCCTCCTCCTTGAAACACTTTCAGACCTTGGTTCTGCTGAGCAAAAGTACTCACCAGTTTCTCCTCATACCTCGCTGACCATTTCTTTTCAGTTTTGTTTGCTGGCTCCTCTTTGGCCTCTCATCTGTTACCTGCCAATGTCCCAGAAGCCTGTGTTCTGAGATCCCCTCTCAATCAATGGTATTGAGCACTACTGTGTGCAGAACATTCATTCAATCGTATTTATTGAGCGCTTACTGTATGCAGAGCACTGTACTAAGCGCTTGGGAAGTACAAGTTGGCAACATATAGAGTCAGTCCCTACCTAACAGTGGGCTCACAGTCTAGAAGAACTGTGAAGAACACTCTAAGTGCTTGACTTACCACTGGCTTTAAAGCAGCCAGTCACCTTGCCCCCTCCTACCTCACCTCTCTGCTCATCTACTCTAACCTAGCCCACACACTTTGCTTCTGCAATGCCAACGTACTCACTGTACCTCAGTCTTGTCTGGCTCTTTGCCGACACCTTACCCACATCCTGCCTCTGGCCTGGAATGCTCTCCCTCTTCATATCTGACAAATAATTATTCTCCTCACATTCAAAGCCTTATTGAAGGCACATCTCCTCCAAGAGACTTTCTCTGACCAAACCCCCCTCATTTCTTCTTTTCCCACTCCCTCGTCACCCTGATTTGCCACCCTTTATTCACCCCTCCCACTGCACTTATGTATATATTTGTAATTTGTTTATTTGTATTAATGTCTGTCTCCCCCTCTAGATTGTGAGCTCACTGTGGACAGGAGTGTCTACCAGCTCCATTATATTGTACACTCCCAAGTGCTTAGTATAGTGCTGTGCACACATTAAGTGCTCAGTATAAACTATTAATTGATTGGGAGAATGCAACAGAGTTGTTAGACACAGTCCCTGCTGACAAGAAGTTTATAGTCTAGAGGGACGTCTCACTGTACAACCAGTCTCTCGAGGATCTCCTCCAGTGCATGACTTCAGTTACCACCTCTGTGAGGACAACTCCCAGATCTCTCTCCAGCCCTGACATTTTGCCCCCAGAGTATCTCCACTTGATTGTCCCCACAGCACTTCAAAGTTAGAGAGGAAAGTTTGTTACAACTTAACAAACTTTCCTCTCTAAATCAAAATGCCACCATCCTCTCTGGCCCCAGAGTTCATAACCTCAATTTCATCTCACTTTGCAGTCTCCTTCAAGCCCCACATTTAATTTCCTGCCAAATCCTGCCAGTTCATCCTATGCATGACATCTCCCAGATCCACCCCTTCCTCTCCAACCAAGCAGCCACCACTCTGGTACAAGCTCTGATCATTCCATGGCTTGACTATTTTTTCAGCTTCCTCACTGGTCGTCCTGCCTCCCACTACTCCCTTTTGAAATCTTGACTAGATGCCACTGCATGATCATCATACTCAGCTCATTTCTCTCCCTTCCTTGAAATGAGAAGCAGGAGGCCTAGTGCTCTGTGGCTTTAGGAAAGTTGCGATCTGAAGCATCCTGGAAGTCCACCATTGAGGAAACCCAAGACTTATGTACTTCTAGGGAGAGGGGGGAACTGCAAAGGGATTTTCACCTGGGATTATCGTGCCCCTATGAGGTGGAGGCCCGCTCCAAATTCCGGGTGAGTCCCCTGTCTTGGGAATCCTGTGGCCCTGGGCTAGTGGTTTGAGGGGCAGACAGGAGAATGCCCATTGCCTGAGTGGGCAAAGCTGCTGAGGCCATTCGATACGGCTCTCACAAGGGGCCTCCTTCTGTCTACACTTTTGGGGATTTGGGCCTTTAGTGGTTACTCTCCAAAGCCTTGGGTGGCATCCCAGCCAGGGTGGTGGGAGAAGAGGAGGCCCCAGAGGACTGCCTGTCTAAGGGGAGGCCTCAGAGGACTGCCTGTCTCCTCTCTACAAGGAGGGGAGGGGAAGCCCTAGAGGGCTTCCTCTTTTCCTCTTTGAGGAGCGGTAAGAAGGAAGCCTTAGAGGGCATCCTCTGTCTTCTCTCCTTGGGAAAGGGGTGGGGAGGATGGGTGGAAGAAGGAAAAAGGGTTGCCTGTCCACATCCATTCACACACTTCCCCCCATACCTTCCCCCAGGTCTGGCCTGGGGATATTCCCCCTTTTGTGCTCGTGTTCTTTCTCTTTCTCTCTGTTTTCCTGGCATCAGTGGGATTTGAACCTGCAACCTCAAGGTCCACAAGCAAGGCTGTAGCTCCTTGTACCACACTGAGTGTTCTACTTAGTCACCCACCCCTTCATCTTTACCTCTTTCCATGTAACAGGAACAATAAAAAAAATATACAACACCCATCTTACTCTTTAGCAAAAAGATATTTCACCACATACCAACCAATATACAGATGTATGCTCACTCTACATTAAAAATACAATCTTATTTGTATCAACACAGATTCAAACTTACAACCTCACAGTCAGGGCTCTTTCCCCTTGCTCCACACCAACATACCTCTCATCAGGAACAAGAAGCACCTGCACTGAAGACTTCAGTTACCTTCCGAGAAGACCCCGATCCCTCTTACCTTCACCCATCTCCATGTAGCAGGGACAACGTGGAAAAGAGCACGGGCTTTGGAGTCAGAGGCCATGGGTTCAAATCCCAGCTCCGTCAATTGTCAGCTGTGTGACTTTGGGAAAGTCACTTAACTTCTCTGGGCTTCAGTTACCTCATCTGTAAAATGGGGATTAAGATTGTGAGCCCCCCGTGGGACAACCTGATCACCTTGTAACCTCCCCAGAGCATAGAACAGTGCTTTGCACATAGTAAGCACTTAATAAATGCCATCATTATATATATATATATATATATATATATGCCATATATATATATGCCATATTACTCTTTATCCAAAGGATACTTCACCATATCACATACCAACCAATGTCAGGCTTATACTCATTTTATATTGAAAATACCATGTTATTTGTATCTCAACCCAATTTTGAACCTACAACCTCACAGTCAGTAAGCAGGTCTCTTGCCCCTTGCTCCACACAGACCTACGGTTCAGTGCTTAGCAGCAATCGCTTTACCTTACTCTATGATCCTGGAACAAGAAGCACCTGTTCTGAAGACTCCACTTACCTTCCAAGAAGACTGTGATCCTTCATACCTGCTATCCTGCAAAATAAAAAAAACACCAAAATAAATCCAATAACAGTACTAGGTGAACCAAAACAAAAAATTTCTTTTATCAGCTACAAACAGCCAAAATTACAACAATGCCCTGGAATAAATGAAAACTATTTTCATTACTGTAAAACCACAATCAGCAAGGTAAAACAAACCCGCACACTCTCAAGCAGTCACTACCCAAACCCCAAAACAACAAACTACACAATATATCTAAAAATGTACTTGAAATTCTCCGCTGCCCCTGCAATAAAACACACAACTACCCCTGATGTGAGAAGTAGCGTGGCCTTATGGATAAAGCACAGGCTTGGGGGTCAGAAGGACCTGGATTCTTATCCCAGCTCCACCACGTGTCTGCTGTGTGACCTTGGGCCTGTCACTTACCTTTTCTGTGCCACAGCTACCCCATCTGTAACATGGCCAACTGGATGAGCTTGTGTCTACCCCTGCACTTAGCACAGTGCCTGGCACATAATAAGCATTTAACAAATGCCATTTTAAAAAAAGACCTGCCCACATAGCAAAACTCACCAACTGATTTGCTTCCTGCAGATGACGGGAAATATGATCATCCAAACTTCAACTCGAAAAATCTAACGAATAAGAATCCTAATGTTACCATTATAAAGATATAGTGCATGACAATACCATTGAAACAATACTATGAAAACATATTGCAATTTATTTATACAGACAGTAACTGATTTATGAAACCCCAGAAAAAGACACAGTCCAAAGTATTCATCATTCCCCTGCCACAAAGTAAAAAAAGCCAACATTGCGCGGATTAGCGGGTAAAATGGATTGAGCTACTTCTCCTCCAATTACAGTTGGAATGTTACTTGCCCACTGACACTGTTTAACACATAAGAAATTCATGTCAAACACATTCCTGATCTTATGTGAACCTAATACACAAAATAATATGTAAAACAGTATTCGGATGTCCATTTTGCTGATCATTAAACTATCTCAAACACTAAATAACTTAACAAATATCAGAGCACAGGCAGAAAACAAATTCAACAACCCAGTCACTCCGAATCCAAAACACAGTTTCCCTAACATTACACTTCACTCCTTTTCTCAATATCACTTTCTATTTGTTGACTCTTGTGAACTGTATCTACCTCTGGAATATGATGTGTCAGGACAGAATAAAAATAACAATGCACAAACTTAAATAGCAAGTAGTGGAGGATATGCACACTAAGCATTTATTTATGACATTTATTTATTTTACTTGTACATATTTATTCTACTTATTTCATTTTGTTAATATGTTTTGTTTTGTTCTCAGTCTCCCCCTTCTAGACTGCGAGCCCACTGTTGGGTAGGGACCGTCTCTATAGGTTGCCAACTTGTACTTCCCAAGCACTTAGTACAGTGCTCTGCACACAGTAAGCGCTCAATAAATACGATTGAATGAATGAATGAACTAAGCAACATACTGTCATAATAATAACAATAATTTTGGTATTTGTTAAGCGCTTACTATGTGCAAAGCACTGTTCTAAGTGCTGGGGAGGATGCAAGGTGATCAGGTTGTCTCATGTGGGGCCCACAACCTTAATCCCCACTTTACAGATGAGGTAACTGAGGCCCAGAGAAGTTAAGTGACTTGCCCAAAGTCACACAGCTGACAAGTGGCAGAGCTGGGATTTGAACCCATGACCTCTGACTCCAAAGCCAGAAAGGAGGCTAGAGATAGAAATACTCTGTGCCTCAGTTCCCTCATCTGTGAAATGGGGGTTAAGACTGTGAACCCAATGTGGGACAGGGACTGTCTAATCTGATTTGCTTGTATTACCCCTCCTCACCCCATTGCTTAGTAAAGTGCCTAGCACATAATAAGCGCTTAACAAATAATAATGATGGCATTTATTAAGTGCTATGTGCAAAGCACAATACCACAGTTATTACCAAAGCACCTAGATTTTTAAAAAATACTCTAACAAGACAGTGCAGCACAATACTATCATTCTCAATGAGCATTAGGAAACAAATCCTTCAAAGTATCCAACAACAAATATGATGAAAAAAATAATTTGCAAATGCACCCTTCAAGCCTAGGGACCATGGAAATTCAATTCATGGAGCACACGGAGTGTAAAACGTGTGTCTAGCAGGACCTGGAAAACTGAAAACAGAAAAAATTTCAGGACACTGTGTGTCCTGATTATTTGACAAACCCAAAACACAGCCTGGTTACCCCTGGTATCTGAGAAAATGACATCTTGAGATGGATTAAGTGATGCTTGCCACACTTGGACTCTTCTGTCGCCACTACACTCTGTCAAACCACCAAAAAAACAACAGCCATCTCTGGGTTGGAGCTCTCTCCCGCCTCAAATCCGACAGACAATTACTCTCCCACTGCTTCAAAGCCTTATTGAAGGCACATCTCCTCCAAGAGGCCTTCCCAGACTAAGCCCTCCTTTCCTCTTCTCCCACTCCCTTCTGGATCGCCCTGGCTAACTCCCTTGTTTCTTTCCCCATCGCAGCCCCTCAGCACTTATGTTCATATCTGTAATTTATTTGTGTTGATATCTGTCTCCTCCTCTGATCTGTAAGCTCGTTGTGAGGAGGGAATGGGTCTATGTACTGTTGTATTTTACTCTCCCAAGTGCTTAGTACAGTGCTCTGCACACAGTAAGTGCTCAATAAATGATTGAATGAATGAATGAATAAATGAAGCGCACGTCTGGGAGTCAAATCCCAGCTCCACCCCTTGTCTGCTGTGTTGCCTTTGGCAAGTCTTTTAATTTCTCTGTGCCTCAGTTACCTCATTTCTAAAATGGGGATTAAGACTGTGAGCCCCATGTGGGACGTGGACTGTGTGCAACCTGATTAGTTTGTATCTACCCCAGCGCTTAGTACAGTGCCTGGCACATAGTAAGCACTTGTGAGTACCATGAAAAAAACAAACTATACACTGGCTCCCTGTGACACTCCACATCTTGCTACCTGACAACTTCCCAAGTGCTTTGGCCAGTGGGAACTCAATAAATGCACTCAATCAATGATACTACTATTATTAATAGTAGTCTTTAATAGTGTCACCAGTAGTGGCAGAGATGCCATAGTTTTGAAGTACTGGATTGAGCTGTAAGGATCTGTTTTTGGCAGGGCAGCATTAATTAGGCTAGTTTAAGGGCAGTGCACGTCTTGATTTTGCTTTCCTTCTTGCTGAATCTCAGCACCTAGAACTACACTTTCAGTCGGAAAAGTGTCACCTTTCACTTGTTCAACAGTAAGCGGGGTAGAGAATGTGTGGAGTTTCAAAATCTGCTAAAGCTGGTAAGAGAGCAGTGATTTTCCTGGTATTCATTACCATTTTTCTACATTCTGTTTGTCATCCTAGAAATGGTTTAAAACAATAAATCTTTTAATGGCTGTCAGCCGACAAAATAACATTTTGAATTCTAGAACCGTTTTTGCAATGGTAGAGATTGTTGTTGCTTTCTGTACACATCAATATTCATGCCAAAGCAGGTTTGGAAAATCCTTCATACTGAAAGCACAGTTCACTGTCAGCCTTTTAAAGCGTTTTTCATTAATCTTTTATTGTAAAATGTTTTAACTTGTGTACGAATTTGCTTCTCTGCCTAATACGCATTGTACCTTCAGCAACAACCAAACAAAACAAACAAAACAACAAAATAAGAGAAGCAGCATGGCTCAGTGGAAAGAGCATGGGCTTTGGAGTCGGAGGTCATGGGTTCAAATTCCGCCTCCGCCAATTGTCAGCGGTGTGACTTTGGGCAAGTCACTTAACTTGTCTGTGCCTCAGTTACCTCATCTGTAAAATGGGGATTAAGACTGTGAGCCCCCCCGTGGGACAACCTGATCACTTTGTAACCTCCCCAGCACTTAGAACCATGCCATAATAAATGCCATCATTATTATTATTATTATTAGGTCGTCATCCCCAACCCCCGCACCAGCACTTATGTGCATATCTTAATGTTCTGTTTGCTTTAATAATAATAATAATAATAATAATAATGATGGCATTTATTAAGTGCTATGTGCAAGTCACTGTTCTACGCGCAGTCCTCTTTAGCAGTCCTCTGTCTGCCTCTCTGCCTGTTGAGCCTCAGTCTCTTTCATCTGCTCACCCGCAGACTCTCACCACATAATGATGGCTGTCCCTCAAGGCTCTGTTCTGAGCCCCTCACTTTATACTCACTCCCTCAGCAAACTCCTCCACTCCCATGGTTTTCACTACCACCTCTATGCGGATTATTCCCCAATCTCCCTTGCTAGCCCCAACTTCTCACCACCAGTTCAATCTCACATTCATTCATTCAGTCATATTTATTGAGCACTTACTGTGTGCAGAGCACTGTATCTAAGCTCTTGGAAAGTACAATTCAGCAACAAATAGAGATAAACCCTACCCAACAACAGGCACATTTCCTCTTCTGCTAACTCTTCAAGCTCTATTTCTCTTAAACTTAATTCCTCATCTTCTCTCCCAAATGCCTCTACCTAGTTTTCAAATCACAGATGACACTACTGCCACATTCCCAATTTTGAAGCCCCAACCTTGGCATTATCCTTGACTTTACCCTCTCTTTTATAACTCTTATATTCAGTCTTCTGCTACCTTCTTTTGATTTTTCCTCCACAACATTTTTATACAGTATATTTTAAGTGCTTAACTATGTGCCAGGCACTGCGATAGATACCTGATAATCAGGTTATATGCAGTCAATGTTCATTCATTCAATCGTATTTAATGAGTGCTTTGAGTGGAGTACTGTACTAAGCACTTGGGAGAGTACAACAATAAACAGACACATTTCTGTCTACAAGTTTAGAGTCTAGGGGGGAGACAGACAATATAAAGTACAAATACGTATATAAGTGCTGTAGGCATGCGAGGGGGGATGAATTGAGGGAGCAAGTCAGAGCAACGTAGAAGGGAGTCATTCGTTCAATCATATTTATTGAGTGCTTACTGTGTGCAAAGCACTGTACTAAGCACTTGGGAGAGTACAGTATAACAACAAACACATTCCTGCCCTCAATGAGCTCACAGTCTCACTGAGGGCAGGGAATGTGTCTGTTTATTGTTGTATTCCCTCAAGTGCTTAGTACCGTGCTCCACACGCGGTCTAGGAGTCCCACATGGGATTCAGCATCTTAATCCCCATTTTACCTAGGAGGTACCTGAGACACAGAGAAGTGAAATGGTGATGATGATGATGATGATGGTATTTGTTAAGTGATTACTATGTGCTAGGCTCTGATCGAAGAGTTGGGGTAGATACAAGATAGTTGGGTTGGACACAGTCCATGTCCCACATAGGGCTCACAGTCTTAATTCCCATTTTACACATGAGGGAACTGAGGCCCAGAGAAGTGAAGTGACTTGTCCAAGATCACACAGCAGATTAGTGGAGGAGCCGGGATTAGAACCCAGGTCCGTCTGATTCCCAGGCCCGTGCTCTATCCACTTGGCCACTCCAGGATCCTTCCCTTCCTCTCCACTCAGTCACCCCGCTGGTTCAGGCACCAAGTCATGTCCCACCTTGACTTCCCCCGCAACCCTCACCTCCACTATATACATATCTATCCGTAACTTATTTTACTGTATGTCTCCCCTTTTTAATAATGGTAGCATTTATTAAGTGCTTACTATGAGCGAAGCACTGTTCTAAGCGCTGGGGAGGTTACAAGGTGATCAGGTTGTCCCACGGGGGGCACACAGTCTTCATCCCCATTTTACAGATGAGGTAACTGAGGCCCAGAGAAGTTATGTGACTTGCCCAAAGTCACGCAGCTAACAATTGGCAGAGCCTGGATTTGAACCCATGACCTCTGACTTCAAAGCCCGTGCTCTTTCCACTGAGCCATGCTGCTTCTCCTTCTTGTCTGTGAGCTCCCTGTAGGCAGGAACTGTGTCTACCAACTCTGTTGTATTGTACTCTTCCAGGCACCTAGCAGCATGGCTCAGGCCATATTCAGGCCTCCCTCTTCCACCTCTACCCTGAATGAGGAAGTTTACAGGGGAAAGCACAGAAATGGGCAGGGAATCATGCAAATAAAATGACATCTTGGAGGATGGTACAAAGGAGGGAATGTCATTACAATTATAAAAATGTTTTAAGTATAAATATGTTATGTGCTGGTTTTGAGTGACTTTTAAAGTAAAGAAAAATTGTTTCTTCTCCCCAGTCTGTACTTTGCTGCCTGGATCATTTTCCTAAAACTCTATTCTGCATATATCTCCTCACTCCTCAAAAACCTTCAATGGTTGCCCATTCTTCCCTGCATCGAGCATTAATTCCAGACCTGAGGCTTTAAGAAACTGCATTAGACGCTCTCCATCCTACTTGTCAGTTTTCTTCTACTACACCCAGATCACACTTTCCATTCCACTCAAGCTAAGCTATTCATTGGACCTCGCTCTTGTCTCTCCCACCTCCCACCCTTTCCTCACTCCATTTGTCCTGCCTGGAATCACCTTCCTCTTCATATCTACCAGACCTTTCCCTATCTTCAAAGGCATCTTGAGATCAAGACCTCCTCCAGGAGGCATTCCTCAGTTAATGTGTCTGCTTCCCCAATTTATCCGTCCAGCACTTCTGTCCCTCACAACCACCTGAAGAACTTTTGTATTATTTAAGGACACCCATTCCGCCTTCTTCCTATGTGGAAATTATCTCCCTTTCCTTCTAGACTGTAAATTCCTTGAGAGCAGGGATGGTGTCCACTGACTCCATTGTACTCTCCCAAGCACTTAGTGCAGTGCTGAGCACACAGTAGGCACTCAATAAATGCTGATTGATTGCTTAATGGAAAACCAGTCGTAACATCAGTTCTAAGTGCTTAGAAGTGTGCAACCGTCTGGGGAAATAAAGCTTAAGGGTATCTTCTCTCTCTCTTTTTTAGGATGCAAAGTTTGTAGAAGAGCGACGCAAGCAGCTACAGAATTACTTAAGAAGTGTTATGAACAAAATCATTCAAACTGTCCCAGAGTTTACAGCAAATCCCAAAAAAGAGACTCTTATTCAACTGATGCCCTTTTTTGTGTAAGTAACTGCAAAGCGATTATGACTCACAATTCAACCCGAATGCTAAAATTTTATCTTTCCTGCTTATTCAGTGAAATGCTAGCACTCTTGAACTCTCCTACATCCATTGGAACCCACTTGGATTTTTTAAAGGTTTTTTTTAACACCCAGAAAACTAGAGAATTATGTCATTTCCTCACCCATTTAAAAGGTTGTCATAATCACGGTCATTAATTGGATGGGCTTTTATATCAAGTTTGTTACTAAGTAACAAAAATTCCAAGGGCTTAAACAAAGGTTTCACTTAATGTGCTGGGAAGAAGGCTGGAAAAGGTATACCTTGTATTGGACTTTTGATATATGCTTGTTGGAAGAATGTGCCTATAGGGAATCAAAATAGACAAATAAAAAAGAATCCAGTCTTCACAAAAACGCCTAATGTGAATCCAATGCTCTCAGTTTGGAGAAAATTTTGAACGATAGTCAAGATGACATATCATGGCTATTGAGGCGTTACATTTGCCTACAGGTACAGAGAGGTTAGCACACCAAGTTTCCAACTGCATGTATGATTTAAGACCCAGGGCTACAGCCCGTCTTTGTAGGGGCCAAAAATTGCTTCCATTTTTCTTGTAACAAAACAACAAACCCAAATGAATTGCGGTGTCGGTTAATCTGTTTGTTTGTTTTTACCCCCACTTGATATTTGACTAAATCCCTAAATTGTGTTGGCATATATTACAATAGCAGGTCCAGGATGAAAAAGCTGGGGCAGATTTGTAGGTGCTGATGAGTCTGGTTGGAGCAATTCTAGAAATCTCCTGTGCATGTTTACTAAACGTTAGTCAGTCGAATTGTAAAAATTGTATGTTAATGTGAACATCTCTGCATGTTGTATAATTTTGTTGCTCTGGTTGCCATTAATCAGAGCCGGGAAAAAAGAAAAAAACATTTTGTGCCTAATTAACATAGAGAACATAAGGTTCAATTTCATGGGCTTTTTTAAAAAAGAACTTCTGTGGAAGATCACAGAAATGACACAATATTGATATTGGAGTTTTGACTAAACATTGGTATAAACCCCAGCGGAAAGCAAAAGAAACAGCTTTCTTGGGCTTTGTTCGCTTCACTGTCACACGGCAGTTCTTTTAAGGGGAGTGGAATTTGCAAGTTGAAATGTGTTGGTTGGCATAAATGGCACCGGATGTGCAGCCGTGTCTTGGGATGGCTGGGCAGCCCTTGCTCACACTTACCAGGAGCTATTTCCTCCCACACTCGCTGGGAAAACGGCATGTTGGTCCAGCTGGAAGTTTGAGTCCCAGAATTCCCCATTGCCAGACCCCCATTAGGAAACACCCTTCTGTCCTGGGGAAGTCTAATAGTTCCCCGGAGCCTGACACCTTGCCATAATTCCTTTATGTGATTTTGATTCCTTCGTCCTGTGTCTCCGAGATCCCCACTTGCTATAAGGGAGAGGGAGAAACCTTTAGTCCTTAATGAGCGTAACTTCCCAAGCCAGCTCCGATACATTGTTCAGGTGAAAGATAAAATCTGCCGATTCTTAAAAGTCAGAGGCCTGGTGCCTTTGGTATAAGGACAGGAACAGCGATGAGCTAGTTACAAGGATGGCAGGGCAGTGAACTACTCATGTTAACTTTTAACTGCACCTTTCCTGTACTCTTGTAACCCACTGAATTTTGATTCTTCTTTACCTTCCCCTGGATATTGCCAGGCAGCTGGTCTCCACCAAAGATGGATAAATAAAATCCCTAGTTCACAATTTACCCCGCGCAGTCTATTGTTTTAATTGTTGCCGCACTTTGGAAAAAGCAGATGTGAATTTGATGTGACACATTGAGGTTGCTGGCACAGGCCGGAAGAGAAGCATCAGGTATTCTCTTGCAAATGCCTTGATTGGAAAAAAAAAAAACCCTCTCAATATTCCAGAAACTCATTAGCTAGAATTGGCTAACACATTGTGAAAGTTTAAATGATACGTGGCTCTATCACTGAAGTTATTAAAAAGTTATTTTTTTTAACAAGTCATTCATCCTAAGGAAATGCAACCTATTTTGCTGTTCCAGGAGAAGAAAAAAAATAAAATAAAAACGTTACGGGGGTGGAACGGAAAGAGCAATGTAGGTCAGTGCACAAATTCCTAGCTGAATTTTCAGCAGAAAGCTTAGTTGACTTTTTTCCCCCCGCATCTGCTGCCGCATTTACTCTTCAGGTTGTGAAATTTATTTTGCTGAAAAGTCATTCAGTTACAATATTCTCCAAGTGAGCTGCGGCCCACTTAGAAAATCCGAATTCAGAGGCCTGAATCACAGAACTGTACAATTGAGGTCAAAGGCCTGGCCTTTCACCTTTAGTAGTGAAATTTCTCTGCCACCCTGGAATGCCAAGTTTGAGCGAATTTCATGCATTATGAAACACCTGTGCACTCTGTTTCAGCTGGAAGGAACCATCTAGCTTAAGGATCCACACATTCAGACTAAAATGTTGTCTTTTCGCCCCCTCCCCTCTGCCATCCTTCCCCATTTTAGGCTCAGGGTGAATCATTTGGAGCCGCGCCAGGTTTCGTTAAATCTGTATGTAAGTTCCTTTAAAGGGAGGATCAGGGAGGTGACTAGGTAATGCTTTTTTGGATGAACCTCTAGGCCAATTTGGTTTGCACTGACTGTTCTAAGAGAGTTCCTCTCTATAAGCAAACAGTGAGAAGCAGAATGGCGTACTGGGTAGAGCACCGCCCTGGGATTTGGAAGGATCTGGGTTCTAATCCCAGATCGGCCACCTGTCTGCTGTGTGACCTTGGGCAAGTCAATTAACTTCTCTGGGCCTGTAACCTCATCTGTAAAACGGGGATTCAGATAGTGAGCCCCATGTGGGACGTGGACCGTATCCAACCTGATTTTCTGGTATCTACTCCAGCGCTTAGTACTGTGCCTGGCACATAGTAAAAGCTTTTAAAAATACCATTTAAAAACAAAACAAAACAAAAAACCCTGAAGGGCAAAGCCAGGGGACATTTGTGAAAGCTAGTTTCATGGAGCTTTCCTGATTTGGGGAAGTCATTGCCTGCAGCATGATAGATGGCAGTAAGTGGCACTTAATGATCTCAGAAATATAATGTGGCTATTTTGGGGTTTGCGGATAAATGAAGTGATGGAAAATAAGAGATGTGCGTATTGGGATAAGATATGCAGGTAAAATTCAGTCTCTGAGATATCCTTCTCCAAGAACCAAATTTCTCTCGTCTATCTCACTGCCAATCTCTCGACCCCATCCTTCCTCTGGCCTGGAATGTGCCTTCCCTCCTCCTATCCGACAGATAATTACTCTCCCCCCCTTCAAAGCCTTATGGAAGGCACATCTCCAAGAGGCTTTCCCTCTTTTCCTTTCCTTCCACTCCCTTCTGGGTCACCCTGACCCGTTGTTCATTGCCCCTCCCAACCCCTCAGCATTTATGTACATATCTAGAATGTATTTATTGATATTAATGTCTGCCTCCCCTCTAGACTGTAAGCTCATTGTGGGCAGGGAATGATGTCTGCCTCCCCTCTAGACTGTAAGCTCATTGTGGGCAGGGAATGTGTCTGTTATATTATTATATTATACTCTCCCAAGAGCTTAGTACAGTGCTCTGCACACAGTAAGCACTCTGTGCAGGCAGTCGATTGATTGCACGGCCTCCCTTTTTCCAAGATAGGCACTTCATTTTTCTCTTGTCCATTATGCAGATGGTACTTCTGACCTCTGTGAGTTCTCAAAAAGAATAGCAAATAGCCATGTGGTTTCAAACAATTCCCTTCATCTACTAATGAACCTGTTCTAATTATTCCTAATGGACTTGAGAGTGCAAAGAGGTCTCAGAATCCCTAATAACTCTGAGTAAAGGGTATGGGGGAAGTGAGGGTGTAATAATAATTGTGGTACCTGTTAAGCACTTACTATGTGCCAGGCAGTGTACTAAGCGCTGGGGTAGACACAAGATAATCAGGTGCCACAGGGAATTCATTCATTCATTCAGTCGTATTTATTGAATGCTTACTGTGTGCAGAGCACTGTACTAAACGCTTGGGAAGTACAAGTTGGTGAGCCTGCTGTTGGGTAGGGACCGTCTCTATCTGTTGCCAACTTGTACTTCCCAAGCGCTTAGTACAGTGCTCTGCACACAGTAAGTGCTCAATAAATACAATTGAATGAACACATAGAGATGGTCCCTACCCAACAACAGGTTCACAGTCTAGAAGGGAGAGACAGACAACAAAACAAAACATATTAACAAAGTAAAATAAATAGAATAGTAAATATGTACAAGTAAAATAAATTCGAAGTCTGAGTAGGAGGGAGAACAGGTATTGAATCTCCATTTTGCCAGCTGAGGGAACTGAGGCTCAGAGAAGTGAAGCCACTTGCTCTAGGTCACACAAAACAAGACAGGTGGTGAAGCTGGGATTAGAACCCAGGTCCTTTTACTCCTAGGCCTCCTCTCATGTGTGTAACCAGAGAAGCAGCATGGCTCAGTGGAAAGAGTACAGGCTTTGGAGTCAGAGGTCATGGGTTCAAATCCCGGCTCCGCCACTGGTCAGCTGTGTGACTTTGGGCAAGTCACTTCACTTCTCTGGGCCTCAGTTACCTCATCTGTAAAATGGGGATGAAGACTGTGAGCCCCCCATGGGACAACCTGATCACCTTGTATCCCCCCAGCGCTTAGAACAGTGCTTTGCACATAGTAAGCACTTAATAAATGCCATCGTTAACCTTGCAGTGATAATATGGGGTGAGATGACGCCCCTTCTTTGTGTCCCTCAGAGGGTTACTAAGCACTGTTCCTGACAATCAGTGGTATTTACTGAACGCTTACTATGTACAGCACTGCACTAAGCACTTGGGAGAGTACAATACAGTAGAATTGGTAGAAACATTCCCTGACCACAATACCCCTGATGGCCATGGACATCATTTTGGGATAGATCCAAGGTGCGTGCTCTGCTGCCTTACTGTCCCCGCCACCAGAGCAGCTTGAAAATGCTCCAGAGAGCCATTTCCAGAAGGCCCCAGAGAGGTATGCTGGGATGGTGAGCAATACATAGAGTTCCCAGGCCCAGTTTCAGCCATTATTTGGCAACCTGAAAGAGGAAAATACACCATCATCCTCCCAGTCTCTCAGTCACGCTTTATCCTTGACATCTCTGTCTTTCAACTCCTGTAATCAATCACCAAATCCTGTCAGTTCTGCCCCTACATGTCCAGAATTCTCCTCTCCCTCTCCAAACAAACAGCCACTGCACTGTTCTAAAATCTTGTCTTATCCCTACTCAACTGCCGTATCGGGCACCTCGCCAGCCTCCAGTTTTTCCCTTCTCCACTCCATACTTCACTCCGCGACACAGGTCAGGTTTCTAAAACATTATCAGGTTTCTAAAACATTGTTCTGCATGCATCTCCCCCTCCTCGATAACCTCCAAATGTTGGTCCATTCATTTCCACATCAAGGAAAACTCCTCATTTTAAGGCACTCTATCAGCTCCCCTTCCCTACTCATTCATTCATTCATTCAGTCGTATTTATTGAGCGCTTACTGTGTGTAGAGCAGCACTGTACTAAGCGCTTGGGAAGTACAAGTCGGCAACATATAGAGACGGTTCCTACCCAACAACGGGCTCACAGTCTAGAAAGGGGAGACAGACAACGAAACAAAATATATCCTCACTCCTCTCTCTCAACACCCCTGGTCACACACTTCACTCCTTTCAAGTCAGCCTACTCAGCTGTGCCTGTCATCTCGCTCACTGTTGACTGTTTTATGGTATTTGTTCAGCGCTTACTATGTACCAGGCTCTGTACTAAGTGCTAGGGTAGATACAAGTTAATCATGTTGGTTGGACACAGGCCCTGTCCCACTTGGGGCTCACAGTCTCAATCCCCATTTTACAGGTAAAATAACTGAGAAGTGGCATGGCTCAGTGGAAAGAGCCCAGGCTTTGGAGTCAGAGGTCATGGGTTTGAATCCCAGCTCTGCCACATGTCTGCTGTGTGACCTTGGGCAAGCCACTTAACTTCTCTGAGCCTCAGTGACCTCATCTGTAAAATGGGGATGAAGACTGTGAGCCCCACGTGGGACAACTTGATCACCTTGTATCCCCCCAGTGCTTAGAACAGTGCTTGGCACATAGTAAGTGCTTAACAAAAGCCATTATTATTATAACTGAGGCACAGAGAAGTGAGGTGACTTGCCCAAAGTCACATAAACAGACAGAGAAGCAGCGTGGCTCAGTGGAAAGAGCCCAGGCTTTGGAGTCAGAGCTCATGGGTTCGAATCTGGACTCCTCCAACTGTCAGCTGTGTGACTTTGGGGAAGTCACTTAACTTCTCTGGGCCTCAGTTACCTCATCTGTAAAATGGGGATTAAAACTGTGAGCCTCCCGTGGGACAACCTGATCACCTTGTAACCTCCCCAGCGCTTAGAACAATACTTTGCACATAGTACGCGCTTAACAAATACCATTATTATTATTATCATTAAGTGACAAGAGCCAAGATTAAAACCCACGTGCTTCTGGCTTTCAGACCCAAGCTCTATCCACTAAGCAACACTGCTTCTTGCACCTTTCTTGCTCACACCCTCCCTTCTGCCAGGTAATAATCAATAATAATTATGGTACTTGTTAAGGACTTCCTATGTGCCAAGCACTGTTCTAAGTGCTGATGTAGATACAAGTTAATCAGGTTGAACACAGTCCCTGTCCCAGACTGGGCTCACACTCTGAATCCCCATTTTTTACAGATGAGGTAACTGAGGCACAGAGAAGTTAAGTGACTTGCCCAAGGTCACACAGCAGACAAGTGGTGGAGCCGGGATTAGAACCCATGACCTCCTGACTCCACTACACCCTGCTGCATCTCTTCAAGGCCCTTCTGAAATCACGTCTGCTCCAGGAGGACTTCTCTCAATCCCTCATATTTTCACCCTACGTCTCCTCTCTCAACTGCCACTTTAGCACTTCCATATTCCCTAAGCACTTGGACATCAATCAGTCAATCAGTGGTATTTATTGAACACTTAACTTGTGCAGAGAACTGTAGTAAGTGCTTGGGAAAGCACATTGCGACAGAGTTGGAAGATGTGATCCCTGTCCACAAGGACCTTACACCCTACAAGGGTACCTAGACTCCTACATACCCCAACATTACACTTAGGTACGTATCATGATACTCAATAACTTCCCCCCGATCTGTAATTTATTTTAGTGTCTGTCTTCCCCTTTAGACTATAACCTTCTTGAAGGAAGAAGTTGTGCTCACTGACTCCATTGTACTCTTTCAAGCTCTTGGTGCGGTGTTCCACACAGAATAAACACTCAATAAATAGGGGAAAACAAAAATTGATCACTCCCCCACAACCCATTCCTTATGATATCATTATTTTACAGTAGTCATTCATCAACATAACATGATGATGTCAATCAATCGTATTTATTGAGCGCTTACTGTGTGCAGAGCACTGTACTAAGCGCTTGGGAAGTACAAGTTGGCAACACAAGATATTGTCGTTTCCAATATCTTGTGGAAGAGCTTTTTTTTTCCTCCAGCACATTGCTGCCATCGCACAACCAAGTGCCCAGGAGGGTTCGGTTTGGAGTCTCCAATGTCGGCCCTATTCCCCATACACTTCCACCCTGCGCCCATATTTAACAGTGCCCACCCTGCCACCCTAACCATGCGTCACCCAAAGGTGATCCTCTTGTTAATAATTGTGGTACGTGTTAAGTGCTTACTTTGTGTGAGGCACTGTACTAAGCCGTGGGATGGATACAAGCAAATCGGGTTGGACACAGTCCCTGTCCCACATGGAGCTGACAGTCTCAATCCGCATTTTACAGATGAGGGAACTGAGGCCAGAGAAGTGAAGTCACCTGCCTAAGGTCACACAGCAGACAAGCGGCGGAGCCGGGATTAGAAACCATGATCTTCTGACTCCAGGCCTGTGCTCTAGCCATTATGCCGTGCTGCTTCTCCAGTATTCAGTGTCCGTAACGTGATATGAACATGCAACCTTCTTGTTAGAGAAGCAGCATGGCTCAGTGGAAGGAGCCCGGGCTTTGGAGTCAGAGGTCATGGGTTCAAATCCTTACTCCACCAACCGTCAGCTGTGTGACTCTAGGCAAGTCACTTAACTTCTCTGGGCCTCAGTTCCCTTATCTGTAAAATGGGGATTAAGACGGTGAGCCCCCCGTGGGACAACCTGATCACCTTATAATAATAATAATAATGATGGCATTTATTAAGCGCTTACTATGTGCAAAGCACTGTTCTAAGTGCTGGGGAGGTTACAGGGTGATCAGGTTGTCCCACAGGAGGCTCACAGTCTTAATCCCCATTTTACAGATGAGGTAACTGAGGCCCAGAGAAGTTAAGTGACTTGCCCAAAGTCACACAGCTGGCAACTGGCGTTGTGGGATTTGAACCCATGACCTCTGACTCCAAAGCCCTTTACTCCTCCCATTGAGCCATGCTGCTTCTTAACCTTGTAACCTCTCCAGCGCTTCGAACAGTGCTTTGCAAATAGTAAGCGCTTAATAAATGCCATCATTATAATTATTATTGTTCCGTCTAAAGCCAGCCCAGAGAGTTTCTGATATCCAGATTGGACACTGGAGGGAAGGCAAAAACAATTTCTGGAGCAGCCGATCCAACTGGGTCAGTTACCCCTTTCAGAGCCCTTCTTGGTGGTCAGTGCTGGGATAGTTCGCCCAGAACTAGCCTCCCCTCAGGGTGGTCTGGATGTGTTTTATAGGGAAGGTAAATGAGCTAAAGATAGCTCTCTAACTCAACGTCTGTGGGCAGTTGATAAATGAGCTCCGACTCCCAGAGTCCCAAGATTAGCAAGCTGACCAATTCACCTGAGCTGAGGTGCCACTTACATAGACATCTCCCCCTTCTAGACTGTGAGCCCGTTGTTGGGTAGGGACCGTCTCTATATGTTGCCAACTTGTACTTTCCAAGTGCTTAGTACAGTGCTCTGCACACAGTAAGCACTCAATAAATACGATTGAATGAATGAATGGACATCGGGTTAACCTATTTAGAGGAGAAACCTCATAGGAAACCTCATTTTCCTCTCCTCCGCCCCATCCCCCCCCACCCTACCTCCTTCCCCTCCCCACAGCACCTGTTTATATGTTTGTACAGATTTATTACTCTATTTTACTTTTACATATTTACTATTCTATTTATTTTGTTAATGATGTGCATCTAGCTTTAATTCTATTTGTTCTGATGACTTGACACCTGTCCACATGTTTTGTTTTGTTGTCTGTCTCCCCCTTCTTGACTGTGAGCCCGTTGTTGGGTAGGGACTGTCTCTATATGTTGCTGACTTGTACTTCCCAATCGCTTAGTACAGTGCTCTGCACACAGTGAGCGCTCAATAAATACGATTGAATGAATGAATGAATGAATAGGACCATCACCCCGGGCACCCCTCAGCCATTTAGGCTGTGAGCCCCATGCGGGACAGGGATTGTGTCTGACCTAATTAACTTGTACCCACCCCAGTGTTTAGAACAGTATTTGACACATAATAGGCACTAAACAAATATTAAAAAAGGATCAAAGGAACAAGTGGTTGGCAGCCGTAGAAAGGAAAGAAAAATCAACCCGAACTCCCAGTCATTTGCCATGGCCTAGAAATGTGATAAAAATGGGCTGCTCTGCTTAGAAACATGAATCAAGAAGTCCTAGTTTCAAAGGAAATTTCTCTTTGAAGTAATTTGATTTGAAAAGGATTGGCAGCTTGCTGTGGCCATAATAAACGACTGATGAATCCTTACAGGGATTATTCCATTTCAGAATGCTTAATTAATTTCCTTGATTAGCACTGCCCACAGTTTGAGACCTCATGTTACAGGCTGGCAGCGGATGGTGCTATTGGCCTCCCGAGATATTGGTCTTCACCAAATCAATGGTTGCTGTGGATTGGAGGGCCCTTTCATGGTTTTCCCTGAGCAGGTTGTTACATCTAATTTGCTTCAGTTTTTCTTGGCAGTGAAAATATTGACTATTACGAAGAAGGCGGGGGGACTCTATTGGCTATCACCTTTTCTTTCATCAGAGGTTCCCTAGTGGGATAAGCCTAAGAATCACTCCCAGAGTTTCAGTTTTTGTCTCTGCGGATCTTTATTTTTTCCTGTGTCATATGAAGTACTGAAGCTTCACTTAGCGTCGAGGACTTCCCGGGAGTCTCGGAGGATGCTGAGCAAAGTTTCAGTTGTGTCCCAGTAATCAGTTCACTCAGAAATTTTGCTCTCAAACACCGGGGTGCCAGTGGAGTTGAGAGTCTTAAGGTTCTTTCATTTTATATTGAGGTTAATCTCCACCTACGTGCTGACTTTTATTGGGGATCACACGCAAAGATGTTCCTGTTCACAAGGCCACTGAAGCCCGTTTCTTGACACTGCCTTTGTGGTGCCAGCCTAGGTAATCAAGTCATTGCCAAGCAACCCAGATGCCATGGACGCCTTGGTACTTCTTATCTGACCCTTCCTTAGCGTGGCATAGTGGTTAGAGCACGGGCCTGCGAGTCAGAAGGTCATGGGTTCTTATCTCGGCTCCGCCACTTGTCTGACTTTAGGCAAGTCACATCACTTCTCTGAGCCTCAGTTCCCTCATCTGGAAAATGGGGATTGAGACTGTAAGCCCCATGTGGGACAGGGACTGTGTCCAACGCAATTTGCTTGTGTCCACCCCAGTGATCAGTACAGCACCTGGCACATAGTAAAAACTTAATAAATACCATATGATTATTATTATTATTATTATTATTCACACATTTAGCTCCCATTTATTCACTTGATTTTTTTTTAAGTTACTTGGGTGACTTTTTTAAAATGGTATTTGTTAAGCACTCATTATGTGTCAAGGACTATTCTAAGAGCTTGGGTAGATACAAGTTAATCGGGCTGGATACAGTCCCTGTCTTCATCATCATCAATCGTATTTATTGAGCGCTTACTGTGTGCAGAGCACTGTACTAAGCGCTTGGGAAGTACAAGTTGGCAACATATAGAGACAGTCCCTACCCAACAGTGGGCTCACAGTCTAAAAGGGGCTCATAATCAAGTAGGTGGGAGAAAAGGTATTGAATCCCCATTACACAGTTGAAGAAACTGAGGTACAGAGAAGTTAAGCAGAGAAGCTTAAGAAGTTAAGAAGAGAAGCAGCGTGGCTCAGTGGATGGAGCACCGGCTTTGGAGTCAGAGGTTATGGATTCAAATCCTGGCTCCGCCAATAGCTGTGTGGCTTTGGGCAAGTCACTTAACTTCTCTGTGCCTCAGTTACCTCATCTGTAAAATGGGGATTAAGACTGTGAGCCCCCCGTGGGACAACCTGATCACCTTGTAACCTCCCCAGTGCTTAGAACAGTGCTTTGCACATAGTGAACACTTAATAAATGCCATTATTATTATTATTATTATTATTATTATATGACTTCTCTGCCCAAAGTCACACAGTAGGCAAGTGGCAGAGCTGACTGTAAGATTGTTAAGGACAGGGAACGTGTCTGTTAATTCTGTTGTATTGCAGTCGTTCAAGCACTTAGTACAGTGCTCTGCACATAGTAAGTGCTCATTAAATACCATTGATTGATTGGGATTACAACCCAGGTCTCTGGCTCCCAGGCCTGTGCTTTATCCACTAGGACACTCTGCTTCCATAATAATTTCCTTAGTATCCAGATAAAAATCATGCTAAAGGGCACTTTTGTGGGGAGGGAGGTATTGGCTAAGCACTTACTGTAAGCCAGGTACTGCACTGAAAGCTGGGGAAGATACAAGCTAATCAAACTGGACACAGTCCTTGTTCCACGGTGGCTCACAGTCAATCTACACTGTACAGATGAGGTAACTGAGGCACAGAGAGTGACGCGACTTGCCCAAGGCCACACAGCGGACAAGTTGCAGAGCTGTATTTAGACCACATGTCCTTCTGACTCCAGGCCTGTGCTCTATCCACCAAGCCATGCTGCTTCTCATACGTACACTTGAAATGCGTGCAGTACACATGTCGTATTCTTCAGGTAAGTAGGGACCCATCTCTGTTGACGGCACTACCATCCTTCCCGTCTCACAAGCCCGCAACCTTGGTGTCATCCTCGACTCCGCTCTCTCATTCACCCCTCACATCCAAGCCGTCACCAAAACCTGCCGGTCTCAGCTCCGCAACATTGCCAAGATCCGCCCTTTCCTCTCCATCCAAACCGCTACCCTGCTAATTCAAGCTCTCATCCTATCCCGTCTGGACTACTGCACTAGCCTTCTCTCTGATCTCCCATCCTCGTGTCTCTCTCCACTTCAATCCATACTTCATGCTGCTGCCCGGATTATCTTTGCCCAGAAACGCTCTGGACATATTACTCCCCTCCTCAAAAACCTCCAATGGCTACCGATCAATCTGCACATCAGGCAGAAACTCCTCACCCTGGGCTTCAAGGCTGTCCATCACCTCGCCCCCTCCTACCTCACCTCCCTTCTCTCCTTCTACTGCCCAGCCCGCACCCTCCGCTCCTCCACCGCTAATCTCCTCACTGTACCTCGCTCTCGCCTGTCCCGCCATCGACCCCCGGCCCACGTCCTCCCCCGGGCCTGGAATGCCCTCCCTCTGCCCATCCGCCAAGCTAGCTCTCTTCCTCCCTTCAAGGCCCTGCTGAGAGCTCACCTCCTCCAGGAGGCCTTCCCAGACTGAGCCCCTTCTTTCCTCTCCCCCTCGTCCCCCTCTCCATCCCCCCGTCTTACCTCCTTCCCTTCCCCTCAGCACCTGTATATATGTATATATGGTTGTACATATTTATTACTCTATTTATTTATTTTACTTGTACATTTCTATCCTACTTATTTTATTTTGTTGGTATGTTTGGTTCTGTTCTCTGTCTCCCCCTTTTAGACTGTGAGCCCACTGTTGGGTAGGGACTGTCTCTATGTGATGCCAATTTGTACTTCCCAAGCGCTTAGTACAGTGCTCTGCACATAGTAAGCGCTCAATAAATACGATTGATTGATTGATTGATTGATTGACCCAAGGAACTGAGGGAGAAAGGTTGGTAAGGTGAGAAGTTAGGACGGCTCAGCTGGGGAAGATGGTCCCCTGTTGCTCAGGGAAGGATTCCTCTACCAATCAATCAATCAATCGTATTTATTGAGCGCTTACTGTGTGCAGAGCACCAGGTGCACAACATAGTTTTCTCACCTAGAGTAGGGCTCTAGACTGTAAGCTCACTGTGGGCAGGGATTGTGTCTGTTTATTGTAATTTTATACTCTCTCCCAAGCACTTAGTACAGTGATCTGCACACAGTAAGCACTCAATAAATGATTGAATGAACGAATGAAACTCCATGCTTCTTTCTCCAGGCTATAATAATAATAATAATGGCATTTATTAAGCGCTTACTATGTGCACTGTTCTAAGTGCTGGGGAGGTTACAAGGTGATCAGGCTGTCCCACGGCCGGAAGGCGGGGTGGGGGGGGGAGCTCACAGTCTTAATCCCCATTTTACAGATGAGGTAACTGAGGCACAGAGAAGTTGAGTGACTTGTCCAAAGTCACACAGCTGACAATTGGCGGAGATGGCATTTGAACCCACGTCCTTTGGACTCCAAAGCCCATCCACGCTGCTTCTCTTATAAGCTCCTTATGGGCAGGGAATGTTCTACCAATTCTTTTGTACTGTATTCTCCCAAGTGCTTAGTACAGTGCTCTGCAGTATGCATTCAGCAAATAGCTTGGGTTGGTTGATGGATTCCTGTCTGGGTTTACTCAGATGCCCGCAGGGAGATCACCCAATAGGCTGGTGAGCTCTCAACTCCCAAGAGCTTGACAGTCTTGTTTCATTGTCTGACTCCAGGGTTATGCCTACGCTCATCAGAGAATAATAATTATTATTATTATGTTACTTGCTAAACGCTTATTATATGCCAAGCACTGCTCTAAGCGCTGGGGTAGATACAAGTTAATCAGGTTGGACACAGTCCCTATCCCACATGGGGATGATAATAATAACAATTATAATAATTAAGGCATTTGTAAAGCACTTACTATGTGCCAAGCGCTGTTCTAAGAGCTGGAGTAGATACAAGTAATCAAGTTGCCCCACTTGGGGCTTGCAGTCTTAATCCCCATTTTACAGATGAGGTAACCAAGGCACAGAGAAGTTAAGTGTCTAGTCCAGGGTCACACAACAGACAAGTGGCAGAGCCGGAATTAGAACCCACGTCCTCTGAATCCCAAGCCCGGGCTCTTGCCACTAATCACACTCTTAATCCCCATTTTACCAGTGAGGTAACTGAGGCCCAGTGAAGTGACTTGTCCAAGGTCACACAGAAGACAAGTGGCAGAGCCAGGATTAGAACCCAGGTCCTTCTGACTCCTAGGCCCATTCTCTATTCACTACATCATGCTGTAATAGCCTGCCTTTGTATTTTGGGGTCCAAACCCCCAACACTAGAACAGAATCATCTCCAAGAGATCAGGCTTCTCTGTTGCAGATGATAAATACACCCTCAACCCACCACTCCTAACAAGGATGGGACCTGAGCCTTAACAGTCTCTAATAGGCATCATCTGTCTTAAGAAATGTATTTCCAATCTATTTTAGGCAAGGCAGTCTTGTTGTAAAATATTAATAGTGATGAATTAATGTAGCAGTGAGGTTGCTGTAAAATATACTCCAATTGGTACAGTCCCATTAATGTGAACTGGTGCCTGGGAAGACGAAGGGTTTCTTTCTCACCAACAGTTGACTACAGTTGGACTGGAAACTGAGATTCCCCCATTCAGTCGTCGTCCCCATTGTAAACGCTCTATCGCCATTTCCCTTGTAATGGCACATCAAAATAGCGAAAGTCACCATTATTTTCCAGCAAAATTGGCCGACCAACATAAAAGCCGTGGCTATAGTTGTAGGCTTTGTTTTGGGAATTGTTGTGCCTTAAAGATATTCCACAGTGGAAGGGAAGTCTAAGCAAATAGCTTATTTACTAGATGAATTATTAATAGTTATTTTAAAAATGGAAGAAGCCATCTTAAAAAACAAGGCCAGTCTAAATCAATTTAAAAGATCTTGGGAACCATGGCCAGAAGTCAAGAGGTTAGTCGATAAAGAGAGATGTTTAGAAAGATCAAGGAGTAGAACTCTCTCTCTGTACTTCCTTCATTTGCCTTTGAAATTCTTTTTAGGTTAATCCAAGGCTATGTGGAAGAGGATGAGAGTGAGGACTTCACCCCAGAATGAGGTTGGGGTAGGGGTGAATCAGGATTCAGAAAACAAGAGTTGCCTTTATGTGTTCAGGGAGTCCTAATCTCCTCTTCCCTCACCATTTTGACTGTAAGCCCCTTATGGGACAGAGATTGTGTCTGATAACAATAATAATAATAATAATGGCATTTATTAAGCTCTTACTATGTGCAAAGTACTATTCTAAGCATTGGGGAGGTTACAATAATAATAATAATAATAATGGCATTTGTTAAGCGCTTACTACGTGCAGAGCACTGTTCTAAGCGCTTGGGGGGATACAAGGTGATCAGGTTGTCCCACGGGGGGCTCACGGTCTTAGTCCCCATTTTACAGATGAGGTAACCGAGGCACAGAGAAGTTAAGTGACTTGCCCAAAGTCACACAGCTGACAATTGGCGGAGCCGGGATTTGAACCCCTGACCTCTGACTCCAAAGCCCATGCTGTGCTTAGTAAAGTGTGTGGCACATTGTAAGCGCTTACCAATTCCCACAGTTATTACTACTTTCCACGGACCCATCAGCGGCAAAAGCTACCCCTCAAAAGTTTCCCTGCCTAAGGTGGCTAGCACTCCCCTAAGATAACGGTGACAATAAAGTCATCAGTATCCTCCATTCATTCTTTCATTCATTCATTCAATCGTATTTATTGAGCACTTACTGTGTGCAGAGCACTGTACTAAGCGCTTGGTAAGTACAAATCGGCAACATATAGAGAAGGTCCCTACCCAACAATGGGCTCACAGTCTAGAAGGGGGAGACAGACAACAAAACAAGTAGACAGGTGTCAATGTCATCATAATAAATAGAAGTATAGCTACATCATTGATTAAATACATTGAGTAATAAATATGTACAAATAAAATAGAGTAATAAATATGTACAAATATATACAAGTGCTGTTGGGTGGGGAAGAAGGTAGGGCGGTGGGGGCAATGGGGAGGGGAGGAGGAGAGGAAAAAGGCGGGGTCTCTGTCTGGGAAGGCCTTTGAAGGGAGGAAGTGAGCGAGTTTGGTGGATATGTGGAGGGAGGGCATTCCAGGCCAGGGGAAGGATGTGGGCCGGGGGTCGACGGCGGGACAGGGGAGAATGAGGCACAGTGAGGAGGTTAGTGGCAGAGGAGAGGAGGGTGCGGGCTGGGCTGAAGAAGGGGTGAAGGGAGGTGAGGTAGGAGGGGGTGAGGTGATGGACAGCCTTGAAGCCAAGGGTGAGGAGTTTTTGCTTGATTCGAAGTTTGATAGGCAACCACTGGAGATCTTTGAGGAGTAAGGAGCAAATTCAGTTGTATTTATTGAGCACTTAATGTATGGAGAGCACTGTACTAAGTACGTGGAAAGTACAATTCAGCAATAAAGAGAGATAATCCCTGCCCATATCGGGTTTCACCTGCTCACTGCCCAATTTCCCCTTAGCTTCCCCTCAGCAGCCTGGCCCAGAGGAGAGAGCAAGGCCCTGGGAGTCAAAGGACCTGGTTTCTAAGCCCAGCTCCACCATTTGTCTGCTGTGTGACCTAGGGCAAGCCACTTCGTTTCTCTGGGACTCAGTGACCTCATCTGTAAAATGGGGATTAAGCCTGTGAGCCCCATGTGGGACAGGGACTGTGTCCAACCTGATCAGCTTGTATCTACCCCTGCACTTAGAACAGTGCTTGACACTGCTAAGCACTTAAATAGCACCATCACCTATTGAAATCGTAGCAAAGGGAAAAGATTGCAGGCTGAGAGATTTGAGGCTGTCGGCAAAGCTGCCATATATACACCCGAGAAGCAGTGTGGCTCAGTGGAAAGAGCCCGGGCTTTGGAGTCAGAGGTCAGGGGTTCAAATCCCGGCTCCGCCACTTGTCAGCTGTGTGACTTTGGGAAAGTCACTTAACTTCTCTGTGCCTCAGTTCCTTCATCTGTAAAATGGGGATTAAGGCTTGTGAGCCCCTCGTGGGAGAACCTGATCACCTTGTAACCTCCCCAGCACTTAGAACAGTGCTTTGCACATACTAAGAGCTTAATAAATGCCATTATTATTATTATTATTTTAGACGGTACGCTCGTGTGGAAAGGGAATGTGTCTACCGACTTTGTTATATTGTACTCTCCCGATCAGGTAGGACAGTGCTCCGCACACAGTAAGGCTCAATAGATTTAATTGATGGCTTGATTGATTGATTGAAACCTGTGTGCTGGGAAGACTCTTTTGAGGGAGTAAGCTTAATGCTCAGGCAATAAGCATCTGCCCTGTTAGTCTAAAGAGGTTACAGTACAAGGTCAAAAGCTGAGTAACTTTGTTTTTAAAAGATAGGGGAAACAGAAATAATATTTTTATAGTCTATTGAACGCGTGTTCCGCAAGGCAGAGGCCAGGTTTCCAACTTTTTATAGTAATAATAATAATGATGATGGTATTTGTTAAGCACTTACTATGTGCAAAGCACTGTTCTAAGCACTGGGGAGATACAAGGTGATCAGTTTGTCCCACGTGGGGCTCACAGTCTTAATCCCCATTTTACAGATGAGGGAACTGAGGCACAGAGAAGTGAAGTGACTTGCCCAAAGTCACACAGCTGACAATTGGCAGAGCCGGGATTGGAACCCCTGACCTCTGACTCCAAAGCCCAGGCTCTTTCCACTGAGCCATGCTACTTCTCTAGTAGGTTTGGTTTTTTGTTTGTCTGTTTTGTCTTTTGGTTTCTTTGTTAGTGGCATTTACTAAGATCTAAGTGGATACAAGATAATCGGGATGGACACAGTCCATGTCCTACATGGAGCTCACAACATTAATCCCCATTTTACAGGTGAGTTAACTGAGGCACAGAGAAGTGAAGTGATTTGCCCAAGGTCACACAACAGACAAGCAGAAAAGCCGGGATTAGAACCCAGGTGGTCCGACCCCCAAGCCCATGATCTTTCTTCTGAGCCACGCTGTTTCCTATGTACCCATACAGGAAAGATACCATAAGTAATAGGTACTCAGTAAACATTGTGGTTTGAATAATGGTGATGTCAACTTGCGAAATTGTCTGTCTGCAAGGATTAATTTGATAAATTTCAGACTATAGTGTCCTGCTTTGTTTCAGTATTTCCCTGTTTGTATATTCACTATCAGTATGACAGGTCTAGTAGGTTAGAATTTACAGACAATTTAGGCAGATTATTGAAAATCAAACATTTCCACAAGCACAGTGGTAATACAGATAGGCAGTTGCACATCAGAGCTGTACTATTTATCCCCTGGCCCCAGTTACCTGAGAGTCCAATTACTAGGTAAATACCTCTCATGCCCCTCTCTGACTCAACTGGGATTACTCTTTCACCTGTTCATTTAACTAGTTATCTGGACTTCCTGTGCCTGTGATCAGTTTTCCTGCTTTCATGGTCTCAGGGTTAAAGGGGTGGAGAACACGGGAATCTGAATTTGATGACTGGGTTCATTCTTCAGTTAACTTTGTTTTTAGGATGCAGAGTCCATCATCAAATTTACAATGAGGGAAACGTGTCTGGGGCTCCTGAGAAGCAGAAGTTTAGAAGCCAAGCCTCCTCTTCTGGAGAAGTATAAACCCACCAATACAGTGATAGGCATAATAATAATGATAATATTTGGAAAGCAACTTACCGACTCCTTGGGCGAACACAAAGGAGGAAGATGTATGGTCCCTGCCCTCGAAGAATTTATGACCTAGTGAGAGAGAATGCAAACACAAGCCATTTATGAAACATTAGAGCTGTTCAGCCAAAGTATGGAAGGATCAATAGATAAATTAACATGTCAACAGTAGGCATCAGGCTTAAGCCTTACCAATAAAGTGCCTCCCTCCCTTGCCCCCGAAGACCTTGCCAAGGACTTTATTAACAAATCTGAAACTGTCAAGCTGGAATTCTCCAAAGTGTCCTTCCTCAATCCCCCAAATCAGTCCCATCCCTGCATCCGCTCTTGCCATCCTTTCCAACCATCTCTCAAGAGGAAGCAGGATGGCCTAGTGTAAAGAGCACAGCCCTGGGAGTCAAAGGACCTGGGTTCTAATCCTGGCTCCGCCAGTTGCTTTCTGTGTGACTTTGGGCAAGCCGCTTAACTTCTCTGGGTCTCGGTTTTCTCAACTGTAAAATGGGGATTCAATAGCTGTACTCCCTCCCAGGCAGGAGAGGGACTGTGTCCAACCTCACCAACTTGTACCTATCCCACCAATGTTCGACCTTCATTTATTCATTCATTCAATCGTATTTATTGAGTGCTTACTTCATGCAGAGCACTGTACTATGCGCTTGAAAAGTACAGTTCGGCAACAGATAGAGACAATCCCTACCCAACAATGGGCTCACAGTCTAGAATTATTATTATGGTAAGCGGCACTTGTGAAGTACCATTATTATTATTACCCTAATTTATTGTAGTAAGCACTTAACAAATACCATTATAAAAAACCCAAAATGCTCAGTCTAGAATTATTATAGTAAGCGGCATTTGTGAAGTACCATTATTATTATTACCCTAATTTATTGTAGTAAGCACTTAACAAATACCATTAAAAAACCCCCAAAATGCTCACAGTCTAGAATTATTATTATAGTAAGCGGCACTTGTGAAGTACCATTATTATTATTACCCTAATTTATTGTAGTAAGCACTTAAATAGCATTAAAAAAAACCCAAAAAATCTCCCTCGCTGATTCCCTACAATGTGGTTTCCACCTCCTTCACTCCAGTGAGAGGGCACTGCAAGTTCCCCACATGGCCTCCTCCTGGAACTTGCAGCCACGTTGCCAATGCAGACCATCCCTCCTCCTGAAAACAGTGTTTACTGTTCGTTTTACCCACAAGTTCTCTCCTGCCTTGCTGGCTACACTTCATCTCTTTTACTGACTCCTTTTCTGACCCTCTGTCCCTCATCTCACTTTGCAGTTCACGGACTAATTTCTTACTTCCAGATGCAAGGACAACCAAGAGTAGAACAGTATTGTAGAGAGTTTGGCTGGCTTTTCAGCTGGGACGTCATAAAGAAAGGCCTAACCACCTCTGCTTTGCTTGTCAACATTATCACTGGCAGTACAATCAGGAGTGAATTAAGACTTTAGATGAGTTAACATGAACAATGACATTGAAAGCAAGGAAGAGATAACTTCATTCAGCAATACCTTGAGGTGATAACTACTAGAACTGTTTTTTTGACTGGTAAGCTGAAAAACCATGAAGAGGAAATTACAGAGAAGTTCAAGCAGCTACCATATAGAATGCCTTTTTTAAAGAAAATATAAAAGAAAACCATTTAAGCATGCTTTCAAAGCACACAAAAATAAAGGAATTCAGACCCAATGCTTATGTACATATCTATAAATTATGTATCTATATTAATGTCTGTCTTCCTCCAGACTGTAAGCTCAATGTGGGCAGGGAACATGTCTACCAGCTCTGAGATGTATTGCACTTTCCCCAGCCCTTAGTACAGTGCTCTGCACACAGATATCACACAATAAATACCATAGATTGAAGACCCAAAAAGGATAGGAAAAACACAACTGCTTTCCTTTATTTGTTACAGTTCCACTGATTGTAGATTACCTTCCATGTTTCAGCACTAGTTATGCACAGTGGAATCCAAGGAACGTGAATTTTTAAATCCCTCTAATAATCAAAATGATGATATTTGTTAAGCGCTTACTATGTGCCAAGCACTGTTCTAAGCGCTGGGATAGATACAAGGTGATCAGGTTGTCCCACGTGGGGCTCACAGTCTTCATCCCATTTTGCAGATGAGGTAACTGAGGCACAGAGAAGTGAAGTGATTTGCCCAAAGTCACACAACTGACAAGCGGCGGAGACGGAATTAGAACCCACGACCTCTGACTCCCAAGGCCGTGCTCTTTCCACTGAACCACACTGCTTCTCTCTGTAATTTCTCGGAACTCGCTCCCCTGACTGGGTAAGGGTAAGGAACAGTCAGTACAGGAAGAGCTGTGACAAGATTTCTGCACTCGTTAGGCATGTGTCTCCTCTCCTGAGTCCTCTCCATAATTCCACGTGTTCTGTCTCCTTACAAAGTGAGTCCGGTCTCCCCCTCACCCCTGCTCACTAATGCCAGCCAACAAGGCTCTTCTGCTGCTGCCTCTCTGCATATAGGGTTTTTTATTTCATTGTTTATTGGGCAGAGCAGGAGCAGAGGATAGCAGTTTCATTTTCAGTGTAAATTATCTTTGAGGAGCCTAGGTGCTCTCTCATTATCCATGGCCCCAGGCCACTCTGGCTACGGCCCTAGCCATAACAAGTTCCGGGGGATAAGGAGAAAAGGGATTTAAAAAATCCCAGATACAAACTATGTCACATGCCTGATGACAGTTATTCCAGGAAACCACATCTGCACCGAAGTGACACCCAGAGTTAGGAACTGAAAGCGGAGGGAGTAAGCACAGGAAGACACATGCTCTTCCTCAACACGGATTCTGCCATCACTCGGGATGCTATTGGCAAGATCTTTCCCCTTCTTCCAGCCCCAGCACCGCGCTGGATTTCCCCCAAAGCCGATACAAAAGAAAACTGAAAGCACTTCTACTCTGCCTGATCTGATTTGATTTTATCTACCCCAGCACTTAGCACATAGTAAACGCTTAGCAAATACCACAAGTATTATTATTATTCCTTCCCCCTTTATTGTCACTCCTGTCAGGGTGAAAAATTGGCATCCAGGAGAAGAAAGAGGCCAGTAGGAACTGAAAGGAATCCAGAGGGAAATGTTGAACGAGGTGGAGAAGGAAAGGGCGAGGCCCCTCGGAAAAAGATAATCCAGAGGGGTCAAGGTTCCTGACTGCCTGGAGATGGGGAAGGGTCCAGAGAAGAGCACTGCAAAGGACAGGACGTAATACTCATCCTCCAGAAAGGAGCTGCCCTGATCATCCAGATTGTAAGCTCGTTGTGGGCAGGGAATGCGTCTGCTATATTGTACTGTTCCAAGCGCTTCGTACAGTGCTCTGAACATAGTAAGTACTCAATCAATCATATTTATTGAGCACTTATTGTGTGTAGAGCATTGTAGGGAGTGCTTGGCAGAGGACAATACGACAGAGTTGGTAGACGCATTCCTTGCCCCCCAGTGAGCTGTCTAGCGGGGGAGACAGACATTAATATAAATACATAAATTACGGATGTGTACGTAAGTGCTGTGGGGCCTTCTAGACTGTGAGCCCACTGTTGGGTAGGGACTGTCTCTATATGTTGCCAACTTGTACTTCCCAAGCGCTTAGTACAGTGCTCTGCACACAGTAAGCGCTCAATAAATACGATTGATTGATTGATTGATTGAAGGAAGGGTGAATAAAGGGAGCAAAACAGAAATGAGGGCTAAATCAGGGATAGCCTCCTGGAGAAGATGTGCCTTCAATAAGGCTTTGAAAGTGGAGGGAGTAATTATCCATCGGATATAAAGAGGGAGAGCATTCCAGGACAGAGATAGGACGTTGGCGAGAGGTCGGCGACGAGATAAATGAGATTGAGGTACAGTGAGTAGGTTGGCATTAGAAGATTGAAGAGTGCCAGCTGGCTTGTAACAGGAGAATAGCTGATTGATCCAGCAGCAGCCATGGTTGAGCCTGTGGGCCATTTGTCCCTGAAATGACCTTTGGAGAATTAGCCTTTTGCAGTATCAAACCTATTATCAGCCTTACTCATGATGGCAAAATTCCCAGCGAGGAAGTTGCAGGACAAAGCTTTCCCCCCATTTACTTATTTACAATCCCAGGCTGTGTGAACACTCCCCCAAAGCATTGTGAACCGAAATGTAAGAATATAGAGTTTTGCTTCCTCCCTCATCAAGGATAAAAGTAGCATCCTTCCTGCAGCTTGTTATATGTGTTCTATTTATACAGTAGGAGTGTGGATAAATTCCGGCAGATAAATACAGTTCCATTATTACTGACCTAGAAAGGCTTTGGATTTCAGGTACCTGATGTAGAAAGTATGCAGACCACACATTGTTTTCCCACTTAATAAAGCTGTTGCCTTCAATGCTTTTGTTCTTTTTTCCAACTAGCCTGAGCCGGAAGTCTATTAGGAGCCAGTCCCCTCTAGGAAAAGAAACACAACTAGCTTTAAAGCCCGATAATGCTGGGTGAATCTTGTCTTAAATGAATGGGAGGCTGGTTTCCCAGTCAACCCCCCCTCAACCTCCCCACACACTTCCCGTTTCATCGATTTCCTTTTCAGCAGAACTGTCGGGCTCGGTGTCAGTCTCCTTAAGCGGACCTAATATGGCCTTTTCTATTATCTATCTAGCCTTTAATTAAAAGGTTAATATACTGGTAGACGGCCCCAAACTTAGATTAACTAAAAAGGATCCATTTTTAGACTTGCAAACCCAACCCGGGTTGGAGGAAAATGGTGAGGAGAGAGAAGGGCAACTTTCCCAAGCCCCAAGCTACTCCGATGCTACTGCTATTACTACTGCTTGTAATTGAGGAGGCCCAGGTAGTACAGAATCTCCTCTTGCAGCATGTGGATTGAGCAAAGGCCTGGGAGTAAGAAGGACCTCACTCTGCCATTTATCTGCTGTGGGACCTTGGGCAAATCACTTCATTTCTCTGTGCCTCCATTACTTCATCTGTAAATTGAGGATTGAGTCTGGGAGCCCGGTGTTGGACACAGACTAACCGATTACCTTACATCTACCATAATGCCTGGCGCTTAGTAAATGCTTAATAAATACTATTACCAAAAAAAATCTCCCTAGACCTCCTCAGCAGTGCTGCCACTGGTTCCACTGAGGCTTTCCAAACCTATTCCAGCCCAGGCCCCTGTACTAATCGGGCTGATGGAGGCAGCTGGCTGGGCTGGAGTGGCCCATAATGGCATAGGTAGTGTGGTAGCAGTGTTGCCCCCGACCCCTGGACCTCCCTACCCACCTACCGAGCTGGCCAGGGTGGGATTTCTGCTGCTTCCTACCCCTGTCCCTACCAACTATCTCTAGGTGCTGGAATTGCCAATAAAACCCCCAGTGTATGAATGTGTGGGAGGGTGACATTACATGTCTAGTCTAGACCAACCCAGGACTGGCTTTTGGCCAATAATAATAATGATGATGGCATTTCTTAAGTGTGTACTATGTGCAAAGCATTATTCTAAGCGCTGGGGAGGTTACAAGGTGATCAGGTTGTCCCACAGGGGGCTCACAGTCTTCACCCCCATTTTACAGATGAGGTAACTAAGGCACAGAGAAGTTAAGTAACTCGCCCAAAGTCACACAGCTGACAATTGGCAGAGCTGGGATTCAAACCCACGACCTCTGACTCCAAAGCCCGGGCTCTTTCCACTGAGCCATGCTGCTTCTCGTGGAAAAGAGCCCAAGCCTGATAGTCAGAAGGACCTTTTTTTTATGGTACTTGTTAAGTGCTTACTAGAGAAACAGCATGGCTCAGTAGAAAAAGCACGGGCCTGGGAATCAGAGGATGTGGGTTCTAATCCTAGTTCCGTCACTTGCCTGTTGTGTGATCTTGGGCAAGCCACTTAACTTCTCTGTGTCTCAGTTACCTCACCTGTAAAATGGGGATTAAGACTGTAGCTCCACATGGGAAAATCTGATTACCTTGTATTTATCCCAACTTTTACAACAGTACTCGGCGTGTATCAATCAATCAGTCATATTTATTGGGCACTTACTGTGTGCAGAGCACTGTACTAAGCGCTTGGGAAGTACAAGTTGGCAACATATAGAGACGGTCCCTACCCAACAGTGGGCTCACAGTCTAGAAGGGGGAGACAGAGAACAAAACCAAACATATTAACAAAATAAAATAAATAGAATAGATATGTACAAGTAAAATAAGTAAATAAACAAATAGCGTAATAAATATGTAGTAAGAACTTAAATACCATTATTATTTTATTATTATTATTATTATTATTATTATTATTATTATTATTATTATTATTATTATTATGTGCTAAGCACGGTTCTAAGCTTTGGGGATGATACAAGTTAATCAGGTTGGGCAAGTCCCTGTCCCCCACAGGGCTCACACTCTTATCCTCATTTTACAGATAAGGTAAAAGAGGCCCAGAGGAATTAAATGACTTGCCCAGGGTCACACAGCAGACGTGCCAGAGCTGGTATTAGATCCAGGTCCTTCTGACTCCCAGGACTGTGCTCTATCCACTAAGCCACACTGCTCCTAATCCCTGGGTTCTAATTCCATCTCTGCCACTTGTCTGCTGTGTGACCTCGGGCAAGTAACTTCACTTCTCTGGGCCTCAGTTACCTCACCTGTAAAATTGGGAGTAAAACCGTAAGCCCTATGTGAGACAGTGACCGTGTCCAACCTGATTTGCTTGTATCCATCCGAGCACTTGGTACAGTATCTGGCACATAGTAAGTGCTTAACACGTATCACAATTAACAGGCTCCTGGCTCCACATGCAAATCGCAAGGTCACTCACGGAAGACCTTGAGTCATCCCCCTCTATTCCCAACAATTCCAGGGGCTTCTGTTGCCAGAAGCGGGGTGGTGCATAGTCCATGGCATTTTTTCATGATTCCCGTGCTGGAAGTGGAAGGTCAGAGGTGAGTTGGGAGTGGCAGGGGATGGACAAGTTCTTCTCCCAACTCCCTACCCCTTTGGCTCCTTCTAGAGAGATTAGGTTGGAGGGAGGAACTAGATACTGCGTGTCCTCTTGAAGTGTGTGTACACATGTGTGGGTATTGGGGGTGGGGGTTAGAAGCAGGTGGTCAGCTCTTCCCTCCCCACTTGGTGTAGATCCAAAGAGACTTCAGAGAGCAGATGGTTGCCCTCTTCCTCTGTCTCATCGGCATGGTGTATATGGCATCCGTGCCCAAAGAGATTGGACAGCTGGCTGCAACTGATTCTCTTTGACACAAGGGAGCTCATTACGCCATGCTCCATAATGAATTATGAGGCATAATTTGGAGATACATCTATCTATGAACACAAAGGACAAATGTATATATCTATTCATAGCTCCCTGTAAACACATCCATATGTGATTATGCATATATACTGATTCAAGCACAAAGGACAAGTATATATATATATATATATATAAAGTACACATACACACACACATAAATATATATATATGCGTATATATATATATATATATATGTATATGGCATTCATTGAGCACATACTAGTTGCAGAGCACTTTACTAAGGGCTTGGAAGGGTACAGTACAACAGAGTCGGTAGACATTATCCCTGCCCACAAGGAGCTTACAGTCCAGTACTGTAAGCTCTAGATATATAGGTAGCTCTTTATCTATTGATATTTGCCCCTTGTGTTTGAAAAATAATCCACTGAGGGTGAACTTTATTTCTGGCTGCATTTATGACTGAGAAGGCCAATGCAGAGGACCCACACACAGTTCTGACCTCATTGTGCCCACTTGAAAGCTATGCTTTGGTGTGCTGCCATATTTGTTTGCAAGGCTGGGAGCTCTTCTTTGCATTTGCCTCCTTGTCACAATCATTATGAATCTTCTGCTCAGAGAGAACCACACCTTCGTTGGCTGCAGTGCTGCACGCTAGTCCATCTGAGGCAACTGATACCTAGTTTTCCAGGGGAAGGTCACAGCCTGGTCCGAGGCTACGTCGCCTCAAGACATTTCCTCAGGACTTTCCGCTCCCCACTTTCAGCTCACCATAAAGCCGCTGTTTGAAACTACAGATAAAAGAACCAATAAAAATCTGCTTCCTGAATTTACTACTTCATGAAACCCACATTCCATTTTTAATACCTGTTTAGCGCCGTGCTTTTAGGTATGCTTAATTTTAGAAATTTCTAATCAACTAGAACATGTAGCAAGTTGGGGTCATTTTTTAGCCACAGAATTTTAGTATTTCACAGGGGGCAGTAATCTTTCTTCTTTCTCTTGAAGCAAACAGGAGTGGTAATGAGCAATGTTGCCCGTGCTTTTCTCAAATATTTAAATATTGGCTCTTTTCAAAATATTAATGTAATATTTTTAAGGCTGTCACCAAAACCCTAGCAAAAAGGTGAAGTGTTACTAGCTCTAGGTTATAAATGTGTAAATGAAACTCACCAAATGGATATTTCACCGATTCAGGCTTTGTACTTAATCCATCTCTTTCTCTCTTATTTAGCATATGGTTAGGGAATATTGTGTGGAAATATTCTCTCCATGCCAAGCTGGTCTGTCTGTTGCAGTTGTGTCCTAACAGTTCCCTATTATATCACATTGTTTGAGACCATGTTTCAGTATGTCTTTAAAACATTTATTTTGCTCTCCCTGCTTGCATATGCTCCATTTTACTTCTCACTTATAGCGGTCACGTGGCTAGGCTGCTGTCACCCATTCTCGTCACGTTCCCCACATCGAAGCTGGGTTACAATGAACAATACCTCAAATGCAGGTGAATAATAATAATAATAGCAAGAAGCATGGCCTGGTGGATAGAGCACAGATCTGAGCGTCAGAAAGACATGGGTTCTAATCCTGCCCCTTCCATTTTGCTGTGCAAATCACTTAAGTTCTCTGTGCCTCAGTTGCCTCATCTGTGAAATGGGAATTAAGACCGTGAGCCCCATGTGGGATAGGGACTGTGTCCAACCTGATTAGCTTGACAAGCGCTTAGAACAGTGCTTGACACATAGTAAGCGCTTACCAAATACCATCATTATTATTATCAGGCAAACTGGCTGCAGTCTAGGGATTTACAGCTGGTTTTGCCATCTGAAATTGTCTTTCACTTACAGGGGAGCCTGATGAGAAATTGTTGGAGAAGTCAAATGTGCCTTCTTCGGTAGGTTCAGGTTCCCTGGCCATATAGAAGGTCGCCCACGTCCTCCTTTTTCATAGAACCATAGTGAGGTTTGAAACGCGAATCTCTCAGTCTCACAGGTTACACTGCGCTTCTCAATTCACTTTCTACAACTCTGGCACTGGGTCTATCATCAGGTCAATCATATTTAGACAGAACTCATTTCCCAACCAAGCCCTGTCATTCCCTGATTTTCCTGTCTCTGAAGACAACACCACCAGGCTCTCTGTAATGTAGTAATGGCATTTGTTAAGCGCTTACTATGTGCAAAGCACTGTTCTAAGCGCTGGGGGGGGATACAAGGTGATCAGGTTGTCCCACGTGGGGCTCACAGTCTTAATCCCCATTTTACAGATGAGGGAACTGAGGCTCAGAGAAGTTAAGTGACTTGCCCAAGGTCACACAGCAGACATGTGGCAGAGCCGGGATTCAAACCCATGACCTCTGACTCCCAAGCCCGGGCTCTTTCCACTGAGCCACGCTGCTTCTCTGTCACACAAGCCTGTAACCTTGTCATTATCCTCAACTCATCTTTCTCATTCAACCCACATATTCAATTTGTCAATAGATCCTGTTAGTTCTTTTTCACGGTGTTCCTAGAATCCTCCTTTTCTTCTCCATCCAAACTGCTACCAAGCTGATCCAAGCACTTATCTTATCCCACCTTAACTACTGTATTAGCCTCTTCGCTGAGTGCCCTGCCTCTTGTCTCTCCCCTCTCCCACCCATACTTCACGCTGCTGCCAGGATCATCTTTTTGAAAAACTGCTTCACCGCTCTTCAGAAACCTCCAGTGGCTGCTCATCCATCTCCACATCAAACAAACTCCATACTACTGGCTTTCAGGCTCTCCATCTACCTTACCTCGCCTATCTCCTACCACAACCAGTCGGCACACTTCACTCCTCTAATGCCAATTTACTTTCTGTACTCTGATCTCGTCTGTCCCACCTGACTCCTTCCCCAAGAGTCCCCTCTGTTCCGGAACCCCCTCCCCCTTGATATATGACAGATCACCACTCTCCCCACCTTTAAAATCATCCTAAAAATCACATCACCTCCAAAGGGCCCTCACTGATTTGACTGTGCCCTCATTTCTCCTGCATCACCTATGCACTTGACTGTATACCCCTTAAGCACTTCGATATACACCCTAGCCCTCCAGCACATATATATACAGTCTACTATTCCCCCATCTGTAGTTTATTTTAACGTCTGTCTCCCCGCTGAAGACTGAAAGCTCCTTTTGGGCAGAGACCACGTCAACCCATGCTATTGCACTGTACTTTCCAAACACAATAGTACTGTGCTCTGCATCCATTAAGTACTCAATAAATGCCATTAAGTGATTGATTGTGTTCATCTACTGGGTGCAGCACACTGTGCAAAGCACTGGCAAAGTACAGTACAAGACACTATCCCTGCCAATCTAACTGGAGAGTCAGACATAAAATAATTCACCATTTGGAGCAAAAAAGAGCGTGGAAAAGTCGATATGTGAATAAATAAGTGCTCAAATAGTAGAGTACACTCAGTTCTGCTATAATGAGCATTTTCACTATGTGCCGTGGCCAGAGTCCCCTCGATTCTCCCCCTTTGCCCTACTCCCCCTCCCCACCCTACAGCACTTGTGTATACATGTATATATCTATAATTATATTTATTTATATTAATGCCTGTTTACTTTTATTCATTCATTCAATTGTATTTATTGAGCGCTTACTGTGTGCAGAGCACTGTACTAAGCGCTTGGGAAGTACAAGTCGGCAACATAAAGAGACGGTCCCTACCCAACAACGGGCTCACAGTCTAGAACGGGGACACAGACAACAAAACATGTGGACAGGTGTCAAAACCATCAGAATAGAATTATAGCTATATGCACATCATTAACAAAATAAATAGAATAGTAAATATGTACAGGTAAAATAGAGTAATAAATCTGTACAAACAGATACAAGTGCTGTGTTTACTTGTTTTGATTTGTATATATCTACCATTCTATTTATTTATATTGATGCCCATTTACTTGTTTTGATGTCCGTCTCCCCCCCCACACACACACACAGACTGTAAGCCCAGTGTGGGCAAGGATTGTCTCTCTTTATAGTTGAATTGTACTTTCCAAGCACTTAGTACAGTGCTCTGCACAGAGTAAGCGCTCAGTAAATACTATTGAATGAATGAATGAATGAATGGGAGGTTTGTCCAGCTTTCTGAACCCACCTGGACACAGTATCAATCAATGAATGGGTCAGTGGTATTTGTTGAGCACTTACTGTGTGCAGAGCACCACATTAAATGGTTCGGAGAGTACAATATAACAGAGTTGGTATACACATCCACTGCCCACAACGAGCTCACAGTCTACCACAGCATGGGCAGAATCATCCTTTGTCTAGGCACTTGGCACTGCCCACGGTGAGCATCATCACAAGGCAAGTGGCAGAAAGCATACTGCTTAGGTATCAGAATTCAGTGAAAATATTTAGCTCCGTACGGGATTTCCCAGATGCATAACTTCAACTTTCTACAGGCTTACTATGAGGCCTGCCCTAGAATTAGAAGTAGGCCTGGCCTTCTTGAGCAGATGTTTCAGGAAATTTGGGACAGCAAGAGGAAGATATGAAATGGCAATAGGCATTACAAAGGGCAGACATCAGCCTGGCAGAGGACCATGTTTCCGGGCACAGTGCGGAATGGATTGCCAGTTGTACCAAAATATTTCCAGCCATGCCCACATGCTGAGATTTCACTAGCAATAGTACCATTTTTGAATACAAAGACAGCTACATTCTTCCACAGCTAAAACAGTACTTATTCCAGATGGAGCGAAGTCTAATTAAATTCTTTTCTTTCTTTTGTAAAAACTTCCATACTCTTCTCCAACCAACTCTAATGCAGTACCTAGCCTGGAAGCTTCAGACATATTTCCATCACCCTAGATGATATTCTCTCTAGTCAAAAGCTGACTTTACCCTTAAAACTCCCAGCAGGTAAGGAAAAAAAGGCAAACCCACTAGCCTCACTTTGAAGGCATGGAAGTTATTTAGAGGCTAACCTTGTCCAACGGGATAGAAGATGACTTAGCTTCTCAGAGTCATTTGCTGGAATTTCACTTACCAATTCTCCCTAGTAGCTGGTCTTCATGATATTGCCACACAAGAGATTGTGTGAACTTTTTTTAATGTAAAATTACCATTTCAGGGGTCTTTCCTTTGATTTTTAATGGTATTCGTCAAGTAGAGAATGTGTCTGCTGTGTTATACTGTAATAATGATAATAATGATGGCATTTATTAAGCGCTTTCTAAGTGCAAAGCACTGTTCTAAGCGCTGGGGAGGTAACAAGGTAGTCAGGTTGGCCCATGGGGGGCTCCCAGTCTTAATCCCCATTTTACAGATGAGGTAATTGGGGCACAGAGAAGTTAAGTGACTTGCCCAAAGTCACACAGCTGACAATTGGCAGAGCCGGGATTTGAACCCATGACCTCTGAATCCAAAGCCCGGGCTCTTTCCACTGAGCCATGCTGCTTCTCTACTCTCCCAAATACTTAGAACAGTGCCCTGCACTTAATAAGTGCTCAATAAATACCACTGATTGAAGTGCCAGGCACTGAACTAAGCCCTGGAGTAGATACAAGCTAATCAGTTTGAACACAGTCACTGTCCCACATGAGGCTCCCAGTCTTAATCCCCATTTTACAGTTGTGGTAACTGAGGCCCAGAGAAGTGAGGTGACTTGCCCAGGGTCACGCAGCAGACAACTGGCAGAGGTAGATTAAAACTCAGGTCCTTCTGACTCCCAGACTTGTGTTCTATCCACTAGGCCATGCTGCTTCTGAAGAAACTAACTGTACCCAACTGGCAGAACTTAGATGGAGAAGCAGTGTGGCTCAGTGGAAAGAGCCTGGGCATTGGAGTCAGAGGTCATGGGTTCTAATCCCAGCTCTGCCAATTGCCAGCTTTGTGACTTTGAGCAAGTCACTTAATTTCTCTGTGCCTCAGTTACCTCATCTGTAAAGTGGGGATATAGACTTTGAGCCCCCCGTGGGACAACCTGATCACCTTGTAACCTCCCCAGCGCTTAGAACAGTGCTTTGCAAATAGTAAGCGCTTAATAAATGCCATCATTCCTATTATTATTAACTCAGAATTTGGGATTATTTAAGGCTTATCCCTTTCCTTCTGAAGTCATGGAGCTGCATTCTGAATCAGAAAATAAAGATACTGGTGTCATAATGTTTATATGCTTTATTCTCCATTTCTGAATGGGGGCAAAGCATGGATGCATTCACACAAAGAGATCGCCAGAATGGTATGTAGCATTCAACGAAGGGCCATCAGGCAAAGAGACATTTTAAAAGCAAGGCAGGACACAAAGTTTAAATCCACAGAGCTGTGCAGGCTTGGTTTGATGGCTCAGTGCTTTCATTATAATCTCATAGACAGACCATCATAGCAGGAAATGAGACCCTTCTTCTACCCCTTCCTCTCAGAATCTGCAAAGACTGGGTTACGTCTTATAGAGTGTGTCATTTTTGCTTTCAAGTTTTTTGAGGATAAGAAGGAAGCAGCGATTTGGGAAAAGGTAAGCCTCTTTGTCTTTCAGAACCTGGTGCTTGCTGCCTTTTCTACTGCACTTCAGGGTAAGGAGCTGCTAGTCTGCCTAGTGAGGAAATAAGCAGCAATTAATCATTTAGATAATACCAGTGGTACTTTTTAAGCACTTACTATATGCCAAGCACTATACTAAGCCCTGGGATAGATACAAGATAATCAGGTCAGACACTAACTCTGTCCCATACATGACTTACAATCTAAGAGGGAGGGAGACCAGGTAGTGAATCCCCATTTTCTAGATGAAGAAACCAGGGCACAGAAAAGTGACTTGTCCAAGACCACACAGCAAGTCAGTGACCTGGGATTAGAACCCAGGTCCCCTTACTCTCAGGCCTGAACTGTTCCCATTAAGTCATGCTGCTTCTCTTCCCCTTTAGTGAACAAAATGGCTTAATAGTCTACGAGGTGGATTGCTTAACAAGCTTGTCTTCTAGCTCCAGTAGTGCAGGTAATATTTTCACTGAGCCATTTCTAGTCCTGTAGCCTCTGCAGAATTTCAGGAAGTCATTATGCAAGGCCATATTTTTGGGATGCGTATATGTGCTTGCATGTCCACCTACATGGGCATATTTGAGTCCATTCCCTACCCCCCACACACATCCGGTACCAGTCACACTTCCACAAAACCAGCTTCCGCGGAAGATCCTTCCGATGAAAGATCCAGGACCGATCCTTGTTATCCTCCTTCTACCAGCACCTCAACACTCCCTTCCAGCCATCCTGATCCCCGACAATGAAAGCAACTTGGATCCAGGCCAGTCATTCCTGTGGCAACCTAGGAACTGGTTAACGTTTGCCTCAAAAATAGAACGCGCAACCAGTTAAAGTTTCGGGTCATTACAACAGCAGTCCGGTTTCCTTGGCAACAAGGGACTGACATGCACTCTCCCATTTGAAGTCGCACACACTTAAGACATTTAGTCATGCAGCAGGTGTCTCTTCAATTACACTTCTAAATTCAGAGTCAGCCGTGTTACCGGTAAAAGGAAGAGAGATTTGGGGGCTCAGGGTGTGGGAGGAGAACGGAGCAGAAGAGAAATTCTTCAATTAGGAGAGTGCCTTGAACCAACCTGAACCCATTCCCCCCGCTGTTATCATTTTGGTGATATGGGATGTGCCTTTCCCCTTTCCCCTCTGACTGCCGTTTCCGGTTGTCCAAGTCTCAGATCCCTTTGTGGGTGGGAATTCTCCCTCTCCCCGTCTGTGAGACTGGGCTGTGCCAGGAAGCCGAAGCCGCGATGAGAAACGTTGACACATGCGTCCCGGGGCCGGGCAGAAATAGAAACGCACCCAATCTGGGATGCTCGAGAGATGTTCCCGGCGAAGCGGAAACAAGTGAATCACAGATGGAACGGTGGGATTGTGGGGGGCCTAAAGGGGTGCTGCTCCTCATCTGAAGCCCAGTGATCCTTCCCCAAGGGTGCCTGCCTGCTGGTGGCTAACGTGGCAGGGGTGAGAGAATAATAATAATGGCATTTATTAAGCGCTTACTATGTGCAAAGCACTGTTCTAAGCGCTGGGGGGGATACAAGGTGATCCGGTTGTCCCATGGGGGGCTCACAGTCTTAATCCCCATTTTACAGATGAGGGAACTGAGGCCCAGAGAAGTGAAGCGACTTGCCCAAAGTCACACAGCTGACAATTGGTGGGGCTGGGATTTGAACCCATGACCCCTGACTCCAAAGCCCGGGCTCTTTCCACTGAACCAAGTGATAGAGCAGCTGATGTTGGGAGGAGGGGGCGGCGACCTGGGACCCAACCATGGATGGGATCCAGGGTCAGCCCCCACTGAGAGCCTGTGGGCCTTGAAGTCTTGGATGGGCCCAGCTGTTCCTGGTCTGGGCAGTGCAGAATCCTCATGTCATCCCGGTCTGAGTCTAACTTCCCAGGCATGTTTCCCAAATGTGTGGGCCAAGGGGTTTAGGAGCCTCGCTTGAGGAGTTTTGCATTCTGGGTAGGTGGAGAAAGGGAATGGGTTTTCCCTCCTCTCTGCCTGCCTCTTTAGAGGTTTTGTGGGTTGTTGGTTTCTAACAATAATGATAATTCTGGTATTTGTTAATCACTATGTGCAAGGCACTGTACTAAGCACTGGGGTAGATACACATTTAGCAGGTGGGACACAGTCCCTGTCCCACATGGGGCTCACAGTCTCCATCCCCATTTTACAGATCAGGTAACTGAGACCAAGAAGAGTGAAGTGACTTGCCCAAGGTCACACGGCAGACATGTGGCAGAGTCAGGATTAGAACCCACGACCTTCTGATGCCCAGACCTGTGCTCTGTCCACTACCTTATGAGATTTGCCTCCCTCGCTATGGCAGGAAATATGAGACTTCTGGCTGGGGCTGGGATGGTGCATCTGTCCCACACTATCAATCAATCAATCAATCGTATTTATTGAGCGCTTACTGTGTGCAGAGCACTGTACTAAGCGCTTGGGAAGTACAAGTCAGCAGCATATAGAGACAGTCCCTACCCAACAGCGGGCTCACAGTCTAGAAATCAATGGAACTTACTAAGCACTTACTGTGTGCAGAGCACTGAACTAAGCCCTTGGGAGAGGAAGCTCCACTAGACTGTAAATTCCTTAATGTCATGGATTATGTCTACCCACTCTATTGTAGGTACTCTCCCAAAGGCATAGTACAGTGCTCTGCTCATAAGCATTCAATAAATTCCACTGATTGATGGATTACAAGAGAGTTGGTAAATACAAACTTTGCCCTCAAGGAGCTCTGACTTAAGAGTGTGAGCTCCCTCTGAGACAAGGATTGTGTCCATCCTGATTATCTTGTATCTACCCCAACACTTAGAACAGTGGTTGACGTATCCTAAGACCTGAACAAATATCACAACAAAAAAGGAGCTTACCATCTAAGACTTTTTCTGTTATTCAAAACTCACCATCTGATGGATGGTGAAAACCTGCCTGGGAAGAGGATTCATAATAATAATAACGGTGGTATTTGTTAAGCGCTTACTATGTGTAAAGCACTGTTCTAAGCACTGGGGGGGATACAAGGTGATCAGGTTGTCCCACTTGGGGCTCACAGTCTTAATACCCATTTTACAGATGAGGTAACAGGCACAGAGAAGTTAAGTGGCTTGCCCAAGGTCACACAGCTGACAAGTGGCGGAGCTGGGATTCGAACCCATGACCTCTGACTCCCAAGCCCACGCTCTTTCCACTGTCACGCTGCGCAACAGCCTAAATCAGGTAGCTGTTCCGTTCCTTAGAATCAATCGATAATCAATTAATGGTATTTACTGAGCCTCTTCGGTGTGCAGAGCACTGTACTAAGTGCTTAGGAGAGTCCAATACACCAGAGATGGTAGACCCATTCTCTGTTCCCAATGAGCTTAAAATCTAGAGAGGGAAGACTGCAAATGGAAAATTGTCTCGCCCTTCTTACCTGACAGGCCACTATTTTTTCCATCTTTAAAACCTTTCTGAAATCACATCTCCACCAAGAAGCTTCACTTAATTCATTTCCCTTCTCCCCACTTACTGTTTCCCCCAACTGCCACTTCAGCTTTCTGCATCACTTAGGTACTTGAACTCTCACAACCCCCTCCTAACAGTTGTTTTCGTATCTTTATAGTCTCTTACTTTCTCCTGCCTGCAGTTCATTTTAGCATCTATCTCCCCTTCTAGATGGGAAGCTCTTTGACAACAGGGATTATACCGATTAACTCTGCAGTGCTCTCCTAAGTGCTTAGTACTGTGTGCCTCGGATAAAGAAAGTGGTCAATCTAATGAATTGGTCGATTCTACTTTTAAAATATGCTTCCAAGGGCCTAGGGCTTTGCACTCTGTGCACAATCGATCAATCCATGGTATTGAGTACTTACTATGTGCAGAGCGTAATCACCATCAACAGTATTTATTGACTGCTTACAACTGTGTGAAGCACTGGGGCGAGTGTAATACAACAGAATTGGTAGACATATTTCCCGTCCACAAACAGTCTTGGGCGGGGGGGACGACAGACATTGGTATAAATACTTAATTGATAGCTCAATAAGTGCTTCTGCTGTTCTGCTAACTGACCGTCACGAGAAAGAGAAGCCAAGGCTTCTGAAAGTGAGGATCTAAGAACGGAGGCCTTACTGTGGCCTAACTTGTTTCATCAGTTACAGCGGAGTCATAGAATAGTTTTAAAATTCTGGGAGGGGATTTCTTAGAGAAGAGTGTTTTCTCGAATATGGTTACTAGCCTTCCTTGTGCTAAACCCGTGTGGCGGCTTCTGTCAGTTGTCTGTCTGGCATGATTCCTGGGTGTGACTGACCCACTTTGATCCTTGCCTAAAATACCATTTAAAGCCTCCAGCTGAAATGACTGATAAATCACACTCGACCCAAAGCAGCAGTGAAAAACACATGATGATGTTAAAGGCTGAAAGATACTGATGTCATTTTTATCCTTGGTTATTTGGAGAAAAGCCCCTCCCCTCGTGACCTCAAGCTCCCCTTTTACTGGATTTCTGGGTCCCTAACGGGGTGACTTGTTATGAGAGCTGCCCCCATCCACCCTCCCAACACCCTTAAAGATGAATCCCACCTCAAAGGAAGGGAGAGGAGGCGAAAGCTACCTACTTTCCCAATGCTAAAATTCAAGGGAGACTGTGGCAGTTTGGCACTGCCCAAAGCTATAAATGGCAAACAAAGCTCAGACCACTCTCATCTTTCTACTAATGACTTGGTTCATCTACTATGGTTATTCTTAATTTTAGCTGTTTCATGTTGATCTTTTCTCTCTTTCCCCATGTGTTTATGCCCTCCTCTGCCGTCATTTTGATTATGGGTTCGAGGACCAGATGTGAATTTGGGTGTCCGTGTTGTCCCCCCAGTGCTTATTACAGTGCTTTGCACATGGCTCACAATGAACAAATGTTACTATTGATCGAGGAATAAATTCAGGTTTGAGCACAAAATAACGTGCTGGGGCAAAGGAGTCATGGGCAAAATTGGGAAACAGAGATGGATCACTTTTCAGTTTGAAAGTGAGGGCTAAAAATAGGCGGGGATTTGGATATTCAGAGTGGGAGGGGTAGGGGAAGTGGTGAGATAGGGGTGAGGCGCACCTTCAACAGGTCACGAACAGGTCACCAAGCCAACATTGTCCATTCTTTTAAGAGCCCTGGAATGAACAAGCAGTTCTGGGAGTCTAAGTCCCCAAGCTGTGGATCATCTTCATCATCATCAATCGTATTTATTGAGCACTTGCTATGTGCAGAGCACTGTACTAAGCGCTTGGGAAGTACAAGTTGGCAACATATAGAGACAGTCCCTACCCAACGGTGGGCTCACAGTCTAAAAGGGGGAGACAGAGAACAAAACCAAACATACTAACAAAATAAAATAAATAGAATAGATATGTACAAGTAAAATAAATAGAGTAATAAATGGAGTGGATCGCCACTCCCACCACCCCTAGGGAGTGGGCGGCCACCTCCATCACCCCACAAAGTATGTCACCAACCCCGTGACCCCCATGGAGCGGGTGACCGTCATCGTCGCCCCCACTGCCCCCATGCAGTGAGCAGCCGCCTCCGTGGAGTGGGTAATCACCCCCATCATCCCTATGGAATGGGCAGTCACCCTCATCACCCTATGGTGTGGGCGGCCACCCTCATCGCCGTCACCGAGTGGGCACATCCACTGGCAAATCACAGTACCAACCAAATTCCATGAGAAAGCCCTCGTTTTGATGAGGCTTGACAGTGGACATTCGTTCCCTTCATCTTGACCTGTTAGATCCACTGAGCTAGCTTCTTTTAGCCCTCAGGGGTGGCATTTTATCAGCTCTCCTCTTCTGGGAGCTGCTTTTTTAAACTTAGCTCTTTCGAGGCGAATACAGTAAGGTTGTGTCTGACTTCCACCTCTGAAAAGCGGGGAAGACTTCAGGCTTCAGAAGGAGAAATGTGAGAGGGATGAAAAGACACCAACACTGAAAAGATATTGCTTTGATCTCTTGACTTCCATTGTGATTAGTAATTTTGAATGTCATTGGTTTCTGATGGAGTTCTTTACCTTACGATTAATTTCTGATCATGTTTGAAGATCAGATGAGGCAACCTATGATTCCGTGTTCAATTATATTTCAGAAAGGTTGAGAGATTCAAATTTATTCTGCCACAGATAAAATGTTTGATTTAAATAGAACCGTCAACTTCCACTGCAGAGGGAGGTTTACTACAAAATCAGGAAAGGAAGAGTTAGGCTGTCTCAAGCCAAAATCATATGGAAAACACTGTTCTGAACCATAATAGGAAAAGGAGGACATTTCTTCATAACTTGTACTTCCCAAGCACTTAGTACAGTGTTCTGCATACAGTAAGCGCTCAATAAATACGACTGATTGATTACCCTAAAGAACAGGGAACCCACTTTGGGTGCGGCTGAGCAGGTACCGTCATCAGTGGTATTTATTGAGTACTTACTTCGTGTGGAGCCTTCATTCACTCAGTTGTTTTTATCGAGTGCTTACTGTGTACTGAGCACTGTACTAAGCTCTTGGGAGAGTACAATTCAACATGTCGAGAGGCGTTCCCTGGAGATTGATATCCTGGGCTTGGCGCTGATTGCCTTTTAATAGCCAGGGTGATGGAACTGAAAACAAGTTTATTAAATTAGAGGATGACAGCACATCGGGTGCAGTTGCTAACCCCTTGGGAGTCCAAAAAATGAATTTGAAGTGACCTTGACAAATTAGGGAAATAGCCACCTGAAACAGAAGAGGAGTGAGGCCATTTAGGTCAAAACAAACTGCACTGATATGGTAATTATGGCATTTATTAAGCGCTTACTATGTGCAAAGCACTGTTCTAAGCACTGGGCAGGCTACAAGGTAGGCTAGTATTGAGAAGCAGCGTGGCTTAGTGGATGGATCATTGGCCTGGGAGTCAGAAGGACCTGGATTCTAATCCTGCCTCTGCCACATGTCTGCTGTGTGACCCTGGGCAAGTCACTCAACTTCTCTGGGCCTCAGTCACCTCATCTGTAAAATGGGCCTAAGAGTGTGAGCCCCATGCGGGACAAGGACTATATCCAACCTGATTAACTTGTATCTACCCCAGCACTTAGAACAGGGCTTGGCACACAGTAAGCACTTAACAAGTACCATTTTTATTATTCTTTATTCATCGCTTACTGTGTGCCAAACTCTGGAAAAGAATCAAAGTAATCAGGGTCCAGTGTCTGATTATCCTGAATACATCCTATTGCTCAGCATGGGGTAAGCCCTTACTAAGTACATGAACTATTATCAGACAGTGCTCATAATCTAAATCAGTTGTATTTTTTGAGCACTTTGTGTAAAGCACTGTACTAAGCACTTGGGAAAGTAAAGTTTAACAGAGTTGATGGATGCGTTCCCTGCCCACAATGAACTTACAGTCTAGAGGGGGAGAGCACTCTACAGTCTACAAAGAGGCATGGAGAATAAGTGTGTTGATCCCCATTCTACTAAAGAGGAAACTGTGGCACAGATGAACCTGTGATTTATCCAAGGTTAACCAGCTGGCCAGTGGCAGAGCTGGGACTAGAACCCAGACTTCCTGGTTTCCCATCCCTTGCTCTTTTCACTAGAGGATGTTTCCTCCAAAGACGTGGAAGAGTGTTGAAAAATACCTAAGAATCACAGTGGACCATGAGGTGAATGTCAGCAATTCTGACACGGGAATGTACAGAAGGAATATTTACATGAACAGACTGGTAAACAGTCCTTCGACTACAAAAATTATTCCCTTCTGTCTGGTTTTGATTTCCTCACTTGACTAGAGGTAGGGAGACATTGGGTAGAACTCAAGAGGACATCAGCAAAGATAATCAAAGCTTTAGAAGGACTTGAAGAAATCAAAGGATTAGAAATAGCACCTTTGAAGAACAGTTAAAGGAGTTGGAACTGCGCAGTTCTGGAGGAAAAAAAGGCTGAAAATAATTTCAGGCCTAAGAAGGGTTGTTGCTGTTGTTTCCTTGGTGGGAGAGATACTAGCCCGTTCTTCTGCGTAGTTCTGCAGTGGCTAAAATTAGAGGAAAGTAACTGGAATTGGAGAAAATTTAGGCTAGCCATGAAGAACAGCTTCCAAACTGTCTAGGAGCTGGCTAGCAAGCGAGACTTGGATCCTTGGAGCTGGAGATAATATAGCAATGATGGAGCAGCTATCTGTCATGATTGTATTGCATGCGTTCCTTCCTGGAGTTAGGGGCCTAGGCTAGACACAGGTCCACAATGCATTGTTCCTGAACTTCAAATTAATGGAGACACTATCCAAATTGTAATCTTGGTCCAGTAAAGAGATGAGGTTTTTCTCCAACCTTCACAAGAGTTATTCCAAAGCTGGGGAACTTTCCATCATCTGCGTCGTGTTTCTGACGGGAAGGAAGGTGCTGCCTGAACCTGACTTAGAATATCACTGGGTCCGGCAGTTTATTCATGGATGATGACCCTCGGACCAATTAATCACTGAACAAAAACCACTGTTGCATTTAGATTGAAGTCCTAACCAGGCTAATGTTTCAGCTTTGCAGCACAGTGCCAGAGTTTTTCATCAAGGGGAGCAAAGCAAAGTTCCACCGCTTAATAGCAAAGGGGAACCAAAATAATGGTTCTGCTGAGGTCGTTGTGATATTATTGGATTTGCCCAACCCAATAGAATTGGGTTGAATAATAGAATTAGAATATTGTGAGGGGCAGACAAGTCTTTCTGCACTTTCAGAAAGCATACTTTGCAGCTCTGCTTTGTAAATATTTTTTAAAGGCCGTGTCACCTCTTTTTAACAACACAACCATTTCTCCTTGAAGTCTGAATGGCCCGTGGTGATGGCCAAAGTCCAAGGATGATATTTAACTGCTAATACATTTATTGTTGAACCATAAAGACGGAAAAATGGACCGTGTAATTTCTTCAACTGCCCCACCCAGATCATATGCCTCGTACTGAGGGAAATGGAAAGTTTTAATTGCACTGGGAATTTCTCCCCTGAATGTTCTGATGAGTTTCAAAACCTCTGATGTAATGTGTTCTGGGATTTTGAGTTAAGGCAAGAACAGATTCTGAAAAACCATAGGTCTCCCAGAAAAATACAAGATGGATAAAAATGGTATAAAGGGAAGTTTTATAAGCAGAATTTACTCAGCGTCTTAATGTTTACTTCAATGAGAAATACTTATATTTACATTTGTTTTTCCAAAATATAACAAGTAGTGAGGACCATTGTGTCTGTTCAACCCCCAAATCTCTTTTAATATATGCCAAATATGGTTATAGGGATCGTTTGCTTGTCACCCTCCCTCAAGCTTATCACTTCTAATTGATCTACACTAAAACCATTTTAGAGCAATCCTTTTGTTCCAGCAGCCCCTCGCCCCTGCATTCTGGAGGGGCTCCACTCTGGAAGCTTTCCCCTCAACCCATACACTCCCAGGCCTCTGAGGCTTTGGTTCTCAAATTATCAGTTGCTCTGAGTTACACCAAAGCCCTCTACCTTGGAAGTCCGCTTGCCCAGGATAGCTTGAACTGCCTGCATTTCATAAATGCAGAGGGCAACACTTATTCTGTTATTCTGTGGCCTTGGAATCCCCATGAAAAGAAGAATCACCGCAGATTCTGGGCTACAAGGCAGAAAGATTTCAATTTTCCCAAAAGTTTTGAAACAAGATGCAATTTCCATTGAAAGGCTGGTGCTCTTTCTTCCCATTTTACTCACAGGTCTTCTTAATATCCTTCACGACTGCACTGAGTTAAGGAACCATCTTTCTGCCATTTATCTCTGAGCCTGTGCCAATTCTCCTGGCCCACTCTATCTTTGAAATGCTGGCAACTTCAGCTATTCCTGGGCAAGCGACTTACAAGGTAGAGGGCTACGGTCTAATATAGAAGACCTGGAAGTATAGTGGGATGAATGGTATTTGTTAAGCTCTTACTATGTGCCAGGCACTGGGGGGGAAACAAGGAAGTAGGATTGGACACAGTCCCTGTCCCACGTGGAGCTCACAGTCTCAACCCCCATTAACTGAGGCACAAAGAGCACCAGCCAGCCAATGGGAGTTGCATCTTGTCTCAAAACTTTTGGAAAAATGGAAAAGATATCATCTCCAAAATCAGCTCTCTCTCCCTGAGTTACCCTCGCTTCTCTCCCATTACACTCCAGTTTGCACCCATTGTATCTCTCTAGCCGACTTGCATGCTGCTGACCTCTTTCTCAAGCCTGCCCTCCTTCCTGGAATTCCCACCCCTTTAATATCTGTTGGACCCCCTACTCTCCCATCTTCAAGGCCAATCTGAAACCACCTCTCCTCTAGAAGGCCTTTCTTGATTAATCGCTCATCTCCACTTTCAATTACCCCCAACTTCAGCACTTTTCTATCACCTTGGGTACTCAACACTCTGCCTCCCCTCCCTATCCTTAACGACTAAGACCACTATACTTTGTGTACATATCTTTCCAGTCCATTGCTTCCTCCTACCTGTAATTTATTCCACTATCCATCTCATTTGCTAGATTGTAATAGTCATTCATTTGATCATATTTATTGAGCATGTACTGTGTGCAGAGCACTGTACAAGCGCTTTAAGGGCAGGGATCATGTCTACTAATTCTAATGTATTCTCCCAAATGCTTTGCACAGAGTAAGCACTTTAATAAACCCATTGATGTATTGAAAATAGAGGATCTGATGTTTGTGGAAGTCTTTTTATGATGAGGGTGGGGCAGGGCTTATTCTTGAAAGTAGCATTGGGGGGAAATCAATGGTGGAGGTAAAAAGCCAACATCTGGCCTGTCACAGATGTGGTTTGACCACCAAAACCAAGCAAATTTAACAGCAAAATAATGTTAACTATCACCATATTTCTTTCCTGAGAGTGGAAACTTGTTTCCAACTGATTTTTCTTCCAGCTGTTGTTTCCGTGCCGTTGGTGTCATGCAGACTGCACTAATGCTGCCTTGCTCTCAACAAAGGCCTTTAGAAATGTCACTGCATTAAAGTCTTTTTAAAAAAAATAAGCTGGTTTATCTAATTTGTAGTGACAAATGCTATTTGCCTTGTGAAAATCTAGTCTGGAGTGGAGTTGTCTGAGTGCAAATGTTCCCTTAATATCTATCCTGATTCAATTCTTCACCCCAAAACTTCCTGTTTCCTGTATATGTGTTAAAATGTCCAGAAGAAAAACAAAACTAGGACACACATTTTTGTTCTGTGCCACCTGTCGTGCTCAGCAAGTCATCTCTACTAGCCCTTCCTCCTTCACTGTCATGCCCACAACCAGTGGGTAGATACAAAATAATCAGGTTGGACATAGTCCCTGTCCCACATAGGGCAGACAGTCACAATCCCCATTCTACAGATGAGGGAACTGAGGCACAGAGAAGTTAAGTGACTTGCCCAAGGTCGCACACTAGTCAAATAGAGTCAGATTGGAACCCAGGTCCTTCTGATTCCCTGGCCCATGCTCTGTCCATGTGCCAAGTACTGTACTAAGTGCTGGAATTGATGCAAAATGATCAAGTTGGACACAGTCCCCATCTCACATGAGGCTCATAGTCTAAGCAGGAGGGAGTAGGATTTAATCCACATTTTACAGTTAAAGAAATTGAAACACGGAGAAGTAAAGTGACTTCACCAAGGTCACACAGCAGACATGTGCCAGAGCTGAGATTAGAACCCAGGTCCTCCTACTCCCAGAACATGTTCTCTTCCCATTAGTCCACTCTGCTTCCGATATCCTGAGAAGCAGCAGCATGGCCTAAGGGAAATGCTGCTTACATACTTGGACTACGAGCTCGTTATGGGACCTGATGATCTTGTATCTACCCCAGTGCTTAGTCCTGTGCTTGGCACATAGTAATTGCTTAACCAATCCCACAATTATAATTACTATAACCTTTCAGTAACTGAAATTCAGTGCGTGAAGAATGGAACTATTCACTTTTCGCCCTAAACACAGTTCTCCTAACTTTATGATCTTTGCTGATTACACTGCTATCTTCCCCCTCAGAGTAGCTCCCAACCTCGGGGCCGTCCTGGACTACTCACTGTCTTTTGATTCTCGATAATCAATACATTGCCATATCCTGCTGTTTCTGGCTACTCATCTCCTAGATCATCTCTCTCTACCCACAACCACTACCCTGATCCAAGCTCTCTCTATATACACACATCAGACCACCATTGTCCTCACCTTCAAAGCCTTATTTCAAATCATATCTCTTCTAAGAAGTCTTCCCCAATTAAGTCCCCTTTTCCCCTACTTCCTCTCCCTTCCTCTCCTATGCTCCTTAGATCTTACTTTAAGCACTTGATATTCACTCCATCAGCCAGCAGCACTTAGGCACATATCCATAATTAATGTTAATGTCTGCCTCCCCCTCTAGACTGTAAGCTTCTTGAGGTCAGGGATCATGTCTAGCAACTCTGTCATATTGAAGTCTTCAAAGCGCTTAGTACAGTGCTGTGCTGACGGTGAGAGCTCAATAAATGTCCCTGATTGATTGGAACTTGCTCCTCTGTCAGTGTGACAGACTGTGGCCCTTCCTCCTGACTGGATTTGAGGTAGGTCAAATCCCAGCTCCTACAATTCATCTTCCTGATTAATTCCCCGCACTCCAAGGCATATAAACCCATTGTCAATCTCCAGTGCACATCCACTTATTTGTACCCCTTCCGTGTACTTTTGTATACAAGTTATTCAATCAGTAATGTTTACTGAATTCTTGCTGTAGGCAGTGCATTGTACTAAGCCCTTGAGTAAGCACAATTCAGTAGAGTTGGTAGCCACAATCCCTGCCCACAAGGAGCTTACAGTTTAGAAAAGATCTTACAATCTACAGACTGCATTCAATTACTTCTTTTGATTACTCTGTAAATGCTTTCATGCCCATTACCCCATTAGTATAAGCTCCTTGTATGCAGGGACTGTGTCATTTCTTTGATTTGTACTTCCCAAGGTCTTAGTACAGTGCCTGGCACCCAGTAGGCAAACAATAAAAACTATTACTGTTACTAATATTAGTAGAATGGTATTTGTTGAGTGCCTAGTAAGCACAAAGCCCCACACTAAATTCTGGGGGTAGATACAAAGCAAGGTAGTCTGACACAGTCCTCGTTCCACAGTCTAAGTAGGAAGAGTAAGAAGGCCAGTGGCCAAAGAGAACAACTTTTCTAGTAAAATTTTCATTTTGGGACTCACAGAGACTATTTCAGGCCTTTGGAGAGTGAGGTCTAAAGACCACAATTCCAAAGAGTCTCTCTAAAGGTGACATACTCCTGTTCGGGAGCGATTAATGTGTTTGTGAAAATAGTTTTCTGAGTAATTCACATTTTGACTCAGTGTGAAACGGAAACTCTAATTAAATCCCTTAGTAACATCTGACCCAATACTGAAAAGACACGAGCAAGATATGGATCCATGAGCTATGCAAAAGATGTACTACAGATATTCTCCCCCACGTCCTCCAGAAAAAGAAATAAATTCCCTTTGCTTCCTTCCAAACACAGTAATTCACTACCAAAAATAACTGAGTTTCTGTGTTCTGCCCATTCAGCTGCTCTACATCTGGAAAGTGGCAGAATCAACAGACTGTGACATCTCTCATTTGATTTTCTCTTTCCAGCACTTCCAACCTGTTTTAAACAAAAGTGGTTCTGAGAGTTGGCAACTGTGAGAATTTCCCAACCAGGGAGATAACATTCTACCAGCTGTTGGTTTCCTGGGAACCGGTCGTCTTGCCTAAACCCATCTCTAGATGAGGCACATAACAAGAATAATAAAGATTTCTAAGCACCTCCTCTAGACTATAAACTCCTGGATCGTGTTTACCAAATGGGAATGTCAATTACATAACTTGCTAATCACACATTTGCTGACATCAGCTGAAGCTGAAGGGAGGAACTTGGCAAAACAATGAGAGGTAGAAAGAAGATAAAAAGCCATGTGGACAACAGAATTAGCAATCTCTGCCCTATCTCTAGAATGTGCAGTCAGCCTTGGCCTGGCTGAGATCAAGGAAGGACCGGTGGACAGTGTGATCATGGAGGTGGGGGGAATCTGTCCATGGAAGTATTGCAGGGGAGCTGAGAAATCCCAGTTAAATTTAAGAATGAGTAAAAGATTAGGGCAAGTCTCTTTATTCCAAGGTCTAGTTTATGGCCCTGGTGTACCAATTTATTCATTCAATCGTATTTATTGAATGCTTACTGTGTGCAGAGCACTGTACTAAACACTTGGAAGAGTACAGTATCCCAATAAAACAGACACATTCCCGTCCATAACGAGCTTACTGTCCAGAGGGGGAGGTGGACATTAATATAAATGAATTACTGAGCTGTACATAAGTGCTGCTGTTAGAAACCTCGATACCAAATAGCAATTGTTCCTTAAATTCTGGGTCATTACCTTATTACATAGTACCCAAGAAATACTGGTTATCTGCTGGCATCCAAAATGTGCTCCTGTGTCTTTTGGATGTGATGAAACCCACTAATTTGAATACTGGGTGGAGGGGCGAGGTCACTAGGAAGACCCTCCCAACTGCAGCTGCTGGTCCCCCGGGGTTAATGTGGCTCAGTGGAAAGAGCCTGGGCTTTGGAGTCAGAGGTCATGGGTTCAAATCCCGGCTCCGCCAATTGTCAGCTGTGTGACTTTGGGCACAAATCACTCAACTTCTCTGTGCCTCAGTTACCTCATCTGTAAAATGGGGATTAAGACTGTGAGCCCCCCGTGGGACAACCTGATCACCTTGTAACCTCCCCAGCGCATAGAACAGTGCTTTGCACATAGTAAGCGCTTAATAAATGCCATCATCATCATTCATTCATTCAATCGTATTGATTGAGCGCTTACAGTGTGCAGAGCACTGTACCAAGTGCTTGGAAAGTAAAACTCGGCAACAGATAGAGACAATCCCTACCCAACAATGGGCTCACAGTCTAGAAGGGGGAGGCAGACAACCTCAAATGCTTGCAACACATTTCACAGGAGACTAAATCTAAAGGGCATGGGAAGCTGAAAGGCAGTTACTAGGCTATTTTATGGGTGTTCTAGCTGGAGTCATTTTGGAGGGAGTGGCAGAAAGCTGGAAACCTCCAGAAACCTCTACTATTCCAGAGCAGTTTCATTCAATCATTCATTCCTTCCCAGTATGTGAGAGCTCCCAGTGAGTTGTAGGTAAAGCAGTGTTGAATTGGTAACTTCCACAGCAGAAACCATCGAAGCTAACGTACACTGAAGAACTTCAAATAGTCTCAAACTGCTCATCCTGCCGCTTATGAGCGGAGGGGAACTCAAGAAGCACCTCCCATCCCATCCCTGTGGTGGGGCAGGGGGCAATGAGACTCCCAGTGGAATAGGCTGAGGGCCCCCCTCCCCATTTCTTCCCCAAAAGTTCCCCAACTTTCAGAAAGAAATTGCGAGCCACTAGAAGAGGAACAGAGCCTCTGAAGATGTGTACATTTGATAATGAAGAAAGATCAAATTTTCCAACATTTTGACTGTTTTATTGAATGTTAATTGCAGCAGGATGCCTCAGTGCATTAGATAGTAGGGAGCATGTCAAAGGAAAGAGTTTTACCAGTCAAGTGCAGTGCCTTACCAGACCTTCATTCCCTTGAAAAGCTATTCTTACTTTTGAATAATAATTGTGGTAGTTAAGTGCTTACTAAGTGCCAGGAACTGTACTAACCATACAAGATAATCAGGTTGGACACAGTCCCTGTCCCATGTGGGGCTCACGGTCTTAATACTCATTTTGCAGATGAGGGAACAGAGGCACTGAGAAGTTAAGTGACTCATCCAAGGTCACACAGCAGACAAGAGGCCAAGTCAGGATTAGAACCCAGGCCCTTCTGACTTCCAAGCCTGTGCTCTAACCACTTGACCACGCTGCTTCTCAATGTGTGGCCTGGGAAAGCTCCCAGTTCCTTCTCTGGCCGACCGCACCAAGGTTACCTGGAAGGTTGCTTGAGAAGCAGCGTCGCTCAGTGGAAAGAGCACAGGTTTGGGAGTCAGAGGTCATGGGTTCTAATTCCGACTCCGCCACTTGTCAACTGTGTGACTTTGGGCAAGTCATTTAACTGCTCTGTGCCTCAGTTCCCTCATCTGTAAAATGGGGATTAACACTGTGAGCCCCATGTGGGACAACCTGATCACCTTGTATTCCCCCCCAATGCTTAGAACAGTGCTTCACACACAGTAACTGCTTAACGAATACCATCATTATTAGTATTATTATTATTATGAAAGAGAGTATTTCATTCAATCAATCTATGGTATCTATTGTGCAGAGCCCTGTACTAAGTGCTTGGGAGAGTACAATACAACAGAATGAGCAGCAACGTTGCACTATTCTTTTCCATCATCACCAAAATGCATCAAGCCTCCATGGCTTGCATAGGCTGACATTAAACACTCCAGGAGGCTAACTGGAGACTGTAGCCCAGAGACAAAATAGGCACATCTATACCAGTGGTCTCTGCGGAAGTCCTAGCTACGTGTGTTTGTAGCAATGCTTAAGTTTTTGGGGTTACTACCTGCAAGAGTTTCTGTTTAGGGGAGATCCTTCTCAGGCCCATCTTCACCTACGTACCTCCATTTCCCATCTCTCAAAGGACTATCTCAAGTATCTCAAACCCAGATATTTGCCCGAGGCCCACCAGACAGCTGCAAACAAAAACACATCAGTCCTGGAAGTTTGGAGGAAAAATGGACTTAATTTAGAGGCAATCGGAATGGGATTGTTGAAAGAGTAAAGGAGTTAAGGACTTACCAAAGATGTGGGTTTCACAGACAGCGAGGATGGTGGCGTTGTCGATGGCAATGGGTAAGTTAGGTGGAGGGGAGGATTTGGGAGTTTTAGTCATACTGAATTTAAGGAGCCAACAGGAATCTATGTGGAGATGTCTAGGGAACAGTGGGTGTTTAAATAACATGAAATAATCAAATCCCAATTCTAGCTGGGCGAGGCTTCCAGGCCCTTTTGCTTATTCCTTATGAGGAAGCAGTTGTATTCAATTTAGGCTGCCATTCCTAAAATCCTATGATTCACAATCCCACCTCTTTCCCCACCTCTGGAACTTTAGCTAGGCTGACAAAATATTTTGCTATCCAGAGACTCTTGTAATTCTTCATGCCACGAATTCATTCATTCAGTTGTATTTATTGAGTGCTTACTGTGTGCAGAGCACTGTACTAAGCGCTTGGGAAGTACAAGTTGGCAACATATAGAGACGGTCCCTACCCAACAGTGGGTAGGCCCCAGGCTGGGGGCACCACACTATGTGTGTTCAAAGTGTGGGAGGGCCAGCAGGAAGTTAATAATGATAATAATTGTGTTATTTGTTAAGCGCTTATTATGTGCCAGCTGTTGTACTAAGCATTTAGGTGACTACAAGCAAATTGGGTTGGACACAATCCCTGCCCCACATGGGACTCACAGTCTTGAGAAGCAGCGTGGCTTAGAGGAAAGAGCACGGGCTTGGGAGTCAGAGGTCGTGGGTTCAAATCCCGGCTCCGCCACTTGTCAGCTGTGTGACTTTGGGCAAGTCACTTAGCTTCTCTGGACCTCAGCTACCTCATCTGTAAAATGGGGATTAAGGCTGTGAGCCTCACATGGGACAATCTGTTTACCTTGTATCTACCCCAGCGCTTAGAACAGTACTTGGCACATTGTGCTTAACAAATACCATAATTATTATTATTAATCCACACTTTACAGGTGAGGTAATGGAGGTACAGAGAAGTGAAGTGACTTGCCCAAGGTCACTCAGCGGACAAGTGGCAGAGACTGGATAGGAACCCAGAAACTTCTGTCTTCCAGGCCTGCATTATATCCATTAGGCCACACTGCTTTTCAGCTGGCTGTTACTATGCCCTTAGAAGAAATAGTAGGAAATCTCCTCCATTTGACCTGCCTGAGATGGTGAATCTCCCAAGTACAGAATTCAGGGCAGACTCTTAGATCTTCTCCACTAAGGAGCAGAAGGGAAGCATATGGAGGGGGAAAGGAGAAGAGGAAAGGAGGGGAGATCTGTTGGCAAGCTTAAAAGCAGATAGAAGGGAAGAATGAAACCAAGAAACACAGCAAGATCGGAAAAGCGTCTGTTTAGGGAGACCATTTATGAGACCCTCACCAATTGCCCTCAGGTCTGGCAGCCTCGGACATCAGATAGGGTGGTGGGTTTTGAAAGATGGTTTCATCTAATAGAGACCAGTTGGCCCCCTGTGACTCCTTTAGAAATTGGGGTCTGTGTCAAGAGTTCCAGGAACTTCTTGCAAGATTGCTGAAAGTTGGCCACGCTCTGTTTGCTCAGGTCTGATTCGGCCTCAGCGGCTTACCGAGTTTGTGGAAAGTCACGTAACTTCATCCCCCTGTCCATAGGCTTCAAGTATGCTCAAAAACCTCCTACAGATTAATGAAGCAGCCTTGGTGAGCCTAGTGGTGAGCGCACAGGCCCGGCAGCTCCGTCACCTGCCTGCTGCGTGAATTTGGGCAAGTCACTTAACTTCTCTGGGCCTCAGTTATCTCATTTATAAAATGAGAATTAAGACCTGCTTTCCTTACTCCTTAGGCTGTGAACCCCATGTGGGACATGGAACTGTAACTGATCTGATTGTGTTGTATTACCCTGGCTCTTAACAGAGCGCTTAATCTTCTACCAACTAACAAATCCCAATGTTTTAAATTGCTAGGATCATGGATCAGTCATGAACTGATGGCACAGTCAATTAGTCATTGTTGGAGAGTACAGGTTCAGGAAAAGACACACTACGTTATTTATCTTACTGTCAAAAAATGCTCTGGCTGCACTATTTGCACTATCAGGGTGATAGATGGCTTATCGATCAATCAATTGTTACTGAGAACTTACTGTGTACAGAGCTTTGGACAGCACTTGGGACAGTACAGTACAATAGAGTCGATAGACATGACCCAGTCTAGAGTGGGAGATAGTAAAATAAATTACAGATGGGAGAAATGGGAGAGAATAAGGATAGGTACCTAAACATTGTGGGGCTGAGGAGAGTGGGCTTGGGGCGGGGAGAATAGCAAGTGCTTAAAAGGTACAGACCCAAATCTTCAGGTGAGGCAGAAGGGACATAGAGTAAGGGAAAGGAGGGCTCAGCTGGGAAAGGCCTCTTGCACAAACATTTGTGCTTAGTAAAGTTCCTGGCTCATAGTAAGCACTTAAATACCATTTAAAAAACAAAAACAACTATTGTCTTGTAAGTAGCAGCTTGCATGCTGGGGGTTCTTGTTTCTTCTGCACAAAGTGTCTTCTATCTTTTCAAATCCAAATCCGTGGCTCAATGGAAAGAGCCCGGGCTTGGGAGTCAGAGGTCATGGGTTCTAATGCTGACTCCGCATTTGTCAGCTGTGTGCCTTTGGGCATGTCACTTCACTTCTCTGGGCCTCAGTTCCCTCATCTGTAAAATGGGGATTACGACTGTGAGCCCCATGTGGGACAACCTGGTTTACCATGTATCCCCCGCAGCTCTTAGTACAGTGCTTGGCACATAGTAAGCGCTTAACAAATACCATCATTATTATATATAGATTACAAAAACTTGCCCAGTATATTAAACAACCTAGAAGATAAATACAGATTGTGAGGCCCTGAAGTGACAGGATGCCTGCTTAATTCCCAACTGTACACTCTTTCCCAGTACTTAGTACAATGCTCTGCATACAGTAAGCTCTTAATATATAACATTACTGCTGAAGGCCTTCAAATGGTTTAGGTTTTTGCAAAGTATTTCCCAGTCCGTCTCACGTTCATCTGCATTCTGTCCCCAAAGGGGAAAATCACTGAGAAGAAATTGTTTAATTTAATAAAAAATCCACAGAAAGTCAAGGTTCTCTCTTCTGCTCCATGAGTTCACCACTGCCCAGGGGTGACAGTATGCAGGCTGCTACTTTCAAGATTAGTAGGGTTTTTTTAAATGGTATTTGTTAAGTGCTTACTATGAGCCAGGAACTGTACTAAGCACAAAAGTTTGAGCCAGAGGCCTTCCCCAATCAATCTCTCCCTTCCCCAACTAAGCCCTCATTACCCCTTCTCTCTGTCCCTTCTGCATACTGTCATGGAGAAGACGAGAGAACCTTGACTTTCTGTGGATTTTTTATTAAATTAAAAAAATTCTTGCCAGTGATTTTCCCTTCAGGGAAAGACTGCAGATGAACTTGAGAGGGGCTGGGAAACACTTTGCAAACCACTAAACCCTCTGAAGGCATTTAGTAGTAATGGTCTGTATTAAGAGCTTACTGTGTGCAGAGCACTACACTAAGCACTGGGAAAGAGTATACAGTTGGGGATTAGGCAGGCATCCAGGGCCTCTCAATCTGTATTTATCTTCAAGGATTGTTTAATATACTGGGCAAGTTTTTGTAATATATACATTTGGATTTGAAAAGATAGAATACACACTTTTTCTAGAAGAAACAAGCAAAGCACACTTTTGTCATTTAAAGTGTCATTTAATGCCTTCTTATACTCAGACAATCTATCTGTTTCCACACAAGGCCACTTTTTTTATTCTAATTTGATTGAACATTCATGCCATCCAGAACTCAGTAATGTCCACTCACTTCTTGTTAGCCAAGATACAGAGGTCCTCTTTTCCACTCTAGAAGTGGTTTGCTGCAGAATCGGCTACGTGGAAGGTATGGGGAGAATGTGATTGATATCCATGTGATTAATAATGATAATAATAATAACGGTGTTTGTTAAGTGCTTAGCTATGTGCCAGGCACTGTACTAAGTGCTGGGGCGGATACAAGCAAATCAGATTGGACACGGTCCCTGTCCCATGTGGAGCTCACAGACTCAATCCCTATTTTACAGATGAGGTAATAATAATAATAATGATGGCATTTATTAAGCGCTTACTATGTGCAAAGCACTGTTCAAAGCGCTGGGAAGGTTATAAGGTGATCAGGTTGTCCCACAGGGGGCTCACCGTCTTAATCCCCATTTTACAGATGAGGTAACTGAGGGAAGAGAAGTTACGTGACTTGCCCAAAGTCACAGCTGACAATTGGCGGAGCCGAGACTTGAACCCATGACCTCTGACTCCAAAGCCTAGGCTCTTTCCACTGAGCTCTGAGGCACAGAGAAGTGAAGTGATTTGCCCAAGGTCGCGGAGCAGACAAGTAGAGGAGTTGTGATTAGAACCCCTGACCTTCTGACTCCCAGCCCTGTGCTCCATCCACTATGACATGCTGCTTTATTACATACAGAGTCTTGTTTAGGGGACAAAAACTGGACTACCTCAGAAAATCAATCATTTAATCATATTTATTGAGCGCTTACTGTGTGCAGAGCACTCAGAAAACTACCTTAGAACTAGACACATCTGCAGATTGAGACGTACTATACACAGGGAGTAACCGAGAAGAACTTGACAGTTGACCTAGGTTCATGTGGACTGTGATTGCACCAGTCTGGTTGTTTCTGCAGAAAAGAGCTCTGAAACTGGTCTTTCCAAATGTCAACAGAATTACAGTTTTCAAGAAAAATATGAGACCCAGTGATTTTTAACCATGTTGTGCGCAGACCTATCTCGGGTGTGAGTTGAGGGTAAGGTCACTGGTTTGCTTGACACTTACATAAAGTGACTTTAGACCAGAAAGGGCCTCAGCAGAATAGAATAAGGGGCATGTCTTTCTCCCAGAAAAAATGGACTTCAGGCGTAAGTTCTTTTTGGATTGCACTAGCATTTGCAAACAATTTGGATGCCCCACCAATGCCTCAAACCTAACATGTCCAAAACCTCCTTCCCTTCCCACCCAAACCCTGTCCTTCCCCTGACTTTCCCATTACTGTAGACAGCACCACCATCATCCCTGTCCCATTAAACCCATATCCTTAGTGCTATCAACTCATCTCTCTCATTCAATCCAGATATTCAATCTGTCACAAAATCATGTCACTTCAACCCTCACATCATTGCTAAAATTTCACCCTGTCCTCCCCCTCTTACCAAGTTGATCCAAACACTTATCCTATCCCTCCTTGATTACTGCAGCAGCCTCCCGGCTGATCTCCCTGCCTCCTGTCTCTCCCCACTCTAGTCCATACTGCACTCTGATGCCTGGATCATTTTTCTACAAAAATGTTTAATTCATGTTTTCCTACTCCTCCAGTACCTCCAATGAATGCCCAGCTACCTCTGCATCAAAAATAAACCCCTTGCCATAGGCTTTAACATACTCAATTGCCTTCCCCCTCCCACCTTACCTCTCTGATTTCCTATTACGGCCCAGCCCGGACTATTTATTCCTCTAATGCCAACCTATTCACTGTACCTCAGTCTTCTTTATCTCTCCACTGATCTGTTATGTCCTGCCTTTGCTCTGGAAAGTCCCCCCTCTTCATATATGACAGGCAATTACTCTCACCATCCTCCAAGTCTTATTAAAAGCACATAGTAATGACAATTATGGTTTTTGTTAAGCACTTACTGTGTGCAAAGCATTGTTCTAAGCGCTCAGGTAGATACAAGGTAATCAGTTTGTCCCACCTGTGGGACTCACAGTCTTAATCCCCATTTTACAGATGAGGTGACTGAGGCACAGAGAAGTTAAGTGGCTTGCCCAAGGTCACACAGCAGACAAATGGCAGAACAGGGATTAGAACCCAAGTCCTCTGTGCTCTTTCCACTAAGCCACTCTGCTTCTCTCCAAGGGGCCTCCCCCATCTAAGCCCTCATTTTCTCTTCTCCCATTCCCTTCTGTGTTGCCTTTGCATCCTGAACTTGCACCCTCTATTCACCTCTAGCCTCAGCCCCACAGCACTTATGTACATATCTATAATTTCTTTATATTATTCTCCATCTCTCCCTTTAGACTGTAAGCTCACTGTGGGCAGGGAATGTGTCTACCAACTCTTATGTTGTACTCTCCCAAGCACTTAGTACAGTGCTCTGCATACCATAAGCACTGAATAAATACAATTAATTGATTTAATTTGGTTTTATATTAGTTACACAAACCCTTTCCAAGGTTTCTAAAACAGACCAAATGTCAGAAAAACAGCTGTTTAAAATCAAAGGTGTTTATTGAGCACTTACTATGTGCAGAGCACTGTACTAAATTCTTGGGACAATACAATATAAAAGAGTTGGTGGACATTTTCTCTGCTCATAATGAGCTTACAGTCAAGAGGGGGAGAAATCTGTTCATGGAACACAGAAAGAATTGAAGTGATTTAAGTCAGCATTCAAAATTTCTGCCATTTGTATTTACAGGGAGTCCAGAGAAGATGATTTTGTCTACAGAATGATTATTGCTTTGAAATTTATTTTGCTGGTAAAGTCTTCTTATGGTAGTGGGCAGTGCAATGTTTCCTAGAATGGGAGTTTTATTATAAGCACCGTCTTGGAAAATCAACTAAAATAAGAACACATGTAGTTACTTTTCTAAATTTCTAAATTGAATGATGCCACACAAATTAAAACCATCACATAGTTTTCTCTATCACTGCTGAACCAACTCAGCAGACAGCCATAACAAAGGCAAAACACCTCCACATCATATTTATGTGTGTTCCAGATTTCCCTGACTAGTCATCTAGCTCCAATCAAGATAACCCTTCCTCCACCTTCTTTATTAGCTTTTCTGACCCCAAATTTTTTGTTTTGTTTTTATGGTATTAAGCACTTCTTATGCACCAGGCACTGTACTAAGCACTGAGGTAGATATAAGCTAATATGGTTGGACACAGTCCATGTCCCATATGGAGTTTACAGTCTTCATCCCCATTTTTCAGAAGAGGAAACTGAGGCGCAGAAATGTTAAGTGACTTGTCCAAAGCCATACGGCAGATAAGTGGCAGAGCCGGGATTAGAACCCATGTCCTTTTGATTCCCAGGCCTGTGCTCTATCCACTAGTTTTGAGCCTTTCCCATATCATTCCCTTTTCCTTAAACAACTTTAAATGGCTTAAGAAGCTGGATATGCTCTTAAGTGCCTGTGGGGCAGAGGGTGGGGTAAATAAATAGCACAAATCCAAGACTTTGAGTTCCATGTGGGACAGGGACTGTGTCTGATCTAATCAACTTGTACCCACCCCAGCGCTTAAAACAGTATTAGATGCATAGCAACCACTTAACCAATACCATAAAAAAGTTCTCTCACCTCTTTCAAAAACCCATCTCCTCCTAAAAACCTGCACTGATTTATTGTAAGTGTGGACTCTTTTAAACCCTAACATAAATAATCTAAACCTCCACCTAAAGATGTTTTAGGTAGGTGAGCCCTTCAATTTTAAAGCCCTCAAGGGAAAGGGTTACATCCTTCACTTCTACAGCATGTTTTCAAGTTCCTGGTACTTGGTGCTACACGCTGTAAGCCCTTTGAAAACGTGACTGAGGATGATCATGACCCAGTCCAATGTATTAGTCCAGCTTGCCTCCAGGAGACTGGAAAAATCATTCAGGGAGTCAGAAGGGCAGGCCTTTTGAGGATTTGGTATTGTGCCTGCATATTGGCATTTTTCTCTTAGGGTGTGAAGACATCATGCATGTGAATCGAATATACCTACATAGCTACACATATTTGTATCTTTCCTCGGCGAAGGTGACACTAACCAGGAAATTCTACCGGCTGGGCCACAGTGCTAGCACCTAAAGACAGCTCCTTCTTGTGTTCCTGTCATTCCTGCATACAGGTCCTGTCCCTGTTTGAGGCAGTTTCTTAACATCCCATTCTTCTCAAAGCCTCCAATCAAGAGCAAGCCAATCTAATGGGCTGTATCTGTTTCAGTGATTCCCCCATCACCATTTAACACTGGCTCATTGTAAATTATTTATTCTGTCCTCCTTGCATGTACATGCCCCCTTTCCGTTCACAGCTGCTTGGTTCTGCTAGCATTCATTCACGTCCTGCCCAGTGAAGCTAGGCTGCAGGGAGCATTGCCTTAATACTGGAGAGCTGACTCTTCTCCAGAACTTTCCTGGATGAAAATCTTGTCTTGCCATTTGATGTGGAGTAAGGTTTGTAGGTGACAATGGAAAAATGGCTCAAGAAGCTGGATGTGTCTTTTGTGGTGAATCCGTGCTCCCCAGTGTATCAGACTTTATTTAGCATTTGCTTTCTGCAGAGCACTGTACTAAGTGTTTGGGAGAGTTCAATTTAACAGAATTGGTAAGTGTGTTCCCTGCCCACAACAAACTTACAGTCTAGAAGGGTAAACAGACATTAATAGAAATAAATTACAGTTACGTACATAAGTGCTGTGGGGCTGAGGGATGGGGTGAATAAAGGGTGCAAATACAAATGTGAGAGCGACACAGAAGGGAAGGGGAAAAGAGGAAATTAGGGCTTAGTTGGGGAAGGCTTCTGGAAGATCTGCTAATAATAATGGCATTTGTTAAGCGCTTACTATGTGCAAAGCACTGTTCTAAGTGCTGGGGAGGATACAAGGTGATCAGGTTGTCCCACGCGGGGCTCACAATCTTAATCCTCATTTTACAGATGAGGGAACTGAGGCACAGAGAAGTTAAGTGACTTGCCCAAAGTCACACAGCTGACAAGTGGCAGAGCTGGGATTTGAACCTATGACCTCTGACTCCCAAGCCCAGGCTCTTTCCACTGAGCCATGCTGCTTCTCCTTTAATAAGGCTTTGAAGGTGGGAAGAGTCATTGTCCTTTGGATACGAAGATGGAGGGCGTTCCAGGCAAGGAACAGGACATGGGTGAGGGGTTGGCAGTGAGATAGACAAGACAGAAGTACAGTGAATAGGTTGGCATTTCAGGAGCCAAGTTTACAGGTTGGGTTGTAGTAGATAATCAGGGAAGTAAGGTAACAGGAGGCAAAGTGATTGAGTGCTTTAAAGCCTATGGGAAGAAGTTTCTGTTTGATGTGGTGGTGGATGGGCAACCGCCGGAGGTTTTTGACAAGTGGGGAAACATGGACTGAATGGTTTTGTAGAAAACTGATCTGGGCAGCAGGGTGAAGTATGGACTGAAGTGGGAAGAGACTGGAGGTAGGGACGATAGCAAGGTGGCAGATTCAGTAATAGGTTAAGTGCTTGGATTAAGGTGGTAGCAGTTTGCATAGAGAGGAAAAGGTGGATTCTAGCAATATTATGAAGGTTGAACTGATAAGATTTGGTGACAGATTGTACATGTGGATTGAATGAGGGAATATACTTCTTTAGTGATGTGTAAAAGTCATCAGAAATGGGCATTTCCCAGCAAATATATGTGCTAGCAATATTGTCATGTAGTATTTCTAGAACACCTCAACTGGTTGCTTTAAAATCATCTTTCATTATCTCATGCAGCAGGGAGATAACTTGGTAGTGTTTTCTTTCTTTTTTTAAGATGATGAAATTGAGGCTCTGCAGGTATGTAGGTGTCACAGGAAGTGTTGGGAGGAACTTGCTCCTTTTCCCAGCTCTTCCATCAGTTTGCCTTGTGATTAACTCTCAGCTTCCTCATTTAGAAGGGCAGAAATATTTATCAGTTTCAGCAGAGCAGAGCAGCCCTTTTCCTCAGAGCAGCTGAGTCCCCTTTCTCTTTCTTGCTCTTGTACTCTGAGGACTTAATTTACCAACCCTACTGTTTGAGCATTTATTCTTCTGTTTTGTCCCCCCACAGTGTGGTAAGCTCTTTGGTGGCAGGGATCGTTTCTGCCTACTCCTCTGTACTCTCCCAAGTGTTTAGTACAGTGTTCTGCACACAGGAGGTGTCCAGTGAATTTGAGTGACTAGGAGAGCAGAGACGGGGGAGGGACAGGAGAGGGACAGGGAGACAAAAGGAATTAAGACCTTAGTGTCAGCCATTTGATTGTATTTATTGAGTGCTTACTGTGTGCAGAGCATTGTATTAAGCTCTTGGAAAAGTACAATATAACAATCAGCAGACACATTCCTTGCTCACAGCGAGCTTACAGTCTAGAGAGAAGCAGCATGGCTCAGTGGAAAGAGCACAGGCTTGGGAGTCAGAGGTCATGAGTTCTAATCCCGGCTCTGCCGCTTGTCAGCTGTATGACTTTGGGCAAGTCACAACTTTTCTGGGCCTCCGTTACCTCATCTGTAAAATGGGGATTAGGACTGTGAGCCCCACGTGGGACAATCTGATTACCTTGTATCCTCCCCAGCACATAGAACAGTGCTTGGCACCTAGTGCTTAATGAATACCATAATTATTATTAATTCTCATAGAAACAAAAAACCTTGATTGTCAACTTGAGATTTTTCCACCAGCTGATTCCCTTGTGCTTAGTGTCACCAACTAACCAGGAAAGGGGAGAGTTGGGACCAGATTGGTTTTAGATTCAGAGTCAAGAATGAACAAGAGACCCCGGGTAGTACAAGGGACAAATTGTTTACTGGCTACAAATACCAATCTCAGTAGGTAAATGATGAACTAAGCATCTCAACTGAGTACATTAGAGCTATCATTTAGTCAGGTATAGCCGTAAGAGCGTGCATCACTGCCTTCATGCACTTTGGGACAATCGATTACTGTAGTTAGGTATCCTCGGCTCGGACATGGGCTTATCACAGCGAGTAGTTCATTCATTCAATCGTATTTTTTGAGCGCTTACTGTGTGCAGAGCACTGTACTGAGTGCTTGGGAAGTACAAGTTGGCAACATATAGAGACGGCCCCTACCCAAAGTGCTCACAGCCTAGGGTCCAGTCCTAGTGGAAGCAGCAGGGCCTAATGGAAAGAGCACAGGCCTGCGAGGCAGAGGAGCTGGGCTCTCATCTCCGCTCTACCAATTGCTCACTGTGAGACCTTAGGCAAGTCACTTTACTTCTCCGTGCCTCAGTTCTCCTGTTCTCCCTCAAGTAGTGGTATTTATTGAGTGTTTACTACGTGCAGAGCACCATCCTCTAGATTATGAGCCCCATGGGGGCCTGGGACTGTGTCCAACCTCACTGACTTGTATTCACCCCCGTGCTTAGAACACAGAGAAAGTGCTTAACAACAAATGGACAAACAGGCCCAGATTCAGCTGGTGTCCTCTGCTCAGCAGCTACAAAAGACCATCCCCCTCACGAAGTCAGTGTGGGTTCTTATGCTTCTTCACCAGATGTGCAAAATGCTGAGTGCTGCCACATCCTCGACTCAGGACAGTCCATGCACTGGGGTGACCAGACCCCTCACCCTTTGACACATACACCATGCCACCGGACCAGTTGAGCAATCCAAGGGTCCGTGCTTCCAGCGCCAGCTCCTGAATTACTTCATTCAGGACCCTTATGGCTGTGGAGCAGATGGTCACACCTATATACCCTCTTCTCCTACTAATTGCATGCTAGCTTACGCTCTTCATTCCACTCAGGAAATAATAATAATAGTAATATTTATTAAGCGCTTACTATGTGCAAAGCACTGTTCTAAGCACTGGAGAGGTTACAAGGTGCTCAGGTTGTCTCACGGGGGGCTCACAGTCTTAATTCCCATTTTACAGATGAGGTAACAGGCACAGAGAAGTGAACTTACCCAAAGTCACACAGCTGACAATTGGAGGAGCTGGGATTCAAACTCATGATCTCTGACTCCAAAGCCCGGGCTCTTTCCACTGAGCCACGGTGCTTCTCATTGTTCTGCCTTCTAACTGTTCTTTGCTCTTAATCTATTCTTCATGCATTGCCCCCGTGTCTAGAATGGCCTTCCTCCTCAGCTTCACCAAATCATACCCCTCTTCTGCTTGAAAACCCTCTTCCTCTGTGAAGTATTTTCTGATGAACCCCCATCCTATCAGCCACTTCAAAGCCCAACGATTTACTCGTGCGTACCCTCAGCTATAGCACATTCATTAATTTATCCACTGATTCCCCCATTAGGTCATGAGCCCCTTAAGGACAAGAATCCCATCTTTTATTTCCCAAATGTGTAGTCCAGTAGGCACTCAGGCAATACTGTTGACACCAATATTTCAGAGAAGCAGCATGGCTCAGTGGAAAGAGCCTGGGCTTTGGAGTCAGGTCATGGGTTCAAATCCCCGCTCCACCACTTGTCAGCTGTGTGACTTTGGGCAAGTGACTTCACTTCTCTGGGCCTCAGTTCCCTCATCTGTAAAATGGGGATGAAGACTGTGAACCCCCTGTGGGACAACCTCATCATCTTGTAACCTCCCCAGTGCTTAGAACAGTGCTTTGTACATAGTAAGCACTTAATAAATGCCATCATTTATTCCATCATTGTCCTTGCCCGTAGTAGGGTCACCCCTCCTACTGGGTCATTGACTTTGGGCTTATAATTGTCTTTCACTGGGGCAACAGCTCTCAGTCCTTTTCTCCTGGCAGGGCCCTTTGGCCTCATCCCCTGGCTCTAGCTTTTGGAGGGCTCCAGGTATCCTTCTCCCTGTGGTCGAGGGGAGGATCATCCCTAATGTGGGCCCACAGACCCAAGAATTGGTTTATTGTGTTCAATCCTGCTGTTGTCTGGAGTTGTCTGATGTTTCAGGAGTCTAACTGGTCAGCGGAGACCTGCCAGCCCAAGTCGGTCCTCTAGGTTGCATGAGGGTAGTCTGGAAGGTGCCCTTCTCTGGGCTGGGAAATGTGTTTTTCCCCCTGTACTTTAAGGGCCAATCAATCATCTTTCCCCCACTCTAGACTGTGAGCTTGTTGTGGGCAGGGAATATCACTTTTTATTGTTGTAATGTACTCTCCCAAGCATTTAGTACAGTGCTCTGCACACAGTAAGCGCTCAATAAATGTGATTGAATGAATGAACCAATCAATGGTTCTCCCTCCTACTTGGACTGTGATCCCCATGCAGGACAGGAACTGGTCCCAATCTAATTGTCTTGTACCTACCCCGTCACTTAGTACAGTGCTTGGCACCTAGTAAGTGCTTAAATACATAAATAATGCTAATAACGATTTGAGGGCTTTACTGAGCACCTCCTAATGCAAGCACTGTATTAAGGAATAAGAGAGTGTAATAGTAGCAAGACGTTTTCTGCTTCAAGGAGCTGAACATATAATGGGGAAACAAAAATCATTTGCAGTAAGTGAATGCATGAGGAAGAAGGATAAAGCAAGGGGTAGTATAACAAACATCACAACGAAACAGCTGAACTAATTAAATACACAGATAAATAAAAATAGATACAATGAGATCTGGAATAAAAAGACGTGAGGTCTAAGGGCTTTGGACTGACCAATTTCAACAATGTTTTAGGAACTGATTAGGTGTGTTGAACTTTTCCCCTTTGAATCATCTTTCAGGAGTTTTAAATCCTCTGAAACCTCAACTTTTTCAGAGAAAAGGGTGCTTGATGGCTTTACTTTGCTGCACATATTAGATGTATTCCTAAGTCTTATCAGAAACATTGAGGTAACATTTAGAAAAGACAGATGAAGCTCTTTTACTAGACAGATTCAATTAAAATTCAAGAACTTCCTGGATGATCAAAACACGTTGTTTTGATCAAAACGTCTTCTGTAGCTAGTTCTCCTGGCAATCAGAAAAGTCGTGTCTTCATTAGAAGTCAAGAATTTCATTAGCTTTGGCAGCACAGCATTGAGTATTTTTAGCTGCCATTCGGAAAAGACAAGTATCCTTTTAAACCACCTATTTGAGAGGAAGCAAGGGATCTAAATTAGTTTTGAAACCTGTCACTGATTTCCAGCTTAGGAGGAGCAGATGCTAAATGAGAGAGGTCAACGGATAATACTGATTTAGGGACATCCCAGGGCTCTCCAAAATGGAGAATGGATTCATGTCATTTTTAGACTGGCGTATAGAAGAATAGGAAGTTCTTTGTCATCCTCCACCTATAAATGGCAAACGGTCATTTTTAAGGTGAATTCGATCGTTACAGATAGACCTGGGAGATTGTCCTTGTAGTCAAGCAACAAAAAACATGAACAACCTATTGTCTCGACAGTGTTTTTTTGCAGGATGTACCTGTATAATTATTATTCAGAAATTTGGAATTGCTTGTCATGCTTATGCATACTGCTTTCAGAATTTTACATAGGTATATCATGAATTCCCCACCCTTGCCACCCAGCTTAAGAAATTTCTGCACTACCAACAAATACTTAAAACGTCACACTTGCTACAGTATTTGTCTATGTCACAGGAGAATCTGAGAACAGACAGCAACAAAAATTGCCTCCAGCCTAGACTGAGTAGCCGTGGTTTTTCCAAAACATGGGGGCTTCATTTTTGACTCCCACCATGTTCAGGATAATTCGTACTGTATTACATTCTACACAACCGATGACCTGGGCAAATGGGCAGTTGTTTCTTCTGACACCACTCTGTCCCGATAGACATGCGTTGTTGGAACAACATTCTCCAACAGCATTCTATGTAGAAAATGTAGTGAAAACGCTTAGTGGAGCTGAACTGTTTATCTTGAATAGGCAGCGCTGAGCACCTGTTTCACAGCCAATCTTTGAATCAAATTCTCCTTCAAAATAAATGGCTTTAATGAAGTGCGGTAGCAGGTTATAATGCCAATAAAAACACCAGTTGGCCAAGCCACCACAGAAATCAACGACATGAAAACCTTGGCAAATTATAGATGTTGTAGTCGTGCTAAACCTGTGAACTTTTGAATACCCAGTGTGGTAGATGAGAATGAATCACATGTCAGATTGTTATAAACAGGAGCCACATTAAGGCAGTATAAAGATCATTCTTATTTCCATCTTCTGCCACCACTAGTTAATAAGCTCTGAGATATAGTTGCAAAACATTGCCGGGTTGTGGATGTGTGAATTTACAAAATGACATAAGGAAATCCAAACTGCTGTAGAGAGATGTTTTCCAAGAGCAGCCCTTGGGGAAATAAAAACTACCTTCCAAAGCATTTATTGAGCATGTACCGTATGTAGAATGCTGTACCAACAGAACGAGAATATGATTCCTGCCCACAAAGAGCTTCCAATCTAGCAGTGGATAGTCTTACGAGAACCACATAGAAATGTATGAAAGGAGCATTTGAGAGTCCCAAGGTCATTTGAAAGACAATACCAGGTGGACAGAGCATTTCCTTCACTTTTATGGAAGCTCACTGTGGGCAGTTAACGTGTCTACCAACTCTGTTATATTGGACTCTTTCAAGAGCTTAGTACAGTGCTCTGCACACCGTAGGCGTGTAATAAATTCAATGGATTGAATGCCTCAGGACTGACCTCAGTTGAAATGGGCCAGTCAACCAACTAGATTATTCCTTATGAGGAAGGGCACCAAGGAGAACATGGATAATGCAATCCCTAAGTAATTCCCAAACCTCATTTTAACTAATAGTTTTAAACCCCTCCTCTAAGTGCCAAATTTTCGTTAAGGATGAAGGCACAAAGGAGTCAGGGATTCTAGGAGGAGTGGGGAAAGACAGGGACTAAGAGGAGACAAGTTTCAAAGAACTAACAAGCCAGAAAGCCACCATCTGGTGGGGGGCAGGGGTTATTTTCAGACCTAATGGGGAAACTCGCTTAGCCATTACGCCCACGGAGATTACAACCTTGCTCCTTCCTTGGACATAGGAAGGACAAGATGTTCAGGTTGGGAACCCTAGCCTCAATACGCCTCATCCCTACTTGCCCTGCTGCTTGGCGATTCAGAGAGCCGGGTCAGGTGAGGCTGATTGTCACAGGCCTTGGCCAGTGTTGTCGGACAGGACAGAGGTTGGGATTAAGGGGAAGTGGTAGAAAGTTGAGGGAAGGGGAATGTTTCCTGGGAAGATAGACCTTGTGGTGAGACAGACTACATGACGTGGTTACCGGGCCCTGGTGGAGTCCTCTAGCTTTGATTCTGCTTTGAGTGCTTACTATGTGCAGGGCACTGTACTAAACATAATACAGTAGAGTTGGTAGATACAGGGAAGCAGCGTGGCTTAGAGGAAAGAGCCCGGGCTTGGGAGTCAGAGGATGTGGGTTCTAATCCCAGCTCCTCCACTTATCCGCTGTGTGACCTTGGGCAACTCATTTCACTTCTCCGTGCCTCAGTTAACTCATCTGTAAAATGAGGATTGAGACTGGGAGGCCCGTGTGGAACAGAGACTATATCCAACCTGATTAGCTTGTATCTACCCTGGTGCTTAGAACAGTGCTTGACACATAGTAAGCGCATAACAAATTCCATGACATTATTATATGATCCCTGCACACAATAAGCTGATAGTCTAGAGGGAGGACACATTAAAATAAATTATGGATAGGGGAAATGACAGAATAAAATTATACTCTCCCAAGAGCTTAGTACAGTGCTCTGCACAGAGTAAGTGGTCAGTAAATACCATTAATTGACTGAATAAAAGGATATGGCCTTAAGTGGTGGGGAGCACAGTCTTAATCCCCATTTTACAGATGAGTTAACTGAGGCACAGAGAAGTTAAGCGACTTGCCCAAATTGGTGACAATTGGTGGAGCTGGGATTTGAACCCATGACCTCTGACTCCAAAGCCCGTGCTCTTTCCACTGAGCCACACTGCTTCTCTGTGTATTAAGCACTTAAGTATTATCATCATCATCATTATTATTTTCGGGGCCATCAGCAGTCCCTCCACCTGCGTTGGGGCAGCAGGGAAGGTAATCCCAGTCCACTCTCCACTGGATCTCCCTGTGGGCTGGAGGAGGAGGCTGGAGAAGCAGTTTGGTCTAGTGAAAGGAGCACGGACCCATGAGTCAGAGGACCTGGATTCTAATCCCAGTTCTGCCAATTACTTTGCCAATTGCTTGCTGTGTGACCTTGGGCAAGTCTCTTAACCTCTCTGTACCTCCGTCTCCTCATCTGTAAAATGGGGATTCAGTACCTGTTCTCCCTCCTATTTCAGACTGTGAGCCCCATGTGGCCATCTTAAAATGCAAGGCAGTTAAAGTCCGAGACATAGAGGTATTTAGTTTCAGGCCAGGCCACACACAAATGTCCGAGTATGGTATACCTGTAACACTTTCCTCCTGTGAAAAGCAGGGTTGGGGAAGGTTTCCAATTCTCTCTCTTTCTCGTGAGTAACTTTGACCCCTCTTTCTTTCTCTCTCCCTCCCTCTCTTGCAGCAACATCACCCCTCCTGGAGAACCAGCCGGCAAGAGCGGTCGCACGAGAGTGGCTTCTCGCTTCCCCAAATTATCCCGGAACCTGCCTAGGGAATCACGGAATCTGGAGCCACAGAGTGGTGACCTCTGACCCCTTTGTATGATCACAGAAGTTGGCCCTGCCTTCTTTTTAGCCCGCCCCATCCTTCTGACCTGCCCTATTCGGATGCTTCTATAAGCCCCACTCGGGGTGGGGGAGAGACAGAGTCAGACTGATTAGGACTGGGTCATCACTCTTGATTAAACTGATCATTCTGAACACATCAGTGACCACATTTCTGAAGCCTTACGGTAGAGACTTGAAAACACGCCACAGATTTCCTTTGTTGGATAGACCGGCTCATAGGCAGTGCCTGTTGGCTTCAAAATTCACTTAACCTTGTACAGAGTTCTGTGGTTCAAGGTCCTTTCTTTTTCATAATAGGCACTGTAACACTTTCACTGTCTGGTACACTAGATGCTTTCTGTTTGCGATGCCCAGCTGATAATGCAGACTTCCAGGAAGCTGGTAGGGGGAGAGGGGTGTATAGAAACTGGAAAGCCCTCTAATATTTTCCTTTTTGGAAACAGATTGACTTTTTTATTTATTGTAATTCTCTGCTACTCCTATAATGTTTTGAGACACTAAATACTCAGCCATAGAGCCTCACTCACATAGAGGTCTTTTGTAGGCTTCTCCCTTCTAGTGTAACATTCTTGGAGAATCCTTTGGGGAACTCATGCAATGTTACAGGAGGGAGCCAATTTAAATGGTTATTTTGCCAAGCCTGATTACCAGTTTAGAGTAACATAAATGAGAATGGACTTCCTAGCACTGATTTTGGGCTCTGTGACTCCTCAGCCTGACGACCTGGCTGTTCTTAAAATGCTTTCAATGTTCTTATAGGAGGAGGTGGTTGAGACCTTCGCAGTGTGGAGGTAAAATGGCCCACCCTGCACTGGCCTTTGTTAAAGAGGGACAACTTAGGCCTCAGTAAGAGCTATAAAAGGTCTGAAAATACCAATTGCCTTTGTGCAATTGTTCCTCCTTGACGTTAGAACAGCTAGCAAGGAGGGCAATCCCAGCCCGGCACAGCCTCCTGAGTTGGATGAACCAAAGGATCATGATCTAGAAAGGATTTCATCCTAAATATATTACCCATAATAACCCTCATCTACTCTTGGCATTTTGCTGTGTTCTAGCCAACATGTTTTTGAATGACTACATCTAAAAATCCTGGTTCTGCCTGAAAACAGAAGGCTCCAACTAACTTGAACTAAGGAGTTCGTTTTTGGAGAGAAACAGGGTTTCCTTCTCAGGAACGTCAGTCCAAAACCAGTGGACTAGAGAATAGGCCCTAATGATAAGCATTCAAAATAACCAGGATATATTGGAAGAAACAGTCTAAAATCAACAGGATAAAGTTTAACAGAAAATTGTCAAAGGATCACCCACCAACTACCACAACAAATCAGATTGTTCACGCTGAAACACATTGCAGCTTTAAGTGAGCCTGACAGAATGGACCTCAAGTTCATGAGCAAACATACAGTGCCATTATCAACCAAGGGAACAGGGTAGTTGATAGCATTAACTCTCCCTTTTTCCTTGGACAGACCCAAGTGCTTTGTACAGTGCTCTGCACACAGTAAGCGCTCAATAAATACGACTGAATGAGTCAGTGACTTTTTTCCTGAATGCCGCATTTTAGGTGAAATATTGGAAAAATTGGAGATAGCCCAGAAAGAAGAGAAGGAAAGAAGAGAATTATGAAGTAGAAGATGAACTATACCCAAAACAGCATTTAGGATTATTTACCCTGAGAAAGTTCATCTAGCCGGAAGGTCTTCTTAATCTAAAGTACTAACGATGCCTACGATGCCTAAGGAAGCTAGATCCTCATTGAGACTCAAATTGTCACAAATACTTTCGGCCAGAATGTAAAAAGAATGATTGTTATGGCTGTTAAATCCAGGAATGGGTTGCTCCTCTGGAGAGCTTTAATAGTTTAATAGCTCAGTAAGATTTAACTCTAGTCTGGAGAAGTATAGGTGTTGCTGTGCCTAAAGACAGGGGGACCTACAAAATGGTATCTATAGTTTTTTTCCAGAGGAGTAAGATAGGATTGATAGTAGGGGTAGCAAAATGAACCCACAGAGCTTTATTCAGTTATCAAATGGTGTGGGCCAACAAAGCCCACTTGAAAGATGGCTTAGGTATTTTTGAGTTTGAGATAAGCAGCATGGCTTAGTGGATACAGCATGGGCTTGGGAGTCAAAGGTCATGAGTTTTCTAATCCCTGCTCTGCCACCTGTTTGCTGTGTGACCTTAGGCAAGTCACTTAAATTCTCTGGGCCTCAGTTCCCTCATCTGTAAAATGGGGATTAAGAATGTTAGCCCCATGTGGGACAGGGACTGTGTACAACTTGTATCTACCCCAGCGCTAAGAACTGTGCTTGGCACATAGTAAGCGCTTAACAGGTACTATTATTATTATTATTATTATTATTATTATTATTATTAAGAAAAGCTAAAGGAGAGGCACTGGACTTGGAAATGAAATGCTGTATCTCAATTACTGTAGCTTTATCTGTCATGGTGGTACCTGCAGGGTGTCACAGTAGTGTTGGTTCATTCATTCAATTGAACTTCTTGAGCACTTACTGTGTGCAGAGCACTGTACTAAGCGCTTGGGAAGCACAAGTCGGCAACATATAGAGACGGTCCCTACCCAACACCCACTGCATTGTACTAGGTGCTTGGAAAGTAAAGAATAAAGTGGTGTGTTCCCTGCCCATAAGGAGCTTGCACTTCAATGGGGTTGGGGGACAGGGGAGGAAAGGGGAGAGGGGGGAAAGGAGATAAGGATAAAAAATATTCACCTCTACAGTGGTCAAAATAAGTAACTGGATACACACAGACACACACATGGGTGCCAAAGTTAATAAGTTGCTAAGCTAAAAATCACAAAAGCCCAAGGGGTCAGAGATCAGGTGTTCCACAGGCATAAGTTTGAATCGTGAGTCAGAATGTGGGGCTTTGAGCTGGCCGCTCTGCATGTATTTATAAAATAAATAACTGTGGGCAGTCTAAAAACTCAAGTTTTCTTTGCACCTCCTCACCCTGAATTTGGTGTGCTGTGAATTTGATATTTTTGAAGTTTGTCTTTGTTGAAAAATTCATGACCATTTCATGAGTTTTGTTTTGAACAGACTGAGAACCTGTATCTTAAAAAGGTACAGAGGTGGGTAAGATTGATAATGGTACCACCTGCTGTACACTTATCTAATATTACCTCTTTTAGCTAAAGAACACATAAAAGCCCAAGTGTATGCCGCAGAGCCTTGTCTTGGGCCATGCGGTTGACTTTGCCCTTGAGTCCTGCAGATTCACGTTGCAAGTTTCTTCCCCAAGCACTCTACAAAGTCCTAACCACTCTGAAATTCGCACATAAAAAGAAACTGCATTTTAAGCCCAGTTAGAAGAATGCTAGGTGGAAAAAGGATTCCATTTGCTGCCCATATGTTTAAAGAAAGTGTTCTTTTGGCTTAGTTTGATCAACTCTTATTTATACCCTAAAGTAATTCACTTGATGGTCCAAAGGAAAAACAGCTTGGCTCCTCAACCTTTCTTTGCCCTGCTTATTAATACCCAGCTTCCTGGTCCCAAGTGATGCAGAAATCCTAGATTTTTAGTGTTTGTGCCATCTCTCGCTAATTGTGGCTCAGATGCCCCTCGCACATAAAAACCCCAGCAACTCAATCATATTTATTCAGCGCTTACTGTGTGCAGAGCACTGTACTAAGCACTTGGGAAGTACAAGTTGGCAACATATAGAGACAGTCCCTACTCAACAGTGGGCTCACAGTCTAGAAGGGGGAGACAGAGAACAAAACCAAACATACTAACAAAAAATAAATAGAATAGGTATGTACAAGTAAAATAGAGTAATAAATGTGTACAAACATATATACATATACAGGTGCTGTGGGGAAGGGGAGGAGGTAAGATGGGGGGATGGAGAGGGGGACGAGGGGGAGAGGAAAGAAGGGGCTCAGTCTGGGAAGGCCTCCTGGAGGAGGTGAGCTCTCAGTAGGGCCATGAAGGGAGGAAGAGAGCTACACAACCTCAGTTTGCTAGAACTCTTTCTAATTCAACACTCACTGATAATTGAGGACTTACCCCGCAAAACAGTCTCTAAGGGCTTGGGAGAATACAATATAACAGAGTTGATAGACCCATTCCCTGCCCACAAGGAGCTTATAAGATTAACTGCTTAACATTCTTGACTACACCCTCCAGGGCATTTTAGAAATAGGAGCCGCGTTCAGAAGTAGATTACAACTCTACTAGAAGTCCACCCTCAAGATCTCCACCGACTGCTTTGCCCAACCTGTAGTGCCCAGAGGCCCCTGTTTTTAGCCCACTTGTGGGCACAACAGACATGAAATGGGGAACGAGTCGGGGGGAAGTGGGGCTGTTCCGACGATTAAAGAGGAATCTTCTAAAGGCAAGATAGAAATGGAGCCAGGGGAGGCTGACCCTTTTGAGTAAGGATTGAAGTGGCCCCAGATACAAAATTAAACACGCAAGTGAGCAACAACAGAAGAGTGACAAATCTCAGGAGTCCCCCTCTCCCTGAGAGCCAAATGTTTAAAAATCCTAACCACTAAACCACAACCAGCCAACATCTTGGCTCACAAACTTGTAACCCTTATTAGACCAAGGATCCCCTGAGGTTCTTCCTAACGTTCATTCAAAAATGTAGAGGTTTTACCTGGATTGAGTCCCCCTCTCCCTGAGAGCCAAATGTTTAAAAATCCTAACCACTAAACCACAACCAGCCAACATCTTGGCTCACAAACTTGTAACCCTTATTAGAGCAAGGATCCCCTGAGGTTCTTCCTAACTTTCATTCAAAAATGTAGAGGTTTTACCTGGATTGAGTCCCCCTCTCCCTGAGAGCCAAATGTTTAAAAATCCTAACCACTAAACCACAACCAGCCAACATTTTGGCTCACAAACTTGTAACCCTTATTAGAGCAAGGATCCCCTGAGGTTCTTCCTAACTTTCATTCAAAAATGTAGAGGTTTTACCTGGATTGAAGAAAGAAGGGTCTGGCCACTGTCCTCCTCCTCAAGAGAAGCCCGGAAAGATTACTGGAAAATGGCCCAGCACCTCCAGCTGTGGGCAATTGTTCCCACACACCAGGTGCCTTTCCCTGATTACTGGGAAAGGGGCCCAACAGTTGTCCCCACCCATTCCAGGTGTCTTTCCCTGATTAAGCCGCAGGGAAGGAAGTTAACCGCATCCCTGCCAGAGTCTGGAAGTCAGCTAGGCATCAGGCCATGGAGAGTCGCAAATTCATTCATTCAATCGTATTGATTGAGCGCTTACTGTGTTCAGAGCACTGTACTAAGCGCTTGGGAAGTACCAGGTGGCAACATATAGAGACGGTCCCTACCCAACAGTGGGCTCACAGGATAGTGGTTGTCCGCTCTGGCAAATACGGGGACAAGGAGATGCCTGCACATATGAAGCCAATAGCCCAGCCATTTTGAAGGCATACACCAATTTCGAGCAATCCTAGAGAAGTGCCGTGGTTTAGTGACAAGAGCACGAGCTTGGGAGTCAGAGGTCGTGGGTTCTAATCCCCGCTGCACCAATCAATCATATTTATTGAGCGCTTACTGTGTGCAGAGCACTGTACTAAGCGCTTGGGAAGTACAAGTTGGCAACATATAGAGACAGTCCCTACCCAACAGTGGGCTCACAGTCTAGAAGGGGGAGACAGAGAACAAAACCAAACATATTAACAAAATAGAATAGATATGTACAAGTAAAATAGAGTAATAAATATGTACACCACTTGTCTGCTGTGTGACCTTGGGCAAGCCACTTAACTTCTCAGTTACCTCATCTGTAAAATGGGGGTGAAGACTGTGAGCCCCACATGGGACAACCTGATTACCTGGTATCTACCCTAGTACTTAGAACAGTGTTTGGCACCTAGCAAGTGCTTAACAAACACCACAATCATTATTATTATTACAGCCTTTCTAGAAACAGGCCCCAAACCCTCCACTTGCTCCAGAACCCTTGGGTTCATGTGAACTCTGGTCCTAGTCAGAGCCACGAAACAAGGAACAGAAGCCAGGAGGATGGAGGCTTGGAGCTGAAAATGTTTAAGAAGATACAAAGGCATCCAGGGCCCATCACCGGATGGGGACTGAACAGCTAAAAACCACACAAAAGGCGGCCCTGGTCATTGTTCAAACACTTCTGTCCATTCAATCAATCAATCAATTGTATTTATTGAGCACTTACTGTGTGCAGAGCACTGTACTAAGTGCTTGGGAAGTACAAACTGGCAATATGTAGAGACAGTCCCTACCCAACAGTGGGCTCACAGTCTAGAAGGGGGAGACAGAGAACAAAACCAAACATGCTAACAAAATAAAATGAATAGAATAGATAGGTACAAGTAAAATAGAGTAATAAATAAGTACAAACATATATACATACATGGAGGTCACTGCTCTTCATCTCCTAAAGGGCCAGCAGGTTTAAGGTTCTGGGCTTGAGAGTACTAGAGATGAGACACCACATTAGAGTGACCATTTACCCTTTTCATACTGAGTAATCTGGTTTTCAGGAAAAATATGGATCTGGATGCATTTCAGACAGGTATTTGTTGTTCCAAGCCCCTCTCCACCTCAGTTTCTGCTTCTGAGCTCTGCAGCAATGACCCTGTGGTGGGGAGGGGATAAGAAGGGGGGCTCCAGGTTTGGTGGGCTTGGCTTGGGGAGATTTCCGCAAAATGTCCCACTGGACATACCTGGGATAGGGTGCATGCTCAGTGTAATACATGCCCTGTCATGTGTGTCTTGGTGTCCGCTACCACAAGTGCTGTCCCTGGCCACTCTACACTATGTCCATTGATTAACTGTCCATTCAGTGGCATTCATTGAGTATCTTACTGTATCTTCTGAAGCATTAGAAGTAAATGACCAGGTCCAGTAAAATAAATGAGGCAATATGGCCTAGTAATAAAAAGATCAGGTCTTAGGACCCAGGTTCAAGACCCCACTCCGCCACTTGCCTGCTGTGTGACTTTGGGCAATTCACTTAACCCTCCTGTACCTCAGTTTCCTCATAATAATAATAATAATTTAATAATTTTGATATTTGTTAAGCGCTATGTGCCAAGCGCTGTTCTAAGCGCTGGGGGAGATACAAGGTAATCAGGTTGTCCCACGTGGGGCTCGCAGTTTTAATCCCCATTTTCCAGATGAGGTCACCGAGGGACAGGGAAATTAAGTGACTTGCCCAAAGTCACAAAGCTGATCAATGGCGGAGCTGGGATTAGAACCCATGACCTCTGACTCCCAAGCCCAGGCTTTCCACTGAGCCATGCTGCTTCATCTGTAAAATAGGAGATATTGTACCTGTTCTCCTGTTTTCCTTAGACTGTGACTCTCCTAAGGGTCAGGGACTGTACCCAATCTGTTACCTTGTACCTACTTGTATCTGAGAAAGCACTTAGCACAGTGCTAGGGACAGAGCACTTAATGAATACTATGAATATTAATATTGAATATCAACGTGTACCAGTGTGATTCAGGTGAAATAGGTCCCCGAGTGGATAAGGACCAATTGAGAGAATTACTTGTTGAATTACTGAAACCAGGGACTTAGTATAATGAAAGTAGTCAGGGGTTTATCTGACTCTCTTTACTCAGTCCAATTAATAATTATTGTGGTATTTGTTAAGCACTTACTATGTGTGAGGCACTGTGCTCAGCGCTGTGGTGGATGTGAACAAATTGAGTTGGACACAACCCCTGTGTCACAGGCGGCTCAGTCTCAATCCCCATTTTACAGGTGAGGTAACTGAGGCACAGAGAAAAGAAGTGACTTGCCCAAGGTCACAAAGAAGATAAGTGGCTTCCAAGCCCATGTTCTGTCCACTACAACATGCTGTTCTCCTGGAATATCCCTCCAACCATCAAATCATAGACAACTAAGCAACCTGACTTCCTGTCCATTCCATTCTAATCCTTGCTTCTGTGTGACCTTGGGCAAGTCACTTCACTGGGCTTTAGTTCCCTCATCTGTGTAATGGGGATTGAGACTGTGAGCCCCACATGGGACAGGGCCAGTGTCCAACTCGATAATAATAATAATAATAATAATAATAATAATAATAATAGCATTTGTTAAGCGCTTACTATGTGCAAAGCACTGTTCTAAGCGCTGGGGAGGATACAAGGTGACCAGGTTGTCCCACGTGGGGCTCACAGTCTTAATCCCCATTTTACAGATGAGGAAACTGAGGCCCAGAGAAGTTAAGTGACTTGCCCAAAGTCACACAGCTGGCATGTGGTGGAGCTGGGATTTGAACCCATGACCTCTGACTCCAAAGTCCGTGCTCTTTCCACTGAGCCATGCTGCTTCTCGATTTGCTTGTATCCACCTCAATGCTTAGTACAGTGCCTGGCACACAGTAAGCCCTTGACAAATATCAAGTATTTATCAATATTTGACAAATATCAAATATCAAGCCCTTGACAAGTATTATGATTATTGTTAGAGCTCGACCTCTCAAAAGTTTGTAGAAGAGAAATATTCATTCATTCAATCGTATCTATTGAGCACTTAATGTGTGCAGAGCACTGTACTAAGCGCTTAGGAAGTACAAGTTGGCAACATATAGAGACGGTCTCTACCCAACAGCGGGCTCACAGTCTAGAAGATAATGGCATTTGTTAAGCGCTTACTATGTGCAAAGCACTGTTCTAAGTGCTGGGGAGGATACAAGGTGATCAGGTTGTCCCACATGGGGCTCACAGTCTTAATCCCCATTTTACAGATGAGGTAACTGAGGCACAGAGAAGTTAAGTGACTTGCCCAAAGTCACACAGCGGACAATTGGCGGAGCCAGGATTTGAACCCATGACCTCTGACTCCCAAGCCTGGGCTCTTTCCATTGAGCCACGATCTATCAATGCTAGCTTGCTACCTGACCACTGTTTCTCAAAATATCTTCTTTGGGAATTTACGGTCATCATTATTCCCAGGCATACATTCTACACAACAGTGTAAAGCTGGACTTAAAGTCACCCATAAAACAGAAACAAATAATCCAAGAAAAACAAAACAAAACAACCAACGCAGGCTTGTGTGCAACAGGGTTGACAAAAGGGTAGGAAATGCTTCACAAGTCCGTTAAAACACGTTTGTTTAGCTGGATTAATAGTAGCAAGGCTAGTCCAGAGGAGGTCCCTGTTCTCAAGCAGGATCGCCAGAGAATATGTTGTAAACAAATTATATCATCATGTAAAATCTAGCGCAAGTCATAAATCATGAGGGTGGAATTGATATTGGCAAGTATTTGGAGACGAGACAAAATTACCGGAAGCCTGACTCTGCTCCCTAGAGAGGGACTTTATTAAAATGTAGTCTTTTGCGAAGGCTAATCACTGAAGAATGGCAAATTGTTTTCCAGGAGCCCAAACCGGTATACAGCTGTCAAATGAAGAAATAGGCTGTAATCAGTCAGAAGGGAAAATGAGCTCAGAAGAGCTAGCAATTCATTATCGGGACTTATAACCGTAATAGAGTGGGTGAGCGCCGAGCCATCTGAGACTCGGGGTGGTTCTAAAAACAGAGCAAAATCCCCAGAACCCAATTTCTCAAGTTCTACCTTGGTCTCCACAGCCGAACAAATGGAAGGATTTGCCATGTTGGGGAGAATTGGCTTGAGGCTCACCTTCACCCAACCTGGACATGAAGCCCCGTCTTTCAGAAGCAGCGTGACTCAGTGGAAAGAGCCTGGGCTTTGGAGTCGGAGGTCATGGGTTCAAATCCTGGCTCCGCCAACTGTCAGCTGTGTGACTTTGGGCAAGTCACTTAACTTCTCTGGGGCTCAGTTACCTCATCTGTAAAATGGGGATTAAAACTGTGAGCCCCCCGTGGGACAACCTGATCCTTGTAACCTCCCCAGCACTTAGAACAGTGCTTTGCACATAGTAAGCGTTTAACTTACTATGAACAGTAGTAGTAGTAGTAGTTCTTACTTAGAACAGTGCTTTACACATAGTAAGCACTTAAATACCATCATTATTATTATTATTTCAGACATGCAGCCTCCATTCTATCCCTTCTGAAACAGGGGGTTTTGAGCTCCCACTATGTTAGTAATAGCAATGATAATAATAATAATTATGCTATTTGTTAAGCACTTACTAAGTGCCAAGTACTGTTCTAAGCACTGGAGTAGACAGAAGGTGATTAGGTTGGTCACAGTCTCTGTCCCACATCGGGCTCCCAGTCTTAATCCCCATTCTATAGATGAGGTAACTGGGGCACAGACACGTGAAGTGACTTGCCCAAGGTCACACAGCAGGCAAATGGCAGAGCCGGGATTAGAACCCATGACCTCCTGACTCCCAGGGCGATACTCTAACCATGAGCCCCTAGACCAATATCGAAGTCGTGTTTTCCTTGGGCTAACCTTTTACCGTAAGCCAGCCTCCTTTCTTGGACACCCGAATTTTAACTCGGCCAGTGTGGCTGGCAACTACTATCACATCTCCACCGTAATAATGCCCTGTGTCTACTAAATATCGATCAGTAATATTTATGGAGCATTTTCTTGTGCAGAGCACTGTACTAAGCACTTGGGGGAGTGCAACACAACAATAATAATAGTTACAATCCCTCCCCACAAGAAATGACTCATCTCCAAATAATTCCAGGAAAGCATCAATTCTGTGGCTGTTTCAGTAAGCAAGGCTCAGAGCTTTGAAACAAAGTACTCACTTTCCCAATGCATGCATGTGTGTTCATTCCTGTTATCTCTCTTTCTCTCTCCTCACTCCTGTATTCAGTCCACAAGACCCATCCTCTTCATACTAGTTTCAGGAATCTCTACATAAAGGTATAATTAGCCGCCTGAGAAATCGGACTATTTCAAAATAAGCTCTCTAAAAGCTGCTGTCTTTTGCTACGGTCTCAGGGATCAGGTGCCTCGAAAGAGGGATTGTTTCATGAATGACTGCGTTGAAAGGTATGCTGTCCCTTAGACTTCCATGTTAAAAATTGAAATCCGTTCCAGAACCTCTGGAAAAATATGAAATTTTGCAATATTCTGTAAAATTAGTCATCATTAAGCTATTACTCTATTAAAATAATTAAATGAGGATTTGGAATATGACTGTCAGCCTTTGCAGGAGGCTGCTGGACAAATTTGTATTGCTGACTGGGGTAGTGATTTTTCAAATTCAGTGAAAAATGCATCCAGTTTAGGTTGAATGACAGCCTTCTTCTTTTCCTTATAAGGCACCTTAGAGTAGGCTAAGTTCTGAACATCTCTGCACAGCTTTGAGCTCCTCTCTACCACCACCTTCAAACATTTTTGAAAGTTCCTCTGTCTTCTTGAAAGTTGATGCTAGACTTTTTAAATACCAAAATCTAAATCCCAGCCAGTGGTGGAGCTAGGATTCTAGTCTTAAAGGCAGCCATGACCACAACCTCCTGTGCCACCAGAGAATAGGGTTTTCTTCATTTCATCCAAAAATTACACAGAACTGTGATGAGATAGAAGGGCAGGGAATTTAGCCAGATGTAAGCAGTGTTTTGTACAAAACATGATTCTCTGGTACTTTGGGATAGAGCAGAAAAACTGGCTTTCATTTTGTGGAAGAGGGATGGGGAGGGAATTACTTTTCCAGAAAGACTGGGCAGGACTTATGGATGATGGGCTTCATCAATAATTGGGAAGGAGGAGGAGGAACATATTTTCAGATTTGACATATTTGAATATACTTTGAATATATTCAACTCCACAGCCCCATGATCAGGCTCATAACCAGTTTATTCTCTTTTCCTTTTGCTCATTTTCATCTTCATAGGGACACATGAGCACGTTTCAACCACTCAGCCATTTCCATGTACAAGCTGGCAGGCTTTTCCCAGTTAGACAATCTAGTACAAAACTAAATTGATTGCAGTTAACACTGTTCAAAATATTATGCATGATTTCATTAAACTTGGTATCAACTATTTGCTTTCTAAATGCTGTTGCTTTTGCACAATTGTAACACTGTATATTTTCATAAACATTCCTGTGCCAAGAATTTCATTTTCTGTTCTCGTAGCAAAAGATCACGATGCTTTTTTAAGCATCAAACCTTCGTTAAAGGATCGATAAGAATGAATGATAAAAACTGAGGGTATCTTTTGTAGTTAATGATGGTAGGTGCTCTTATCCCAAAGTTATTTAAATATTCCTGATTATAACTTTTATCTTGACATTTATCCATGTCCTATTTACATTCTGAATGCATACTGTCCCATTGTTAGTAAAGTTGGTCTCTGACAACCCTAAATTTTCTCTCAGTCTGAGGATGTTGGTTTAAATGGTGTTCCAGAGTCAGGAGTTTGGATTTCATCCAAAATAACTTGGTGTATTAGAGGGTGAAAGGAATAGCATCACCTGATGCATAAAACGCTCAGCATTGTTCCATCATGTTGGAAAAGTCACTGCCCTTGGCTCAGGATAGCCGTCTTGGGATAGTTTGGGTTTCCCCACTCTCATTCACCTCACTTTCTATGTTCCCTATTCAGAATCTAATTATAGGGACCTTCTTGGTGATATCTGTTATCAAATGAGCTATTTGCTGCTGGGAACTCAGGAGCATAGAGCACATACGAGAGGAAAGGAAAAGAAACATTGAAAACAGCATTGGGAAGCAGTTTGGCCCAATGAAAAGAACCCGCGCTTGTAAGTCAGAGGACCTGGGTTCTAATTCCGCCTTTACCACTTGTCTTCTGGGTGGCCCTGGGCTAGTCACTTAAGTTCTCTGAGCCTCAGTTACCTCATCTGCAAAATGGGGATTAAGACCATGAGCCCCATGTGGGACAGGGACTGTGTCCAACCTGATATCCTTATGTCTAACACAGCGCTTAGTACAATCCCTGATCCATAGTAAGCACTTAAATACCATTAAAAAAAGGATGTGAGAACACCTTATGTAGATTAACACAGAAGCATTGACAGCTAAAGAAGTGATCAGAGCAAGTAACTTATTCAAATTTTTACTAGCTAAGATTATATTTGAAAAGTGAATGCCTATCCACTGTTAGATTTAGCCATCCCTGGAATGATCCATTGAATAGTAAATATTGATTAGCTCCACCAGTTAAAAAAGAAAAAACAAGTCTGGCTCTAAAATATATTAACTTGCTAAGCTGTGGTGAAGGCTGTGTGCAATAGAAGGAAATTTGTCTGTGACAGAATCTTAAGGCATTTGAATAATCTGGGCAGCCTGCTGATTGTATTGTTGTTAGCCATCTGTAAAGCCAAAGGACAAGTATCCGAATGTGAAGGTATTGTGTTTGTATTCATAAGGCATAGGGATATGCTTATGTCCTGGAATGTGTAGTATTATTTTAAGCCCTCATACTTTTCAGTTTACATAATAGAATTTTTAAACAATTGTATTTAATTTTCTAAAAAAAAATCTTGTATTAAAAATTTCTTTTGAAATATGCTGTGGTAATTTTGTTATAATCTGGTGGAAATACGCTTCTTTACAGGAAATAAAGACTGTGACATTTTGTAAATTAGAAGGTACTGTTTTCCGCTTCTTTGTAATTGAGTCTATTTTATATACACTTTTCAAATGTGCATCATTAGCATACACATGTTGGCTGCTAAATTTCCTATAAGACACGCTAGACGTCAGGTTTTTATTGAAGCAATATTCTTATTAATTGTGTCTGATATAAATTAGAATCCATTTAATGGGAGAAAGTGATAGAACTGAACTACTAGAGAAGGAAACCCAAGATGGGTATTATGGGAAGTGGCAGATGATGAACTGTCAGCTAAACACACATTAAAAAAATGAAAAGAAATATACTTTTAGTTTTCTCTAGTTCTCTCACATATTGCTACTGGGAATACATTTTCATGCATCGACTTTACCAGTACCTTTCAAGATAAAGTAAATTCAAAAAAGGAAAACCATGGAATCAATCAACATAAAATGGTTTAGAAAGGGGAAAAAGAAGCAGTGTGGACCTAGTGGAAAGAGCATGGGCCTGGGAGTTGGAAGACCCAGGTTTGTGCCCCAAGTCTGTCATTGGCTACTGTGTGACCTTGGTTAAGTCACTTAACCTCTCTGGGCTTCAGTTTCTTCACCTGCAAAATAGGGATAAAATAATATACAATGAGATCTGACTATGACCCTGTGTGGGACAGAGACTGTGTCTAATCTCATAATCTTGTAACCATGCTGGGGTTTAGTGCACAGTAAGTGCTTAATAAATGCTGTATTAATTAAAACCCCATAAATGGGAATGTTGCCAGCATTAACACAAATTCTTTAGAAGATGAGAGACCTAAAATCACTTAGTTCTTTATGTTTTCACACAGCACTGCCTTCAACACTCCCTTGCTTCTTTGAAAGGAGTTAAAAAGAAAAACCCAACTGCTTTCCTCCCTATGATGATCTGTGGACAAAATGAACTAAGAAAGTGTTGGACAATCTACAGGTACCCGTCTTGTCCGTCTCCCCCACTCTGGACTACGAGCCCATTGTGGGCAGGGATTGCCTCTCTTTATTGCTGTACTGTACTTTCCAAGTGCTTAGTACAGTGCTCTGCACACAGTAAGTGCTCAATAAATAAGATTGAATGAATGAATGAATGAGAACCTCAACCAAGAAACCAGTGGCAGTCTTGGAGATGTGCTCTCAGTCAGATGAGCGAATTGCTTGGTAGCCGGCTAACATTGAAATCCAATCGAAGGCAGTGGTAACAGCATTCGTGCCCACTTCTTTGGCCTGATTCACGCAGAAATGTTAGAAAGCTAACATTGCAATCCTAACATTGACTGAAGAACGAGTTGGGGAAAATTGGGGTGGGGCTGTAGACTGTAAACTCGTTGTGGGCAGAGAATGTGTCTACCAAGTTTGTTGTATTGCACTCTCTCATGTGCTTAGTTCAGTGCTCTGCACACAATAAGTGCTCGATAAAAACCATTGATAATAATAATAATAATGGCATTTGTTAAGCTCTTACAATGTGCCAGGCACTGTACTAAGTGCTGGAATACTAATGATGGTATTTGTTAAGTGCTTACTATGTGCCAAGCACTGTTCTAAGCACTGGGGTAGATGCAAGGTTGTCCCACGTGGGGCTCACAGTACTAATTGCCATTTTACAGATGAGGTAACTGAGGCACAGAGAAGTGACTTGCCCAAAGTCACATAGCTGATTGCTGGCAGAGCCCAGATTAGAACCCACAACCTCTGACTCCCAAGCCCGTGCTCTCTCCACTAAGCCACACTGCTTCTCTGGTGATGAGGGAGCCATGGTTTTATTAATCACTATACTAATAATAATAATAAAATATTTGTTAATCATTCATACATTCAGTCGTATTTATTGAGTGCTTACTGTGTGCCGAGCACTGTTCTAAGCGCTTGGGAAGTACAAGTTGGCAACATATAGAGAAGGTCCCTACCCAACAACGGGCTCACAGTCTAGAAGGGGGAGTCAGACAACAAAACATGTAGACAGGTGTCAGGTCATCAGAATAAATAAAAATAAAGCTAGATGCACATTAACAACAAAATAAATAGAACAGTAAATATGTACAAGTAAAATAGAGTAATAAATCTGCAAATCCCTTACTATGTGCCCAGGACTGTAATAAGTGCTGAAATAGGCACAAATGATCAGGTCATTCATTCAGTCATATTTATTGAGCACTTCCCTTGTGCAGAGCACAGTCCCCTTTCCCTCAGTTTAAGTTTGAGGTGAGAATGGGTATCAAATCTTTACAGATGAGGAAACTGAGGCACCTATAACTGAGAAGTTAAAGGTTTACCCAAAATAACAGCAGGCATGGGGCAGAGATGGGATCAAAACCTAGGTCTTCTGACTCCCATCCCTGTGCTTGCTCTTTCCACTAGGCCAGGCTGCTTTTCCAACATTTGTCCTTCTCCCAGTTTCTGGAAGATTCTCTGAATCATAACTTTCATTAAGTTTCAATCTAATCTTAGCAACGGATTCATTTGGAGATTTTTCGAATGCACGGTAACATGCAGGGGAGAGCGAGTTCAAAACGGGAGCAAAGCCGCAGAGTGCCAAGGCTGTTTTGTTGCTAGCCAGTCAGAAATGACATCCTGGAAAGCTGATGACAGTGAAGGCCCTTTTCCTTTCCCCTCAGTATCAAGCCACAATTAAAGTGGGCAGTCTGGAATTAATACCAAGTGTTCTTTTGTTGTTGTTTTCTAGTGGCATTTAAGCGCTTACTGTCAAGATCTGTTCAAAACACCAGTGTAGTTACAAGTTTATCAGGTTGGACACAGTCGCTGGCCAAAAGTGGGCTAACTGTCTTAATCCCCATTTTACAGATGAGGTACCTGAGGTACAGAAGCATTAAGTCACTTGCCCAAGGTCACAAAGCAAGCAACCGGCAGATCCGGGAATGTTGAAAGATGCTACTTCCTCTCAGTCATGGGCTGTTGGCCTTTCCCCGTTTCTCATAGTAGGAATAATAATTATAATAACAATAATCTGTAGGAAATACCAGGAAATAATTAAAGCCACAGTTATAAATGTGGGGGATTTTATTGTCACCTGCCTGGGACTAAATATTTTTATAAAAAAAAGTAAAGATTTTGTTTCTGGCTTTACAGGCTAGGTGTATTGACGTGTTGTGGCATTAAAAAAATCTCACATCAGAAATGTGAAGTTGGTGTTCATTGATTTCACATACTTTGTGCTCACTGATTCATGCTGGTGAGTAAATTCAAGCCTGAAGGGGAAAAAAAGAAAAAAAACCTCAATCTTGGTGATGAACACCTTTAATGTCTTAGGCTCTTTGAAGAGTCTATTGTGTTTTTCTGTCTTGACATGAGATTTGAACCTAGTAGTGTATATGCAGCATGGCTCAATGGAAAAGAGCCCGGGCTTTGGAGTCAGAGGTCATGGGTTCGAATTCCGGCTCTGCCGCATGTCTGCTGTGTGACCCTGGGAAAGTCACTTCACTTCTCTGAGCCTCAGTTACCTCATCTGGAAAATGGGGATTAAGACTGTGAGCCCCACGTGGGACGATTTAATCACCTTGTATCCCCCCCAGCGCTTAGAACAGTGCTCTGCACATAGTAAGCACTTAACAAATGCCATCATTATTATTATTATACTTCACATTCAGTCTGTTTTCAGCTAGCATCACTTTAAAGCGTGGTTCAGTGGAAAGAGCCCGGGCTTTGGAGTCGGAGGTCATGGGTTCAAATCCCGGCTCCGCCACTTGTCAGCTGTGTGACTTCGGGCAAGTCACTTAACTTCTCAGTGCTTCACTTACCTCATCTGTAAAATGGGGATTAAGACTGTGAGCCCCCTGTGGGACAACCTGATCACCTTGTAACCTCCCCAGTGCTTAGAACAGTGCTTTGCACATAGTAAGCGCTTAATAAATGTCATTATTGTTAAAGCAACTGAAATATGCGAAAACATTTTTTTGTGTTTGAACGGCAGACCCACGGAGAGCCCAGTAAATTCCTTGTGGGCAGGGAATATGTCTGTTGTAATCTTATCTTGTACTCTCCCAAGCGCTTACTACAGTGCTCTGCACATAGTAAGCAATCAGTAAATACGATTGACTGACCGACTCCGGGTCTCTGGGTCCAACCAGCCTGAGCCATCAATCAATCAATTGTATTTATTGATTCTCTGCAGTGAAGAGAATTCACTCTGAGAATGCAGAGTGATTCTCTGCAGTGAATCACTGCCTCTGCAGTGATACAGAGGCACACAACGGGGCATTGGCTAAGATGGCATTGTTGACTTTCTTTTGTGAAATAAAACAGCACAAACCTGGACAACTGTGTTGCCTTGGTACTTGACACCTCATTGGACTAAGACTTGCCCGTTGCCCTCAGCAAAACCATTCCAAATGTACAACTTGAACCTGAGTAACAGCCCAGGAGAGAAACGCAGGATGATGCTCTCAGCATTGAAGCCTAAAGACTCTTTAAATCATTGCTGCCTCAGTGTACATATCTCACGTCATTCATTCAATCGTATTTATTGAGCGCTTACTGTGTGCAGAGCACTGTACTAAGCACTTGGGAAGTACAAATTGGCAACATATAGAGACGGTCCCTACCCAACAACGGGCTCACAGTCTAGAAGGGGGAGACAGACAACAAAACAAAACATCTGGACAGGTGTCAAGTCATCAGAATAAATACAAATAATCCTGGCTCCGCCACTTGCCAGCTGTGTGACCTTGAGCAAGCCACTTAACTTCTCTGTGCCTCGGTTACCTCATCTGTAAAATGGGGATTTAGACTGTGAGCCCCAAGTGGGACAACCTGATCACCTTGGATCTCCCCCAGCGCTTAGAACAGTGCTATGCACATAGTAAGCACTTAACAAATACCACCATTGTTATTAAAGCTAGATGCACATCATTAACAAAATAAATGGAATAGTAAATATGTACAAGCAAAATAAATAGAGTAATAAATTTGTACAAACATATAAACAGGTGCTGTGGGAAGGGGAGGAGGTAGGGCTGGTGGGGGGGGGGAGGAGGAGAGGAAAAGGGGGGCTCAGTCTGGGAAGGCCTACCACTTTTCCAACAACATATTTATCCTATAACAGGGTATTTTCATAGGTAATTTATCCTATTAACAGGGTATTAACTTTTAATAATTAAAATTATTTTAATTTTAATAGGTATCTCCCACTATTCCACGGCTGAACAGTTACAGCAACTAAAAGCAGTCTGGTGTTCTCCACTAAATGGGTTTGGATTCTCACAGGATTCAACGCACCATCGGCTATACAGCCGACACCCTCACTAATGAAGAGTCAGTTGGCCACGTCAGGAGCGAGGTCGAAACAGTGGAGGATTTGTGTGTGCAATTCACGTGTGCGAGGCATTCCCCAGCCTCCCCCCCATCAAGGCGCTCTCCCTCAAGGAGTCACTGAAGCCCAGCGCAGCAGCCGCATCATCATCATCAATCGTATTTATTGAGCGCTTACTGTGTGCAGAGCACTGTACTAAGCGCTTGGGAAGTACAAACTGGCAACATATAGAGACAGTCCCTACCCAACAGTGGGCTCACAGTCTAAAAGGGGGAGACAGAGAACAAAACCAAACATACTAACAAAATAAAATAAATAGAATAGATATGTACAAGTAAAATAAATGAATAAATACTCATCTGAGCAGCTCTTCCAACAGCTCATCTATCTTCAGTGCTGAGCAGCAGCATGGCTAGTGGATACAGCACAGGTCTGAAAGTAAGACGACCTGCATTCTAAGGCCAGCTATTCCACTTCATTCATTCATTCAATCGGATTTATTGAGCGCTTACTGTGTGCAGAGCACTGTACTAAGCGCTTGGGTTCTCGCCTGTCCCGCCGTCGACCCCCGGCCCACGTCATCCCCCTGGCCTGGAATGCCCTCCCTCTGCACATTCATTCATTCAATTGTATTTATTGAGCGCTTACTATGTGCAAAGCACTGTTGTAAGTGCTGGGGGGGGGAATACAAGGTGATCAGGTTGTCCCACGTGGGGCTCACAGTCTTCATCCCAATTTTACAGATGAGGTCACTGAGGCTCAGAGAAGTGAAGTGACTTGTCCAAGGTCACACAGCAGACGTGTGGCGGAGCCGGGATTCGAACCCATGACCTCTGACTCCAAAGCCCGTGCTCTTCCCACTGAGCCACGCCGCTTCTCTTGGTGCACATCCACCAAGCTAGCTCTCTTCCTCCCTTTAAAGCCCTACTGAGAGCTCACCTCCTCCAAGAGGCTTTCCCACATTGAACCCCCTCCTGCCTCTCCCCCTCCTTCCCCTCCCCACAGCACCTGTATATATGTATATATGTTTGTACGTATTTATTACTCTATTTATTTTATTTGTACGCATTTATTCTATTTATTTTATTTTGTTAATATGTTTTGTTTTGTCATCTGTCTCCCCCTTCTAGACTGTGAGCCTGCTGTTGGGTGGGGACCATCTCTATATGTTGCCAACTTGTACTTCCCAAGCACTTAGTACAGTACTCTGCACACAGTAAGCGCTCAATAAATACGATTGAATGAATGAATGAATACAAGTTGGCAAAATATAGAGACAGTCCCTATCCAACAGCGGGCACGCTTGTCTCCTGGGAGACCTTGAACAAGTCACTTCACTTCTCTGGGCCTCAGTTACCTCACCTGTAAAATGGGGATTAAGACTGTGAGCACTATGTGGGATAGGGATTGTTTCCAAACCAATTATTTTGTACCTACCCCAGCACTTAGAACACATATTAAGCACTTCACAAATACCACTTAAAAAAAAAAAAACCAGAGCAACCAAATAAGATCTCTCTACCCTGCTTGTTAGCACCGAGCTCCCTAGTTCCAAATGACATAGAAATCCTGGATTTTTAGGGTTTGCATCATTTCTCACTTATTGTAACTCCATGACCCACAAAAACCACAGCAACTCGGATAGCCGTGGCTTTGTAGAACACTTTGTAATATTCTCCAGCTATTAATCCACTTAACTACTCAGAACACTTTCCTCCATGGCCTCCAAGGGATACAGAAGGATGCAGGTGACACATCCAGCAGCAAATTTATTTTACTTGTACATATTTACTATTTTATTTTGTTAATGATGTGCATCTAGCTTTATTTCTATTTATTCTGATGACTTGACACCTGTCCACGTTTTGTTTTCTGTCTTCCCATTCTAGACTGTGAGCCTGTTGTTTGATAGGGACCGTCTCTATATGTTGCCAACTTGTACTTCCCAAGCGCTTAGTACAGTGCTCTGCACACAGTAAGCGCTCAATAAATACGATTGAATGAATAAAGTCTACCCCAAAGTTATCCACCGTCTGATTTGGCAAGCCTGAAGTGCCCAGGCGCCCCTGTTTTAGCCTGTGCGTGGCTAGAGCAGAAATCAGGTGAGGAACGGTTTGGGGAGTTGGAAAGTGGGGTTGTTCAGATAATTACGGAGGAATCCTCCTGAGAGAAGGGAGAAGCGTAGTCCTGGGAGAGGCTTTTAATTTTTTTTAATGGTACTGGGAAAGTGCTTTGCTATCTGCCAGACTCAGTTCTAAGACCTGGGGTAGTTACAAGGCAATCAGGTTGCGGGTAGATCAGGCCTCACATGGGGCTCACAATCTTAATTCCTATTTTACAGAGGAGAGAAATGAGGCACAGAGAAGTGAGTTATTCAAAGTTACACAACAGACAAGTGGTGGAGCTGGGATTAGGACCCAGGTCCCTCTGACTCCCAAACCTGTGTTCTATCCACTAGGCCATGCTGCTTTTCCAACCCTTTCAGACTAAGAATAAAAGCAGTCGTATACACAAGTATGAGTGTACATGTGAGCAGGAGAACAGAAAAGTGAGAAGAAATTTCAGAGTTCCCCTCTGCCTGAGCCAATTAAACATTTTAGACCCTAAGCTTGAGCAGGTAGGGTATGTGTCTTCTTTAAATGACGTTGAGTCATTTCCAACCCATAGCGACTCCTTGGGCACACCCTCTTCAAAACGTCCCAATTTCTGGTGTGTGTATCCATAGAGCTTTCTTGGTAAAATAACGATAATAATGATGCCTTTTGTTAAGCGCTTACTATGTGCAAAGCACGCTTCTAAGCGCTGGGAGGGATACAAGGTGATCAGGTTGTCCCACGTGGGGTTCACAGTCTTAAACCCCATTTTACAGATGAGGTAACTGAGGCACAGAGTAATAATAATAATGATGACATTTATTAAGCGCTTAGTATGTGCAAAGTGCTGGGGAGGTTACAAGGTGATCAGGTTGTCCCACAGGGGGCTCACAGTCTTCATCCCCATTTTTCAGATGAGGGAACAGGCACAGAGTAGTGAAGTGACTTGCCTACAGTCACACAGCTGACTAGCGGTGGAGCGAAGATTAGAACCCGTGACTTCTGACTCCCAAGCCCGGCCTCTTTCCACTGAGCCATGGTACAAAAGTGGTTTACCACTGCCTTCTTAAAAGCAGTAAAAACTTGAGTCTCTACTGTTATCTTTGATCAATGTTTTGATCACCCACCTTTGACTCTTTCCCATGCTGCTACTGCCCAGCAAACGTGAACTGACTTTGTTTTTACGTTTCAGCTTAGACCTTTCCATTATGGGTATCCCTATATTTATTAATTAATTCATTCATGTTTATTGAGTGCTTACTGTGTGCAGAGCACTGTATTAAGCTCTTGGGAAGTACAAATTGGCAACCTATAGAGTTGGTCCCTACCCAACAACGGGCTCACAGTCTAGAAGGGAGAGACAGACAACAAAACAAAACAAGTAGACAGGTGTTAATACTATCAGAATAAATAGAATTATAGCTATATACACATCATTAATAAAATAAATATGTACAAATAAAATAGATTATGGCATAGCTCTAAGCTTCATCAGTGTATGCAAACTCTCCTGCCACGATAAGGCATTGATTCATAGAAGAGGGGATATGTGTCTGTTTATTGTTATATCGTGCACTCCCAAGCACTTAGTACAGTGCTTTGCACACAGTCAGTGCTCAATAAATACAATGGAATGCATTAATTAATTCTAACCACCAACCCGCTACCAGCTCTCATCTTGGCTCAGAAACTCAAGACCTCATAACACTTCTTAGACCAAGTATCCCCTGATGTTCTCAAAAAAATAGTCCAGTCTCTTCCTAGCTTCCTTCAAATATTGGGAGTTTTACCTGGATTGAAGAAAAGAAGGACTTGACCTGTTCCTCAAGAGGAGGCCTGAAAGATTACTGGGGAAAAGGCCCAGTGCCCCCAGCTGTGGACATTTCTTCCCAACCGCTCGGGGTGATTTTCCATCAATCATATTTTCAATCACTTGTAATAATAATGATCATTCATTCATTCAATCATATTTAGTAAGTGCTCACTGTGTGCAGAGCACTGTACTAAGCACTTAATTATGGTACAAATACCATAATAGTTATGGTATTACTTACTTTGTGCCAAGCACTCTTCTAAGCACTGGGGTAGATACAAGGTAATCAGGTTGGACACAGGCCCTGTCCCACATGGGGCTCACAGTCATAATCCCCATTTTACAAATGAGGTAACAGGCACAGGGAAGATAAGTGACTTGCCCAAGGTCACGCAACAGTATTGTATTTATCGAGGGCTTCCTGTGTGCAGAGTACTGTACTAAGCACTTGGGAGAAGCACTTTTTCTGACGACTTTGACACCTGTCTACATGTCTTGTTTTACTGTCTGTCTCCCCCTTCTAGACTGTGAGTCCGTTGTTGGGTAGGGACTGTCTCTATATATTGCCGACTTGTACTTCTCAAGCACTTAGTACAGTGCCCTGCACACAGTAAGAACTCAATAAATACGACTGAATGAATGAGAATACTGATTCATCTGCAATTAAGGAAGCTAAACTGCTTTTAACCCCATCCCTGCCACAGTCTGGAAGTCAGGTCCGTGGAGAGTCACAAATAGGATGGTGACTGCCCGCACTAGCATATACTGGGAAAAGGAAGTGCTTGTAGCATCACACACATGCATCTGGGAACACGGCATATCCAAGTGAATTCAGGTTGGACCCTTACACCAACTTAGCATGATCCTAGAACTTTTCTACAGTCCCTACCTCTAAACTGTGGGCAGGGAACATGTCTGCTAAATCTGTTGCACTGTACTCTCCAAAGTGCTTAGTATACAGTGAGCACTCAATAAATATTACTGATGGATTGATTCGACTGATTGGAACCTAAGGCCTCTGCTCCCTTCAGAGTCTTTGTGGCCCCACTTACCTGGCCCACGTGAATTCTAGCACCAGGTGCTGGCCATAGAGTTCAAAATTAGAAGCCACGTGGTGGGATGATTGGTGCTGAAAATTTTTAAGAGGACATAAAAGCCTAAGGTTCCTTGGTCTGTGCCGGACAAGGGACAGGTCAGCTATGAAATGTATGAACCGCTTGAAAAGCAGCATGGCTGGATGGACAGGGCTTGGGTCTCGGGGTCAGGAAGCCTGGCTTTTTTTAATTTTGGGGGGCGGTACTTGTTAAGCATGTTCATTCATTCATTCAATTGTATTTATTGAGCGCTTACTGTGTGCAGAGCACTGTACTAAGCACTTGGGAAGTACAAGTTGGCAACGTATAGAGACGGTCCCTACCCAACAGTGGGCTCACAGTCTAGAAGGGGGAGACAGAGAACAAAACAAAACATAGTAACAAAATAAAATAAATAGAATAAATGTGTACAAATAAAATAGAGTAATAAATACGTACAAACATATATACATATATACAGGTGCTGTGGGGAGGGGTAGGAGGGAGCTTAGTCTGGGAAGGCCTGAGTATGTAATATGTGCCAGGCACTGAACTAGGCATTCGGGTAGATACAAGCTAATCAGGTTGGACTCAGTTCATGTTCGTTCAGTTGTATTTATTGCTTTTTGTATTTATTATTGTATTATTGTATTGTATTTATATTGTATTTATTGTATTTTGTATTTATTGTGTTTGTATTGTATGTATTTGTATTGTATTTGTATGTATATTGTATTTATTGTATTGTATTTATTGCTTACTGTGTGCAGAGCACTGTACTAAGCACTTGGGAGGGTACAATACAACAATAAACAGACACATTCCCTGCCCACAACAAGGTTACAGTCTAAAGCTGGGGAGACAGACATTGATATAAATAAATACATTACATGAGGGCTCAGTCTTAATCCATATTTGATGGATGAGGTAACTGAGGCCCAGAGAAGTGAAGTGACTTGCCCAAGGTCACACAGCAAGCAAATGGTGGAACTGGGATTAGAACCCAGATCCTTCTGACTTCACTGCTGTGCTCTATTCACTAGGCAAACCTATCATCATCTCTACAGTTGTGTCCATTTTGAACAAAACTTTGAGGGAGAATGGGGTGGGCATGAAAGGAAATGGGAGATGTTAAAGGTTTGTTGTAGCTTTTCCCCCATGCAGCAAATCTGTCTAAAGAGACCTACATGCCTGGACTCCCTTTAGAAGCTTGAAATGATCCCATCTGAAAGTGAAGAACAAGTAAAGGAAAAAAAAAAAACAGGGAGGGGGGAGTTGACCTTAAAAAATAATTACATTAATGCCCACAGTGTGTGTGAGCAATTCCAGGAAGCTTTTTTCACAGTAACCTCTGGAAGCATTACATACTACTATGTAATTATCTCTGGTTTCTGTGGTATTCACTTAATTGACTTTTAATTAGACATCTTACCCTCTCTGTGACCCAAATCATTCACCACACTCAACAAGTTCAATGTATATATTTATGGGGAGTATAAATTTCGATGAAAGAAATATGGATGGATGGAAGAATTTGTGAAGCAGTGTGGCTTACTGGAAAGAGCACAGGTCTATGAGTCAGAGGACCTGGTTCTAATCCCAGCTCTGCCACATGTCTGCTGTGTGACTGTGGGCAAGTCATTTCACTTCTCTGTAACCCAGTTACCTCATCTGTAAAATGGGTATTAAGACTGTGTGCACCCCATTCTCCCTCAAAGTTTTGTTCAAAATGGACACAACTGTGAAGATGCTGACGTGGGGCAGGGCAATGTCCATCCTGATTACCTTGTACTTACTCCAGTGCTTAGAACAGTGCTTGACAAATAGTAAGCACTTAAATACCATTATTATTATTATTATTATTATTATGTATTCCCACAAGAGCTTCCATTTTGTGGTCACTCATTACTCTGTGTCTTACCGAGAGGCACTTAGGACCCAAGTGGTTAGAGTAAGTACTTTAAGGAGCAGGGGCGATCTAAGGCCCACGAGTGGGGCATTGGACAGTAAGCTCACTGCATGTCTACCAACTTTTTTGTCTCTCCCAAGCACACAGTAAGAGCTCAATAAATACCACCGATGACTGACTAATGATTAAATGAAGGTTTTTTAAGTAGACTGAGGAGAAGACAGGAGTTAACACAGAGTGTCATCACTCTCCCAAGAACTTAGGGTGGTACTCTGCAGACAGTAAGTGCTCAGAAAAATACCATTTGAACTCCATTTTCTGGTTGGAGTTAATATTGATGCTGTTTCTGCTGTCTTCTCTTTTCTCGCTGTACCCTAAATGAAGGTAACTAATTTAATCAAGTTCCAGGCATCTTAAGGCCTTTTTGAGAACAGAAAGGAAGATAGATGGGAAGGAGGGAGTGACAGACCTGCCTTTTGTGATCTTTAGTCCCATATATTAGAGAAAAATGAATAGTCATTAAACTGTGAGCTCCTCAAGGGTAGGGATCATGTCTACAGATCCTATTGAATTATATTCTCCCAAGTGCTTAAGTACTGTGCTCTGCACACTGTAAATACTCAATAAATACCACTGATTGATTGAATCTTGTGCTGCCCTTTGATGTTGAGTATGGTTCATTAAGGACAATGGTGAAATGGCTGTAGAAACGGCGTGACAGTGGAAAGAGCACGGGCTTGGAAGCTAGAGGACGTGGGTTCTAATCCCTGTTCTGCCACATGTCTGTGGTGTGACTTTGGGCAAGTCACTTAACTTGTCTCTGCCATGGTTACCTCATCTGTAAAATGGGGATTAATTCATTCACTTATCCATTCAGTCATATTTACTGAGTGCCTACTGGGTGTGGAACATGGTACTAAGCGCTTGGGAGAGTATTATACAACAATAAACACACACATTCCCTGCCCACCACGACTTTACAGTCTAGAGATGGAGACGGATGTTAATATAAATAAATAAATTACTGTTGTTTATTACTGTGGGGCTGGAAGGGGGGATGAATATAGGGAGCAAATCAGGGAGATGCAGAAGGGAGTGGGAGAAGAGATTAAGACTGTGAGCCCCACGTGGGACAGGGACTGTGTCTGAGTAGATTACCTTGTATCTAACCCAAATGTTTAGAACAGTGCTTTTACAGATGAGGTAATCGAGGCACAGACAAGGTAAGTGACTTGCCCAAAGTCACACCACAGACATGTGGCAGAGCCAGGATTAGAACCCATGTCCTCCAACTCCCAAACCTGTGCTCTTTCCACTAGGTCACATTGCTTCTACAGACATTTCACCATTGTCCTCAATGAACCCAACTTGTAATAATAATAATGATGGTATTTGTCAAGCGCTTACTATGTGCCAAGCACTGTTCTAAGCGCTGGGGAGGTTACAAGCTGATCAGGTTGTCCCACGGGGGGCTCACAGTCTTAATCCCCATTTTACAGATGAGGTAACTAAGGCACAGAGAAGTTAAGTGACTTGCCCAAAGTCATACAGCTGAAAGTTGGCAGAGCCGGGATTTGAACCCATGGCCTCTGACTCCAAAGCCTGTTCTCTTTCCACTGAACCACGCTGCTTCTCCTAAGCAGTACTTGTACTTCAAGCGCTTAGTACAGTGCTCTGCACATACTGCTTAGGAGAAGCAGCATGGCTCAGTGGAAGGAGCACGGGCTTTGGAGTCAGAGGTCATGGGTTCGGATTCCAGCTCCGCCACATGTCTGCTGTGTGACCTTGGGCAAGTCACTTAACTTCTCTGAGCCTCAGTTACCTCATCTGTAAATGGGGATTGACTGTGAGCCCCATGTGGGACAACCTGATCATGTTATATTCCCCCCCAGCGCTTAGAACAGTGCTTTGCACATAGTAAGCGCTAAACAAATGCCATCATTATTATTATTATACTAAGTGCTCAATAAATACGATTGAATGAATGAACCATACTCAACATCAAAGGGCAGGACAAGATTCATTCAATTTTAGTAAGCGCTTACCAGTTACCACAAATACCATTTAGAAGCTTCATGTGTCTTCCAAAGAGACACCTTCTGTTAGGAAGCCAGTCTTTCACCATGAGAATAAGACATTTATTTTATCGGGCAATAGCCTGAAGGATGAGAAGTCCCTCTCAGACAGCCTTACTTCCCGTTGGTGACAAACTCATTAGCAGTGTCCGACCCAGAATTTCCCCGGCTCGAGTGGAAACTCAGCCAGCCTCGCCACAAGTCATCCAAACCCCGACCCCACACTCACAGGGGAATGGCCCTCCAGCCAGAAAAGCCCCACCTCTGTGTTTTCCAATTTAGAAAAAGTTAGTGTTGGACTTTTAATGAGGTACTTAAATGGCAAATAGGGGCTTTTGAATTAGTTGGCTTTAGCTAATGAAAGCTACTGTGGCAACCGATCTCATATAGGGTTTTAAACCAAGCTTGGTTGTAATTAGGTCTAGCATATCTGGAAAAAAAACCCCACTTTTTAAAAATCTAAATGAACTTCTTGATGCTTTCCCAGTTAGTAATTCATGTGATTTAATTTGGGCATCTGTGAACACAGATAATGGCACATCTGGTGTGGGCCTGAACTGGCTGCTGGAGCCCTGATTTCCACTGAATCTATGGTCAATCTTCATCATCATCATCATCAATTGTATTTATTGAGCGCTTACTATGTGCAGAGCACTATACTAAGCGCTTGGGAAGTACAAATTGGCAACATATAGAGACAGTCCCTACCCAACAGTGGGCTCACAGTCTAAAAGGGGGAGACAGACAACAAAACCAAACACACTAACAAAATAAAATAAATAGAATAGATATGTACAAATAAAATAAATAGAGTAAAAAAAAATATGTACAAACATATATACAGGTATATATCTTCATTTCAAGCACTGAACCCAGCCTGCTCCAAGCCGGCAATCCCACTGCAGTGGGCTACAAATCGGTTTCCGGGAGGTTAGAGTTGGGACAATGCTGTCTGAAAGGTAGGCCAGACCTTATCCTGAAGGAACAGTCTGTTGAGTAGGGAGACTCATTAGCCGGCTAGGAGGGATATTTCCATCTGTTGAGCTTTAAGTCTTGTGCAGATAAGGCTCAGGAGGCCTTCCCAGACTGAGCCCCCTCCTTCCTCTCCCCCTCCTCCCCCTCTCCCCCGCCTTACCTCCTTCCCCTCCCCACAGCTTATGTATATATGTTTGTACGTATTTATTACTCTATTTTATTTGTACATATTTATTCTATTGATTTTATTAATATGTTTTGTTCTCTGTCTCCCCCTTCTAGACTGTGAGCCCACTGTTGGGTAGGGACCGTCTCTATATGTTACCAACTTGTACTTCCCAAGCGCTTAGTACAGTGCTCTGCACACAGTAAGTACTCAATACAATTGAATGAATGAATAATGACCTGAATAAGGCCAAATGTATTTACTCCAACTTCACCAATCCCCTGCATGAACGTGGGTCCATTGACCTCTGAGAGGCTCACTAACTCTTTGTGGGCTCTGGGGTTGGGTACAATTGACAAGGCAGGAACTGAGCAATAATAATAATAATGATGGTACTTAAGTGCTTTCTATGTGCCAAGAACTCTCCTAAGCACTGGGGTAGATAGAAATCAAGTTGGACACAGTCCCTGTCCGACACTGGGCTCACAGTCTTAATCTCCATTTTTTTTTTTTTTTTTTTTACAGGTTAGGTAACTAAGGCCTATAAAAGCAAAGTGACTTTCCCAAGGTCACACAGCAGACATGTGGCAGAGCTGGGATTATAACCCTGGTCCTTTTGATTCCTAGGCCCACGCTCTATTCGCTAGGCCACGCTGCTTCTCGGAGCAACCCAAGAAAGGTGAGTTTGGGATCTGGTCACTATGCACCTGTGGCTACCAAGGGCTTCCTTCCCAGACGCTGATCTTAACAATGCCAGCCAGCTGGACAGAAACCTCCATCCAACTCCCTGTACCCAACGGGAAGGCTTTGCCTGCCGCTCCCTGGGTTCTGGCAGGATGCCCTCTACGGTGTCCATCGCCTGGTGGACAGGATTGGCAGACTGCATATGCTCAACGCTATGAGCAATTTCCCTTTCTCCTGGCGGGCAGGATCAGATCTCTATTATACTCCCAAAAACTTAGGGTGGTACTCTGCAGACAGTAAGTGCTCAGAAAAATACCATTTGAACTCCATTTTCTGGTTGGAGTTAATATTGATGCTGTTTCTGCTATCTTCTCTTTTCTCACTGTACCCTTGAATGAAGGTAACTTAATTTAATCAAGGTCCAGGCATCTTAAGTCCTTCTTTTTGAGAACAAGGAGGAAGATAGATGGGAAGGAGGGAGTGACAGACCTGCCTTTTGAGATCTTTAGTCCCTTATATCAGAGAAAGATGAATAGCCATTAAGATTTAGAAGATCTGGTCTCACCCTAGCTTAGAAGTCCACGATGAGCTGTTCCTCAGTAGTCTGCTGGTGGGCATGTCTGGCCTGTTTTGGACCTCAGCTTCAGGGCAAACCCAATAGACAGATTACATTTTCATTAAGGAGCACTAACTCAACAGTGGAGCAATAGTGATAGTGAGATAGCTGAGTCCCAGTGCCTTTGTACTTCCCAAGCGCTTAGTACAGTGCTCTGCACACAATAAGCACTCAATAAATACGATTGAATTAATGATGGACTGAGAAGCCCTAGGCAACCTGGGAAACAAACATCTGCAGCCCCACCAAGTCTTTAGTGCCACCAGAGGAGTGACAGAGTCGCATTTTCTTCCGCCTCAATCCCCTTGCTTCCTCTCCATCCCCCTCTGAGCTTTCCAGGTATAGGATCAATTCTCCTAAAATAGAAGGCTTTTGGTTTCTTATAAGACTTCACATGGGCATCCTGGTAGTTCAGTTTGGCAAACAGCTTATCTCACTCACCTGCACAGCCCAGAGAGGTTCAGATTGGGTCCTGGTGTAATCAATCAATGGTATTTACTTAGCACAGAACATTACGTACTTATGAGTATTATGCACAGAGTATTATACACTTGGAAGAGTACAACAGAATTGGTAGACATTTTCCCTGCCCTCAGCAAGCTTACAATCTTGAGTATTTATATTAATGTCTGTCTTCCCCTCTAGCTTGTAAGCTCACTGTGGTCAGGGAATGTGTCTGTTAATTGTTTATACTATACTCTCCCAAGTGCTTAGTATAGTGTTCTGCCCACAGTAAGCATTCAATAAATACAACCCACTGACTGACTGGAGTCTACACTCTCCGCAATGGGGATGCAATCCCTTCCACCTCACCGGTTCAACAGGGAAAATGTTGATAAGAATCTAAGCTCACTGTGGACAGGAAATGTATTTATTGTTGTATGGTGCTCTCCCCAGCGCTTAGTACAGTGCTCTGCACACAGTTAGCGCTCAATACATATGATGGACTGACTAATCAGGGTGGTGATGAAAGCAGTCAAGTGCTCTGCACATTAAGAGCTCGGTAAATACGATTGAATGAACGAGTGAAGTCGGAGGGCTGGGCCTCAGAAGCTGCCAGAGAGGTGGCCATTTCAAGTGGTTGTGGGCTCTTAGCAACCGGAGGCCCACGGGCACTGGCATAAATGAACAGTTATACATAAGAATAGGATGAAGCTCCCATTTGTGGCATGTATAATGGTCTTTGGAGACTGTTTCAGCCAAAAAAAATATATTTCCAAGCCATTAAATGACACATAAAGTTAAAGGATGATGAGTTGTTCTACACAGACGGAGCCCCTGAGAAATGTGGCTAAACAGTTTAGTGTCAAACATGTATTTGTGTGAGTGGGCAGGGAAGTATGTATTTATGTGCACGTGAGGAAGGAGTGGAACGCCGAGAGGGAATAGTAGCGGCAAGCATGTCGGGAAGTCCCGAAGGCGGAAAGACAGCCTCTACTCAAGAAATATGGTCCCATTTTAACTCGGGCGGAAAGCGCTTTTGCTTTCTTTGAGATAGACTTCGGGCCCTGCTTTCCCCACCCAGGGGTTTCAATCTGTGCATCAGGCAGAAACTCCTCACTCTCAGCTTCAAGGCTGTCCATCACCTCGCCCCCTCCTACCTCACCTCCCTTCTCTCCTTCTACAGCCCAGCCCGCACCCTCCGCTCCTCTGCCGTTAATCTCCTCACCGTGCCTCCTTCTCGCCTGTCCCGCCCTCGACCCCCAGCCCACATCATCCCCCTGGCCTAGAATGCCCTCTCTCCACACATCTGCCAAGCTAGCTCTCTTCCTCCCTTCAGGGCCCTACTGAGAGCTCACCTCCTCCGGGAGGCCTTCCCACACTGAGCTCCTTCCTTCCTCTCCCCCTCCTCCCCCCTCCTTCCCCCCCGCCTTACCTCCTTCCCTTCCCCACAGCACCTGTATATATGTATATATGTTTGTACGTATTTATTACTCTATTTTACTTGTACATATCTATTCTATTTATTTTATTTTGTTAATAAATAGACTAGACTGTGAGCCCACTGTCGGGTAGGGACCGTCTCTATATGTTGCCAACTTGTACTTCCCAAGCGCTTAGTACAGTGCTGTGCACACAGTAAGCACTCAATAAATACGATTGATTGATTGATTGATTGGGGGAAATGTCCGAGCCTGTGCCTGTGGAGGGCTGCTGGATTAAGGCCTTTTTAGAAAAGACAAAGCAGGCCCTATCTCACCATTGGATGGTCTCAACCCAGCTGTCTTTTCTCCCTAGTGCATCCATCAGGCTGGTGAGTCAGTGGCAGGGAGACTGCATTTTGAACTGGGTTTGTGTGTTCCCCAAGACACCTCTGAGGCGGGACAGTGAAATTCATCAAGCTGTTAAACTGAGACACTGGAAGCCTGGATGTTAGACTGATGCTCCAAGAGGGCAGGGATCATGTATACTCACTCTGTGGTAATAGTAATTGTGGTATTTGTGAAGCACTATGTGCCAGGCACTCTACTAAACGCTGGGATGGACACAATCCCTGTCCCACTTGGGGCTCACAGTCTTAATCCCCATTTTACAGATGAGGTAACAGGCACAGGGAAGATAAGTGACTTGCCCAAGGTCACAGAGCAGACAAGAGGCAGAGCAGGGATTAGGACCTAGGTCTTCCAACTCCCAGGCCTGTTCTCTATCCACTCGGCCATGCTGCTTCTCAGGGTCCCAAGTGCTTATTTCAGTGCACAGATCAATCAATTAATCAATCGTATTTATTGAGCACTTACTGTGTGCCAAGAACTGTACTAAGCACTTGGGAGACTATAATAGAGCTGGTAGTCACATTCCCTGCCCACAATAAGCTTACAATCTAGAGGGCTGTAGAGAACTGCACTGGGAGAGAATATACAGGTGGGAATTAGACACCGTCCCCATCACTCATTCAATCTTATTGAGTGCTTACTGTGTGCAAAGCACTGTACTACGTGCTTGGGAGAGTACAATATAACAGTAAATCTCCCTGTCCACAGCAAGCTTACAGTCTAGAGGGACAGACATTAATAGAAATAAAGAAATTATGGATATGTGCATAAGTGCTATGGGGCTGGGTTGGGGGATGGATAAAGGGAGCAAGACAGGGTGGTGCAGGAGGGATTGGGACAAGAGAAAGAGTTGGCTTAGTTAGGGAAGGCCTCTTGGAGGAGATGTGCCTTTAATAGGCTTTGAAGGAAGGTGGGGAGTCATTGTTTGTCAGATATAAGGAGAGAGGGAGTTCCAGGCCAGAGTCAGGATGCGGGTGAGAGGTCAGCGGCGAGAGAGATGAGATTGAGGTACAGTGAGAAGGTTAATATCAGAGGAGCAAAGTGTGTGGACTGGGACAGTAGTGAAGTGAGGTAGGAGGGGGGTAAGGTCCCTCAGGGGAGGCTCACAGTCTTAAAACACAATCCCTCTCTGGAGGAAGAGTATAGGTCCAGTAGGGGCATAATGACCATCACTTGCCTCCAGTCTTCATCATTTCAACCTCATAGACTGGACTTCGTCCCTGACCAGAGAAGGGCTATTGCCTATTGGCAGCAGCAGGAGCGCCTTTGGGGAGTGATGGTGGGGTAGGGATGGGACTAATAATAATAATGGCATTTGTTAAGCACTCTCTATGTGCCAAGCCCTGTTCTAAGCGCTGCCTTGAACTTGTCAGAAGGGACCAAAATGCTAATTGGTTCCACTGGCCTGCAAATTTCTCGGGAGTTTGTTGTAGGCAGGGAATGTATCTACCAACTCTGACAATAATAATAATAATAATAATGTTGGTATTTGTTAAGCGCTTGCTATGTGCCAAGCACTGTTCTAAACACTGGAGGGGATACAAGGTAATCAAGGTTGTCCCAGGAGGGGCTCACAGTCTTAATCCCCATTTTACAGATGAGGGAACTGAGGCCCAGAGAAGTCAAGTCACTTGCCCAAAGTCACACTTCATTCATTCAATCATATTTATTGAGTGCTTACTGTGTGCAGAGCACTGTACTAAGCGCTTGGGAAGTACAAGTTGGCAACATATAGAGACAGTCCCTACCCAACAGCGGGCTCACAGTCTAGAAGAGGGAGAGGTACAGAAATTAAGCGAGGTGCCCAAAGTCACACAGCTGACAAGTGGCAGAGGCAGGATTAGAACCCATGACCTCTGACTCCCAAGCCCAGGCTCTTTCCAATGAGCCATGCTGCTTCTCTGTTATATTGTACTCTTCCAAACGCTCTGCATGTAATGCTCAATAAATCCAATCAATCGATTGATTGACCAACCCGGGCCGGCACGAAGGAAAGATTCTGTCCCCCTTCTCTGGCAGCAGAAGTTTGCTACGGTAAAAGGCGGTGGGTTAACCTGCAGGAAAGTAGGGCATTGAAAAAACGCACATCGCTCAGGGAATCTGGACGAGGGCTGATTTGGAGGAAAATAGAATGTTTGCACCCAGGTGTGTTTGGCAAGCTTGGTTTGCCAACCGAGAAACTGCTCTTTCCTCTGGGGATAAGCAAGTAAATGAAGTGTGCTGTTTGCATTGACTACCCAGCTGATGGTAGGATAGAGATGCCTCATTCATCGATAGTACAATCTACCCTTTAGGAATTTATATTTCCTCCCACTCCGAAATCTGGAATTCAGGAGGCTGAGTAAACAGAATTTCCACTTGATGAATTATTTTATTCCTACCCCGAGCTGGCTGGCTTGTACAAACACAGGGAACAAAGAGTGATAAATAGCCTTCTTTAAGAAAAAAAAAAAAAAAGGAAAAACCCAGAACAGGGAGAAAATAATGGTAGATAAAAGAAAAGATCCCTGAATAACAGACCGAATGAGGAGTGGAGAGTAAATGTATTTTTGTGTTGGAACGTATGCCTTGAGAAAACTGCCTTCTATAGCCATCCAGACTGGGGAAACCAAGTTGACCTCAGGTGTGGGGATTGATGGGTGTGAAGACAGGAGCATCAGCAGAAGCAGCATGATGGAGTGGATAGAACACAAGCCTTGAAGTTAGAAGGTCATGAGTTCTATATCCAGCTCTGCCACGTGACTCTAGACAAGTCACTTCACTTCCCTGGGCCTCAAGTATCTCATCTGTAAAATGGGGACGTGAGATTGTGAACCCCTCATTGGACAGAGACTGTGTCCCACATGATTTGCTTGCATCCACCCCAGTGCTTAGAACAGTGCCTGGTACATAGTAAAGAGTTTAACAAGTCCCATCACTTTTTCCCCCCCCTTCTCTTCTGGGACTGCAAGAAGCTGCTTTCTGAACATCTGTCATTTCATTCATGCATTCACTTGTATTTATTGAATGCTTACTGTGTGCCCAACACTGTAGTAAGTGCTTGAAAGTACAAAATAACAGATGCATTTCCTGCCCACAATGAGTCATTAGACCATTGATACAATCAAGCCCAATAGGCAAGGCAGATTCCAGTAATTCTGACCAGACTCTAAGCTCCCCAAGGGCAAGAATCATGTCGAACAATTCTATTTTACTCTCCCCAGGGCCAGCATTCTGCCTGTAGTAAGCATTTGAGTACCAATCATAGTCACTGAGTGCTTACTGGTGGCACAGCACTGTACTAAGGGCCTGAGAGAGTACAACAGAGTTGGTAGGCATGTTCCCTGCCCATAAAGAACTTACAGTCTAGAGGGAGAGACAGACATTAAAGTAAATAAGTTATGGATAAGTACATAATTGCTATGGGAATGAGGGTGGGGTGAATAAAAAGTTCAAATTCAAGGGTGATGCAGAAGGGAGACAGATTAGGGAAATGAGCACGAATGTATTAACCCCAGGATCTATTGATTCAGGTCTCTCTTCCCCCTCTGAAAAAAAGGGTCTCTTAGAAAGAGACTATACAAACCTATGACTTGATCTGGGTGGAGGCAACGTGGCTTATTGGAAAAAGTACATGTCTGGGAGTCGGAAAACCCCGAGTTTGGATCCCAGCTCCACAACTGGTTTACTACGTGCCCTTGGCCAAGTCACTTAACCTCACCTGTAAAATGGTGAAAAAGATTGTGAGCCCCATAATAATAATAATAATAGCATTTAAGTGCTTACTATGTGCAAAGCACTGTTCTAAGCACTGGGGAGGTTACAAAGTGATCAGGTTGTCCCACGGGGGGCTCACAATCTTAATCCCCATTTTACAGATGAGGTAACTGAGGCATGGAGAAGTTAAGTGACTTGCCGAAAGTCACACAGCTGACAATTGGCAGAGCCTGGATTTGAACCCAAGAACTCTGACTCCAAAGCCCGTGCTCTTTCCACTGAGCCACGCTGCTTCTCCATGGAGAAGTCACTGTCCCATGGAGGACAGGGACTGTGTCAGATCGCATAATCTTCTACCTACGCCAGTGCACAGTAAAGGCCTACTGAATGTCAACATCAGAATTATTGTCAAGTAATTATTTAAATGTTTCCCCTAGTAGGGAGAGGCCCTGAGAGGAGATCAGACCAGAGTCGTCAGTCAGCTATTCAGTCCATTGGCCCCAACCAACTCTAGCCGTGTGGCAGATATATCCATATGAGAGAATAGGCCAGTTGTGGCTTCCACCTCTGTCAGCCAGGCAGCAAGATGTGCTCATATCAAAGCCTTGACCACAGTATGGTCCCTCTCCTTCCCCCCCCAACCCCCTCACAGATCAGCAAATACCCAACCACGCTCTGAATTTCCTGCAAGGGACTGACTCCTCTTGACTTGCTTGGGACATAATGCATTCAGCTCTGGCCCTGAAAGCTGACTCTTCCTGGCACTGGCCAAACACCAACTACCCATCCCAGCAGAACCTCCCAAGCCACTAGAAGTTGACTCTACTCGTGGCAAAACAGCAGGCTGGCTCATGGGCAGGAACGCCCAGCGGCTAAGGAGAAGACACGCTCTACCCTCTCAGGGTGGAAAGGGCTGCCTGGATTGAGGAAAATAAAAAAAATCAAACTGCCAAAGCCCAGGGCTCCCGATTATCATTAACAAATTTTCCATAGATTTGCATATCAAGTTCATGGGCTTTTGACTCCATCTCCATAAAATAAATTAAAATTGATCACGACAACCTCCTGCGCTTGTCTTCCCTTCCAATATTCAGGCCGGATGCCACAAGAGACCAGCTTTAAGCAGATCGACTTCACCCCGTCTTGTGGGATGAGAAGCAGGAAGTGACACCGACTGCTTCTTCGTGATTCAGAAAGAGTCAAGAGTCAAATGCAGCAAGGCAGTGGCCTTGGGGGACTTCTGGGTCACCCCAATCCTGAGGTCCCCAGAGCAACTCTTCCCTCTTCCCAGGAGAATGGGAGATGACAGTAGAAGGTGGGAAAGGAAGAAGATAGCCGGTTGGGGGAGGCTTTATTCAGTCCCTGAGGAAAAGAAGCAGATTTCATTTCAAAGGCTCCCATATAACTGTCTAGTGTTGGCATTTGTTAAGCACTTACTATGTGCAAAGCACTGTTCTAAGCGCTGGGGAGTGTACAAAGCGATCAGGTTGTCTCATGTGGGGCTCACAGTCTTCACTGCCATTTCACAGATGAGGTAACTGAGGCACAGAGAAGTTAAGTGACTTGCCCAAAGTCACACAGCTGACAAGTGGTGGAGCCGGGATTAGAACCCATGACCTCTGACGCCCAGGATCTTTCCACTAGGCCTCGCTGCTTCTCTATGCCATGCTGTCTAGCACATGGGGTTAGAAGAGTCTCTCCTTGATGATGGGAAGGAGGAGTCTCTCCTCTTTTTCTCTCCCACCATGTTGGTATCTTCCCCTTGTATCCCTAATGTAAGGATTCCTCCAACATGATAGATCACTCTCACTTGGCTCTTGAGAGGAACATCGAAATATCCTGTAGGAATACTGCCTTGGGTGTTTGGTGCATCTGTGTTCTGTTTGCTACTTTACTAATAATAATGATGGTATTTGTTAAGCGCTTCCTATTTGCAGCACTGTTCTAAGTGCTGGAGAGGTTAGAAGGTGATCAGGTTGTCCCACGGGGGGCTCACAGTTTTAATCCCCATTTTACAGATGAGGTAACAGAGGGCCCAGAGAAGTTAAGTGACTTGCCCAATGTCACACAGCTGGCAATTGGCAGAGCTAGGATTTGAACCCCTGACCTCTGACTCCAAAGCCCGGGCTCTTTCCACTGAACCACACTGCTTCCCTTTTACTACTCTGATCAGGGTCATGAAACACCCACCATGGGCTCTGGGACTGATTGATTTAGCAGGAGCCCCTGATAATGCACGATAAGCTTATGTCACACCACATATGACAACACTGGAGCCTTCTCCCTGCCTTTGCTCTGCTCTGACCTCGACTCAAAGTCACACCCCTGCTCTGTGGACAATCTCTTCCCCCCACATCCCCATATCCACCTACACAACACACACAGAAGCTCAGGGCAGTTCAAGTCAACATCAATCGCATTTAATGAGCGCTTACTGTGTGCAGAGCACTGTACTAAGCGCTTTGGTAGGTGGCTGTGTGGGTAGGCGCACACAGGGAACTGTGGCAAGAATACAAAGCTCTGAGATATGAATCCAGATAGGAGCTTCCCCCTTCCCCATGTCAACTCCCCCAGCCACTCTCCTGCCCGGTAGTGATTAGCTTTTAGCTTTGATGTCCCATGCATACTAATCCCTCTGGGATAATAACAATAATGTGGTTTTTGTTAATCACTTACTATGTGCCAAGCAGTGTTCTAAGCACTGGGGTACATACAAGGTGATCAGGTTGTCCCACATGGGGCTCACAGTCTTCATCCCCATTTTACAGATGGGGGACCTGAGGCACAGAGAAGTGAAGTGACTTGCCCAAGGTCATACAGGAGACAAGTGGCAGAGCTAGGATTAGAACCCATGACCTCTGACTACTAAGCTTGGGCTCCTTCCACTAAGCCACTGCACTGAATGTGCGCAGAGCACAGCAATAATAATAATAATAGCATTTGTTAAGCGCTTACTCTGTGCGAAGCACTGTTCTAAGTGCTGGGGAGATACAAGGTGATCAGGTTGTCCCCTGTGGGGCTCACGGTCTTCATTCCCATTTTACAGATGAGGTCACTGAGCACAGAGAAGTTAATGACTTGCCACAGCAGGCATGTGGTGGAGCAGAATTTGAACCCATGACCTCTGACTCCCAAACACGGGCTCTTTCCACTGAGCCACGCTGCTCCTCCATTAACATTAACATTTTTGACTAATTCATGCTAATATGTGGGGCTAGTGTGCCTCATGGCTGCCAAGGGATTTTGGGGAAGGGGAGGAGAGGATAGGTGAGGACACGATCCTCCATCCCCACTTCTTTCCCTGTAGGTCTGGGGGCTCTCTCCCCTCCCCAATTTACAGATGCTCAAACCACATTCTCCTGAGCTGGATTGCTCTCAATAAATACCATTAGGCAATTGATTGGCTGAGATGTTTGCTCCCACTGAGGGCTGCATCCCCCCGTGATTCATAATAACGCTAATAATAATACTTGTGATATTTGTTAGGTGCTTACTATGTGCTAGGCAGTGTACAAAGAACTAGGGTAGATACAAGCAGGTCAGATTGGACATAGTCCCTGTCCCGCATGGGATTCACAGTCAATTACAGATGAGGTGATTGAGACACAGTAAAGTGACTTGCCCAGCATCACACAGCAGACAAGTGGCAGAACCAGGATTAGAACCCAGATCCCCCTGCTCTCCCCACTAAACCACATCGCTTCCCCCAGCAAATGGCCAGAATTGTATGAGGGAGGGAGTTCCACCTCGAGACGAGGGAGTGTTTGTTTCATGGGGAGAAAGGAGCTCCATTCGGCCACTCGAAGGGGGTCGGGGACTGCAGAGGTGGCAGGGTCCTGTCTACTTATTCTGTTGTACTCTCCCAAGCACAGGGCTCAGCCCGGAGCAAGCACTCAGTAAATATCTTGGACTGAATGATTTAATGGCCCTCAATAGGCCCTTTCTGGGTGCTGGAAAAAGAGAGGAAATGGACCCTGTTGGCCCTCAAAGGTTAAACCCAAGAGGCTGTAACCTTGTCCTCCTTCCCCGTGGCCTATGGGGAAACAGTGAACCATGCAGTCTCTTTAGCCCCTAACTCCACTCTACAGCAATCTCTCTCTCCTCCCCCTGCTCCTAGACAGGGTGCAAATTGTGGCAGTAATCACAGTGACAGTATTTAGTAATAGGAAGAGCCAATTCCCTCTGAGGAGGACTCCAGCTGCTAACAAGATAAACTGCCTTGTGTTGGAGCAAGCAAGGAGATGATTTGTGAAAGAAATGCAATATTGTTTAGGGGAAACACCCACAAAAGGAATTCAATCAATCAGTAGTATTTATTGAGTGCTTACTGTGTGCAAAGCACTGTACTAAGTGCTTGGGAGAGTACAATACAACAGCATTCAACTCTTCCCTGCAAAACTAGGAAAATACCCAGATACACAATCTCTCAATTTAAATTAAATGAATAGTCTAAGAAACAAGTCTGCAGCTTTCTGAGTTGCTCTCCAATCCTCTGAGGTTGCAGGACGCAAATTCAGCCAGGGGTAGAAGGGCAGAGTATTGAACTCAGTGCAAACACAGTGTGGTTGAGAGAGGAGTGTTTGGGAACACCACATGGTTAAAACAGAGGGTTTCGTGCTTAATCTGGGTTGGGAATATTTGGAACTCCTCTAAACCCATAAAGGTTCTACCTTTGTAGAAGCTGAATATCAGGAATTAATGAAAAGAGAGTGGAATTAGGGAATGGGAGAAGCATTGTGGCTTTGAATTGAAGTGTAAACTCCAGCCGGAATTTCCAAACTTTCCAAAGCCAGGGATCTCACAGAGGGAAAGGAGGGGAGGAGAGAACGGCAGTATGTGAGGTCTGCTTCTCCCTCCTTCCATCTTGCACTCCCAACAGCCAATCCTGGATCACTTCCAGTCCTGGATTCGTGCCATGGAGTGATGTTAATAATAAAAATAATAATATTAGTAGTAGTTTTTGTTAAGTGCTTACTATTAGCCAAGCACTGTACTGTAAGTGCTGGGGTGGATACAAGATAACCAAGGTCCCACACAGGGCTCACAGTAAGTAGGGGGTTGAATGGATAACTCCATTTTGCAGATGAGGAACTGAGGCACAGAGAAGTTAAGTGACAAGTAGCAGACCTGGGATTAGAACCCAGATTCTTCAACTCCCAGGCCCATGCTCTTCCCACTGGGCCACACTGCCTGTGGAAACCCTGGGTTGGCTGATTGCAGCCAACTCAAATTCTTCCTTTTGGCTCAAACTCTGTCCTCTCTTCCCCAGCAACATTACTTCTCCTCCCTCACTGACTCCCATGTCCAATCCTTCATTGAACCTAATCAATTAGAGGTATTTAGTGCTTAAAGCCTAGGGAGGATGTAATACAATAGAGTTGGTAGACACGATCCTTAGTAGACAAGGAGATTGCAGACTAAAGGGGAAGACAGACTTTAAAATGAATTATTAAACCTTAACTCCCCACCTCTCACCCCTAATGCCAACTGGGCAACTATTTCATTGATCCAACTGAAACCAACAGGTGTGAACTTCCCTGAAGTCTCTTCCTCACCTCTCCAAATTCATTCATTCATTCAACTGTATTTATTGAGTGCTAACTGTGTGCAGAGCACTGTACTAAGTGCTTGGAAAGTACAAGTCGGCAACATAGAGAGATAGTCCCTACCCAACAACGGGCTCACGGTCTAGAAGAGGGAGAAAGACAACAAAACCAAACAAGTAGGTGTCAAATCTCACCCACCTCCACTTCTGCTCTTTCAAGCTTCTCTGTCATCTCTCCGCAAGAGATTTCCCACTTACTTTCAAAATAATAATAATAATAATGATGATAATCATTGTGATATTTGTTGAGCACTTACTATGTACTAGGCACTGTACTAAACACTGATGTATACAGGCAAATCCCATTGGACCCAGTCCCTGTTTTACATGAGGCTCACAGTATCAATCCCCATTTTAGGGATGAGTTGACTGAGGTACAGAGAAGTGAAAGTGACTTGCCTAAGGTCACACAACCTACACGTGGTGGAGCTGGGATTAGATCTTCTGGAGTCATGACCTTCTGATTCCCAGGCGCATGCTCTATCCACTACACCATGCTTCCACCTGACATTCTCACTCCATCCTTTCTCCTCTACCAAAAGCTCATGCCCCACACAGATCTTCCACCTCTGACTGACTTCTTCAACTGGGTTTTAGTAGAGGAGCCCCAAATTGGGCCTTTGGCCTCCTTTTTGCACCCATATTGATGCCCTTCTACTTTCCCCGGTGGCTGGCGTAGTGCATTTGTCCCAAGTCACAGATCAGCTACGGATTTACCATGATATGTTGGTAATGAGGGAAATTGAGGTTGCAGACAGGGAATGAATAGTAAATAAGTACATTTCAATTCACCAGGGCCAGCCTGGGCAATTAGAAGAGTAGGTTTGACAGGAACAAGTCAACTGATTTCTGGAACAGGGCTGAGAAAAATTGACAGAATGATCTGTGTAAACATCTCAGGCTGGTTATAAATTACGGGGGCAGGAGACTACCTGGGCAGTCGCTGATTCCAACTTCCTGGGCACACAGTCACCCAATTCCTGTGCGGGCCACCCAAGAGCCAGAGGGAGGATCATCGGAGGACACAATGCTGTCTCTGATGATTGCTCCAGGGGCTGGAGACATATCTGATCAGGTGGGCTAATGGAAAGTGCAGCCTGAGAAGCCACATTGCCTAGTGGATAGAGCACAGGCTTGGGAGTCTGGAGGTCACGGGTTCCAATCCCAACTCCGCCACTTCCCTGTGTGACCTTGGGCAAATCACTTAACTTCCCTGTGTGTCAGTTACTTTTATCTGTAAAATGGGGATTAAGACTGAGCTCCTTGCAGGAAGGGACTGTGTTCAATCTGATTACCTTGTACCTCAAAGCTTAGTACAGCACCTGGTACATAATAAGTGTTTAATAAATACCATAAAAAAAATGAGCGCACAGGACTTGGAATCAGGAGGTGCAGGTTTGAGTCCCAGCCCTGCCTTTGGCCTGCTGTGTGCCTTTGGGTAAATTTTTAATCTCTCTAGGCCTCAGTTTCCTCATCTGTAAAATGGGGATAAGAGATTGTGGGCTTCCACGTGGGACAGGGACTCTGTACAATCTCATAACCTTATATCTCAGTGCTCAGCAGATAGCATAATAACAATAATAATAATAATGATGAGAAAAAGGATATGGGAGGCAAGATCATTCTTCAATTTCTCCATCTTCCAGGCCCATCCCTACTCCACTGGCCAGATCTCTTCTCCAGTCTTAATGTGCTATTCAGGGAAGTTGCAGGATGGATACTGATGCATCAGAAACTTGTGCCAACCAGCTAACACTCCCCTTGCATGAACACAGTAGATCCACATCATTTATTTTTAAAGTTGGGGGTTTGTTCATTTCTCAGGACTTGAGGGTGGAAACAAGTCAATATGAGGATCTCTAGCACTGACCAGGAAGCACGAAGCCCAGGAGTCTGTTGAACCCCAAGGGGGAAGTGCTTGCTCATGTCATTAGTCTTCCTCGAATACCTTTCTCAGGCCCCAGACACCCTGGCCACCCACTTTTCACGTCAGTGAGAATTTCTAGACGGTGAGCCCACTGTTGGGTAGGGACTGTCTCTATATGTTGCCAACTTGTACTTCCCAAGTGCTTAGTACAGTGCCCTGCACACAGTAAGCACTCAATAAATATGATTGAATGAATTGAATGAATTAAGAAGCCATCTACTTCCAATCAATGGCAGAACACTTCACAATGACAGAACACTACACAATTTGGGATGAACAGTAGAGAGCCTCTTGGGGAAACTAGCGACTGCTAACAAAGGCAACTGAGATCGTTTAAGCACCGGATTTATGATTAATGAAGCAATCAAAAGGGTCCACCAGTTACCCCAGTAATCTAATTTCACGTCCTCCCGGATACGCTGTGACATTCTCCACATCTGGTTCTTGGCTTTATTGATGAGTGAGTCACCAATGAGAAATGCAACAACTCTCTCTGCTAGGAAAATTCTCCCACCCGATTGGCCATGACTCTGAATTTATGTGGATGCCATAAGCATAGGCATTGAGCAGCACCACTGAAATAATTACTTATAAGGATATATCACTTCATAATCAAAAACCTCGCTCTGCTTGCTTTGCTTTTATTTTTTAAAGGACTATACCCAGAGAGCCCTAGTCAAGCAGTTCCTAATATGTGAATACAGACTCCTGTTTATTCTCCTTGGATGGGGAGAAATTATATTAAATAGGGAGAATTAATATGCATGCTGTAATTACCCCTTCCTCCAAATTACTTTGACAGGAAAATGAATTTGATAGCTCAACGGCTAGGGCTCGTCTAACATCCTGCCTAATAAATGAGTGATGGGATCATTTGCAACCCCTCAACATTAATAGGAAGAAGGATTACTTGAAAAAACAATGAATACTGAGTGGCGGAAGAAAATAAATTGATCAAGAAAAGCAGCGGGGCTCAGTGGAAAGAGCATGGGCTTGGGAGCCAGAGGTCATGGGTTCCAATACTAACCCCGTCGCTTGTCAGCTATGTGACTTTGGGCAAGTCACATAACTCCTTTGGGCCGCAGTGACCTCATCTGTAAAATGGGGATTAAGACCGTGAGCCTCACGTGGGATAACCTGTTCACCTTGTAGCCCTCCCAGTGCTTAGAACAGTGTTTTGCACATAGTAAGAGCTTAACAAATGCCATCATTATTATTATATGTATTTAGAGCTTACTGTGTGCCGAGCACTGTAGTGTTTGGGAGAGTATTAGAGTAAGTGGACACATGCCTGTCCTCAAGACTTTTACAATCTACTGGGGAAGATGGACATTAAAATCAATTAAAGGTGATAAAAGATGCGTACGTAAATGCTTTCAGAGTGAGGGTGATGGGGTGAGTATCTAAAAGTGCCTGGGTGATGAAGTAAATGAAGGAAATAGAATGGGGAGATGAGAGGTTAGTCAGGGAAGGCTTTCTGGAGGAGGTGTGATTTTAGTAGGGGTTTGAAAATGAGGACAATGGTGGTCTCAGTTATCAAGGGGGAGGGCATTTCAAGTGTGGTTGAAAGTGGAAAAGGCGAAGAAACTAAAATCATGTAAGAAAAGGTAGTGCTTGTGGAGAATGTGAAGGGTAAAATCAGTTACCTAATTTACGCTTTTTCCCCACTGAGGCTTCTGTGAGAATTGAGGAGGAGGAGGAGTTCCTCTCGACCCTGTCCAATGGAGTTGGACCAATTGGCTGACCTGTGGGGGTTGGACAGTGTCCTGCTTGGGTCCAGCTCCTAGGAGAACTTATCCTAGGGTGGGTTTGTCTGCCTCGCCACTGCCCTCGGAAACTCCAGGCCTGCACGGCCCGCCAACCTCAGAGAACCTCAGCTAGTTGTTGGGAAGTCAAAGTTGCCTTTTGCCAGCATGTTTCCTCCTTTACCCTGGCAGTGCACTTGACCTCAAAAGACTGAATGTGCTTCTCTATGCCTCTGAAACATTTTATCCTTCTCTATTTGCAGAAGCTAGGGCATCAGTTGCCCCAGACAAACTCCTCACAATTGGCTTTAAAGCCCTCAATCACCCTACCTAACCTCTCCGCTCTCCTACTGCAACCCAGGCCGCAAACTTCGCTCCTGTAATGCTAACCCTCTCACTGGCTTTCATTCTGGTCTCTCTTATTGCCCGCCACCCCCCCGCTTCATATCCAACAATTACTCTCCCCCACTTCAAAGCCTTATTGAAGGCACATCTCCTCCAAGAGGCCTTCCCTGGTTAAGTCCTCTTTTCCCTTCCTTCCACTCCCTTCTGCATCACCCTGACTTGCTCCCTTTATTCATCACCCCTCGCAGGCTCAATCAATCAATCAATTGTATTTATTGAGTGCTTACTATGTGCAGAGCACTGTACTAAGCGCTTGGGAAGTACAAATTGGCATCACATAGAGACAGTCCCTACCCAACAGTGGGCTCACAGTCTAAAAGGCTCACAGTCTAAAAGGCTCACAGCACTTAGGTACATATCTGTCATTTTATTTATTTATATTAATAACTGTCACCCCCTCTAGACTGCAAGCTCATTGTGGGCAGGGAATGCGTCTGTTACATCGTTACATTGCACTCTCCCAAGTGCTTAACAGTGCTCTGCAAACAGCAAGCTGACTGATGCTCACCACATGCAAGAATCCCTATCCCAGGCATGGGATGTAAACAAATGAATCTGAGCCACCATAGCAACAGTCTGTGGTTTGGAGCTTGCAAACTGCAGTTGGCGCCTTGCGCACGGGAGAGTGATACTAATGCACATATGGCAAAGTCAGAACGGTTGCTTGGAAAAGAGGGAGAAGGGTATGTCTCATCCACTCCAGGAGCTCATTTGCATGAACTGAATATGCAGTGTGACTAGCGAGCTGTATCACCGCACTAGCATGCTGGGCGCTCGCAATAAATATTCATCGACCAGAATCTAGCTGGTACCTAGCTCACTTGGTTGGGCTGGAAAGGGACCTTGAGAATCTGTCGGTTCAGGCCCAAACTGGTCTCCCTGGGAGATGAACTTCAACGTAGCTGGGTGATCTTCTGGCTAATTACTTTAGCAGCCAGATGAAGAGGAGACAAGAGAGAATAACAGTTGGGGTATTTAAATGCTTACTTTATGCCAAGCACTGAGGTGGATACAAGAGAACCCCGTCAGACACCCTCCTTGTCCCCATGGGACAGAAGCAGCGTGGAAAGCGTGAGACTAGGAGTCAGGGTTCTAATCCCAGCTCTGCCACTTTCATTCAACCATATAATAATAACAATTATGGCATTTGTTAAGCACTTACTATGTGCAAAGCACTGTTCTAAGCACTGGGGAGCTTACAAGGTAATCAGATTGTCCCACGTGGGGCTCACAGTCTTAATCCCCATTTTACAGTTGAGGTAACTGAGTCACAAAGAAGCTAAGTGACTTGCCCAAGGTCCCACAGCTGACAATTGGCGGAGCCGGGATTTGAACTCGTGACCTCTGACTCCAAAGTCCGAGCTCTTTCCATTGCTTACTGTGCACAGAATCCTTGTCTGCTGTATAACCATGGCTGAGTCTCTTCACTTCTCTGGGCCTCAGTTTCCTCATCTGAGAAGGGATCATGAGCCTCATGTGGGACAAAGATTGTGTCCAACCTGATTAGCTTGCATCTACTCTGGTATTTAGGTCAGTGCTTGGCACACAGCACTTGGCAAATAACACAATAATTTTTATTTCAGGAGGTGCACAGTACGTAGGAGGGACAACAGGTGTTGAAACCCTATTTTACAGATGAGGAAACTGAGACAGTTTGAGTGGCTGGCCAAAGATCACGCAAAAGACAAGTGGCAGAGATAGTACTAGAACACAGCTGCCTTGATTCCGAGGCCTGTGCTTATTCCCCTGTATATTTTCTTCCAGGGCTTAGTACTGTGCACTGCACACAATAAGCACTTACTACTTTTCAGTACATCGTGCAACCCCCAGTCTCCGTTCTCAGAAATTCACCTGAAAGGGCTTCGTGTTTTAGAGAGGTAGAGCTAGGTGAACCCACATTCACCCCAATTTTCCAAAGTTCTGCTTGCTATTGCCCCTTATTTTCTGTTTTTATATTTATATTTCTGGTTAATATTTCTGGTTTTTGTTTTAGAGAAGCAGCATGGCTCAGTGGAAGGAGCACAGGCTTTGGAGTCAGAGGTCGTGTGTTCAAATCCTGGCTCCGCCAATTGTCAGCTGTGTGACTTTGGGCAAGTCAACTTCTCTGTGCCTCAGTTACCTCGTCTGTAAAATAGGGATTAAAACTATGAGCCCCCCGTGGGGCAACCTGATCACCTTGTAGCCTCCCCAGCTCTTAGAACAGTGCTTGGCACATAGTAAGCACTTAAATGCCATTATTATTATTATTATTATTATTATTATTATTATTATATTCCATCCCATCCCGTCCTCCAATTACATCTGGTTTGTGAAAATGAATCATTCCTTTTCATTCATTCAATCGCATTTATTGAGCGCTTACTGTGTGCAGAGCACTGTACTAAGCACTTGGGAAGTACAAGTTGGCAACATATAGAGACGGTCCCTACCCAACAGTGGGCTCACAGTCTAGAAGGGGGGCCCGTGTCTCAGGTTCTGACAGAACAGCTGTTATTTCTCCAAAGGAGAGTTCATACAGGGAATGTCAACACTGTCACTCCTACATCCTCTGTCCCCTGAGGAGTTTGACCTCAATAGACTGAAGGAAATGCCATCTTTCACTCTGGTCATTCTGGGAAGAAGCAGCCCTCATGAAAACAGTCCCAGGTACTGGGAAACACAGCACCTAACACCCATCGATTCAGGTCAGATGGCCTGAGATGGCAGGTTATAAGCTGTCACCCAGCTGCACCACCCTTACACGGATGTAGATCAAGCCTTGAACATCCCACAGGAATTCTATCAGGAAAATCACCATCCTCAGATGTAACCTTTCAATCTTTATACATAAAGCAGATCATCTGTATGATGTTTCTACGGCCTTTTGAGACTGACGCCTCCAAAGACTTCCTGGCCAGGCCAAGCAGGTCCCTCTCTCCTGACCGCTGCATGCTCTCCCAGAACTCAGGTCAGCTTAGAGTAAGAGCAGTAGAAAAATCGGGAGCAGGGATGCTCCATGCTCTGTTACTATGGCAACACTAACAGCCCTGATCCTGGTGTGGCTTCAAAATATGTTTTTCCAGCTGAATTGAAAACACACACACACACACACACTACTCCTCCCCCTTCACTGGCTACTGACGAGTGTCAGATGCTTAACTCTGCAGTGTTTACCCTAATGAGGAATGGTGCATTGTCCCTAGAGGGGGGATGCTAGATTCATATTAACTTGTTATTTCAAGAAAAGTATTTTAAAAAAATTAAAATATCCAGAGAACCGTCACCTAAACTTTAACTGGAACTGTTCAGGGGTTTTCAATGTAGGCTTGATTCATGGCGTGATTCCATAGAATAGGAAGAGCAGAGAATACAGCAGTTCAATAAATTTGCTGTATTGTCAGTTGGCCCTGAATTCAGTTGATAGAAGCTTGTTGTGGGCAAAGTTTGTCTATTGACTCCATTCTATGGTATTCTCCCAAGTGCTTAGTTCAGTGCTCTGCACAGTAAGTGGTAATTAAATATGATTGATTGATTGATGGAAGGCTCAGCAGCCTCCAGGAAGGTCTTTGGCTCAGGCTTTCAGTTTCTGTGCCAGATTAGTTAGCCCTGCTGTGGACTTTTATGTTACAGGTATATTCCAGGACACAGCCACCCCATCACACACAAACACACACATCCCAGAGATACAGCCATTATTATCTGATTCCTTGCCACAGGTCACAGCCATCTCATCATACATAAAACCTGGGGATGCAGTCATTATTATTTAACCCTTAAACAATTATTTAACCCCTAAACAATCTAATGTATCACTGGCAAGAAGCCAGAAAAGATGAAGTAGTTACAGCCTAACCACAACCAGCTGAGATTTGAGAAGACTTGTTTGAATTTTAAAGAAAGATGAATTTATAAAAATGGTTAGAGAGAACCCTGATGGAGAGAGGAGGTCAAAGGCGTGAAGAAGTGTTGAGAAGCTGTTGGCCTGCCATGACGTACTTTATGAAAGCAAGAAGGCTATTGGTCAATCTAAATTGGATGAATTCTTTTTTTTTTTCCCCAAAGGTCCAGATACCGTACTAAGAGCTGGGATAGATACAAGCTAATCAGGTCAGACACGGTCCATGTCCCACATGGGGCTCACAGACCTAATCCCTGTTTCACAGCTGAGGCACAGAGAAGTTAAGTGACTTGCCCTGGGTCACACAGCAGACACGTGGCAGTGCCAGGATTAGAAGCCAGGTCCTCCTGACACTCAAGCCCATGCTCCATTAGACCGTGCTGCCCTAAATTGAAAAACCATGACCTCAGAGAGCAGAATAAGCTTCTATTTTTGCAGCCTCCTGCAAAGATTCCTAATTATACTACGACACTTTTAGTTACTGTGTAAGCAATCAATGATATTTATTGAGTGCTTGCAGTGTGCAGAACACTGCACTAAGTGCTTGAAAGAGTACAGTAGAGTTGGTGGACACAATCCCTTCCCTCAAGGAACTCATGATCTAGTGATGTTATGCTCTGAATTTCTTTAATCGAACATTTCATTTTTTTAATCTACTAGATTGTAACAATAATAATAATAATAATAGCATTTATTAAATGCTTACTATGTGCCAAGCACTGTTCTAAGCACTGGGGAGGTTACAAGGTGATCAGGTTGTCCCATGGGGGGCTCACAATCTTAATCTCCATTGTACAGCTTGTAAGGGCCTAGTGGGCAGGGATCACGTCCACCAATTTTATTTTACTCTCCCAAGAGCTTAGTATAGTATAGTACTATAGTATAGTGTTCTCCACACAGTAAATCCAATCGATCACTTGATTTTTCTAGAGGGTTTGAACATATCTCAACTTATAACATGTAATAGAGTATTTATTAATCATAATAGTGGTATTTGTTAAGCGTTTACTTTGTGCCACGCACTGTACAAAACGCTGGGTTGGATACAAGCAAACCAGGTTGAACATAGTCCCTGCCCCTCATGGGACTCACAATTTTGATCCCCATTTTACAGTTGAGGTAACTGAGGCCCAGAAAAGTGAAGTGACTTGTCCAAGCTGCAGCAAGCAGACATGTGATGGAGTCAGGATCAGAACCCGGGTCCTTCTGACGCCCATGCCAGGGCCTCTGTTCACAAGACCATACTAGCTTTTCATGGTACAGTTAACTGTTCATGATAAATTTTCAAAGAGGACATCACAACGGCATCTAGGGGTATGCCGGTATTAGCTCCTCTATCGCAGGCCCTACCCCATCTGCCTTGAAAGGGTAGGGACATTATGAGGCATTAAAGTTCTTGGACCAAAGAAGCCATGCCCTGCAACGTGGCAAAGAGCCACTTACTTTGCATTCTTGTGTTCACAGATTCTGAAATCTAATAATAATCATTGTGGTATTTAATAATAATAATAATGGAATTTATTAAGCGCTTTCTATGTGCAAAGCACTGTTTTAAGTGCTGGGGAGGTTACAAGGTGATCAGGTTGTCCCATGGGGGGCCCACAGTCTTCGTCTCCATTTTACAGATGAGGTAACAGGCACAGAGAAGTTAAGTGACTTTCCCAAAGTCACACAGTTGACAATTGGCAGAGCCGGGATTTGAACCCCTGACCTCTGACTCCAAGGCCCATGCTCTTCCCACTAAGCCACGCTGCTTCTAGAAGGTTTGAACATATTCCAATTTATAACATGTAGTAATAATAGTTAAAGCATTTATTAATAATAATAGTGGTATTTGTTAAGCGATTACTATGTGCTCACCGTAGTAAGCGCTGGCATGGATACAAGCAAATCAGGTTGGACACAGTCCCTGTCCCACGTGGGACTCAATCTCAACTCCCATTTTCAAATGAGGTAACAAGCACAGAGAAGTGAAGTGACTTCCCCAAGGCCACACAGCAGACAAGCAGGCGAGCCAGGATCAGAACTTCTGATTCCCAGGCCCCAACACAGCAATGAGCACTTACCCACTTCAGGCTACAGGAACAGAACAGCTTAGCAAGTGTTTGGCCCTTTCTCCTTCTCAGGGGTCCTTCCAGGTGGCAAGTAGGCATTAGATCCAGGGAGGCAGATCTGTGGAGCCACGGGATTTCATGAAGTCATTCTCCACTTCCCAGTGCTGGCATTTCTGTGGGAGGAAAAAGAAAAGGATGTATGGGTGCCATTGATCTCTGCTTTCCAAATGGCTTCTTACCACCCTTAGTCTCGAGCCCTGGGCTTTGCGTGCCCCTCTCACCACATAAACAGGGCTCAGTGGAAAGAGCCCGGGCTTTGGAGTCAGAGGTCATGGGTTCAAATACGGGCTCTGCCAATTGTCAGCTAAGTGACTTTGAGCAAGTCACTTCCCTTCTCTGTGCCTCAGTTACCTCATCTGTAAAATGGGGATTAAGACTGTGAGCCCCATGTGGGACAACCCGATCACCTTGTATCCTCCCGGTGCTTAGAACATAGCAAGTGCTTAATAAATGCCATCATTATTATAAGCACCTTCTGGAGAAACTTGGGCCAACTGTGCATTCATTCATTCAATTGTATTTATTGAGCGCCGTACTCTTGTAAAGTACAATTCAGCAATAGAGACTATCCGTGCCCACACTGGGCTTACAGTCTAGAAGGGGGAAGACAGATACCTAAACAACAGGCATCAATATAAATATGAGTAAATAGAATTATAGATATATGCATATATATATATATATATATATATATTTATATATAAGAACTCTGGGGCGGGGAGGGGAGAAGAGCAAAGAGAGTGTGTCGAGGTGACGCAGAAGGGACGGGGAGCTAAGGAAAAGGGAGGCTTAGTCTTGGAAGGCCTCTTGGAGGTGGTGAGCCTTCAGTAGGGATTTGAAGGGAAGATTGTTTGGCAGATTTGAGGAGGGAGAGTGTTCCAGGCCAGAGTTAGGAAGTGGGCCAGGGGGGTGAACGGCAGGACAGGTGAGATCGAGACAGTGAGAAAGTTGGCACCAGAGCAGCAGAGTGTATTGGCTGGGATGGAGGAGGAGAGAAGGGAGGTGAGGTAAGAAGAGGCAAGGTGATGGAGAGCTTTGAAGCCAATAGTGAGGAATTTTTGTTTGATGCGGAGGTTGATAGACAACCTCCTCCTCACTTACCTCATCCGTAAAATAGGAATGAAAACTGCGAACCCTAATTGAGACAAGGCTTGGAACTGTGTCCAACTTGATTATCTTGATTCCACGCCAGTGCTTGGTAGTGTGTCTGGCACATAGTAAGCGCTTAAAAAATACCATAAAAAAAAAGAAAGACAGGCCAGATTTCACTCAGTATATTCCATATGCCATCAACAGAAAGGTGCTAGTAAAACCAAGTTCCATCTTGCCTTACTTCCCTTGATTAGAAGACGGTATTCAGATCAATGGCATTTAACGCTGCTGTCGCTGCCACACTCAATGAGAGTAGAGCTGACATGCTATATATAGGCTGCCAGGAGAAGAGCTAGAATTGCAGATGAGAAACCGTGAGTCTCAACAGCCCATGCCAAACGAAAGTAAGGAGAGGAGTCAGGCAGAGCTGCCTAAGCTCACTGAAGTTGTTACAGCCTTATCAGTGTTGCTCTTCAATTAGCTCAAGGAGAAGAGAGAGTCGACATTGATGGTGAGCAGCTGACGCGTCACCTTTTCCCTAATGGCAGTGCTGTATCTGCCAATGGCATGGCAAAATACAAACAAAAAGAGTAAAGATTGCAGCTGCCGTGGCATGGAGCCGGACTAGCGATTAAGTTTTTGAAGACCAAATGGATGCCCAGTGAATACAGCCCAGGAGAATCCATTTGAGAAATTGTGAAGAAGTGGAGGAAGTGGGATGCTATGTACATGTTGCTGAATTGTACTTTCCAAGCACTTAGTACAGTGCTCAATACATACAATTGAATCCAGGAAGGAAATAAATGCCAATGGTGAATGAAATAGGCCACTAGCATGGATCCACTGCAATGCATTAATAATGATAATGAAGATATGAAGGACTGCATATCCATCAGTCATAATTATGGAGCAGTTACTGTGAGCAAAGCACCGTACTAAGCCTTTGGGGGAGTACAACATAAAAGATTTGGTAGACACATTCCTTGTCCATAAGGAGATTACAGTCTAGACAGAAGAAAAGGAGAACCTTCCATTGTTTTGCCTACAGTGTCGGCAGACAGCAAGTGTGTAAGAAAGGAACCCAAGGAACAATGACGTTACACATGGGCAAAGTCTCATTGTGGAGACGCATTTCAAGCAGAGATATCAGGACACATTCAGGCGACAAAGAAAGGCTACAAATCAGATAGGCAGCCAAAGCAAGATGGGTGGGTAGGTCATGAAGGTTACAGGAGGGACAACAGATAGCCCTCTTGCCAACAGATTGGACCACTAGAAGCTGAAGCAGTCCATACAGAAGAGCAAGAACTTGCTGGGCTGGGCCACAGTTAATTCTGGGACGCAAAGTCCCAGGTGCAAGTTACATTAGTTCTTGCGTACCTGAAGTGATTTAAAGGGGCTGCATACCTCCTTGGGTTCAGGCAGGACTGCTAAAAGGAAAAGTAGGAAAAATATTGCAAAGGGAGGAAAATGTGTGTAAGCTCTTGTGAACATGGGGCACTCTCATCCAGATGCTGGGTAGCAGCATGGCGTGGTGGATAGAGAATGGGCCTGGGGCTCAGAAGATCATGGGTTCTAATCCACCTCTGCCACTTGTCGGCTGTGTGACTTTGGGCAAGTCACTTCACTTCTCTGGGCCTCAGTTACCTCATCTGTAAAATGGAGATTAAGACCGAGCTCCACTTGGGCCATGGACTGTGTCCAACATGATTAACTCATATCCACCCCAGTGTTTAGTACAGTGTCTGGCACGTAGTAAGCACTTAAATACCATTATTATTATTATTATTATTGAGGAGTCACAGCACCAGATATCAACATCTAGTCAGCCTCAGCTAATTAGGCCACAGCCCAATAAACTAATCTAAGGTCGCAGCCCAATAATGTTATTGCTAAGCTGCCACGACTTTGTAACCGTAACTACATACCCTATGGTTGCAGGAAAATATAATCAACCTACGATTGTTGCCCATTCAGCTCCACGTACAGAATCTCCTTTCTATCAGCTTTTAAGCATTCAATCACCTTGCATTCTTCTACCTCACTACTCTCTTACTACAACCCTGGCACACTTAGGTCTTCTAATGCCAACCCACTCACTGAACCTCAATCTCATCCATCTTGCCAATGTCCTGCAAATGCCCTTCCTTTTCATATCCAGCAATTACTCTCCCCACAATTCAAAGCCTTATTGAAGGCACATCTCCACCAAGATGCCTTCCCTGGCTAAGCCCTCATTTCCTCTTCTCTCACTCCCTTCTGCCCGCCCGGATTTGCCCCCGATTCAACCCCGCAGTACTAATATGCCTATCCATTATTTACTCATTTATATTAATGAGTGTCTATCCCTCTAGACTGTAAGCTCACTTTCCCAAGCACTCACTATGAGCTCTGCACACAGTAAGCACTCACTATGAGCTCTGCATTCATTCATTCAATCATATTTACTGAGCACTTACTGCAAGTTGGCCACAACTGCACACAGTAAGCACGCATTAAATAAGATTGATTGGGAATAGAAACCCAACTGACCAATTAATGAGGAAGCTAAACTCACAATTGTACACCTGATTATAAAACTGGGAATCTCCCTGCCCACCAATGGACCCTGTGGACCATGAGACTACAGCTAACATCCAGAAGTTTGATTACTTTCAGTCCATTGCCTCCCAAGTACTTAGTACAGTGCTCCGCAAACAGTCAGCATGCAATACAATTGATGATGATGATGATGATAATCTAGTGTCCCAGACAGCCAAAAAGACAAAATGATGGGAATATCCTTAGTAGCAGGTCTAATGGGGATTGAACCAGGACTGGTGGATGTTACTATTTAGCTGGACCCAGATTTACCATCACAGTCTTAATCACCGTTTTACAAATGAGGTACCTGAAGCACAGAGAAGTGAAGTAACTTGCCCAAGGTCTCACAGCAGACAAGTGGTGGAGCAGAATTAGAACCCAGGTCCTCCTGACTGTGCTCTATTCACTGGCCGACACTGCTGCATCCAATAGCAGGCTTTCTAGTTAGAGCTAGGACAGAATGGTGTTTTGGCCACCTGTGTTCTTGGGGCTAGGACAAGGGTGAGGAAGAGGATGATCAGTAGTAGATGCAGGGTATGGAAATGGACCGATTTCCCATCTTGGAAAGGGCACATGACGGTGTCAGGAGACCTGGATTTGAGTCCTTGCTCTATCACTGGCCTCCTGTGTGACCTTGGGCAAGTCCCTTAATAATAATAATGGCATTTATTAAGCGCTTACTATGTGCAAAGCACTGTTCTAAGCACTGGGGAGGTTACAAGTTGATCAGGTTGTCCCATGGGGGGTTTACAGTCTTAATCCCCATTTTATAGATAGGGTAACAGGCACAGAGAAGTTAAGTGAGTTGCCCAAAGTCACACAGCTGACAATTGGCAGAGCTGGGATTTAAGATGAGGCAAAAACTATAAAACAAGAAAACAGAGATAGAAAAAAGACAGTTTCCTCATCTGTAAAATGGGACTAGATTGAGAGTCCTGTCACAGGTCAGGGATTGTGTCCAATCTCATAACTTCCTAGAGTTTAGCAAAGAATAGGCACTTAAATGCTTTAATCTGAGGCAAATTATAAGCACCTGAAGAAGCCTAAGCACCACTCCAAGGGGACAAAGGGGTAATTGCCTACTATGAGATAGACTCCTAGGTCCCCTCAGCTCAGTCTCTGATGAGACTTGAGAATTTCCAATCAGTGTTAAAGGGACCCAAAATGACAACTATCCAGCCTGTTAGGTCTTTGAAGCCTGCCCCCTCTGCTTTCTATCCTCCCTAAAATCTCTCTTCCTTTTTCAACCCTACTCTCAAAATGCAGAGTTGGCACCTATGAGCTAAAAGACATTTGTTTCCAGAGAAACAATATTCTTTTAATTCCAATATCCCTCTACCCACTGGGAAAGGCCAAAGAAGAATGAGGCCTCCTATGGCCACAGTTTCAAAGCTCTCACCCTCCTTAGAATGTCCTGCAATGGTCTGGGGGTAGGTGGTTCTGCTCTTTGTGACCCTAGATGGTGAACCAACCCTGCTGACAAATGACAACAGAAGTTTGAGAAAAGCAAGCCTCCCTTTTTCTTTCCCCAATCAGCACCCCAGAATGACCTCTGCAAGTTCTTTTCTCAATGAATAATTAATCACAAATGTTGGGGAATAAAGTGCATCTTAAATTTGCTGAGGACTTTTGTATTTATTTTTCTTCTACAGCATATGTAAATATTTTTGGCAAGGTTATGTAATATCTGTTTGTAATTTGAAATCATTTGAAACTTTGATCACTGCAGTATAATGAATGTTTAACTATGTTTACTAACATCTTCTACAGCATGCACTACAGCCTTCCTGTGAATATTGCTATGATTTAGCAGCCGCCACAAGTTCACTTTGTGAAAAGAAAATAAAAATTCACACTTCCCATTAATTACCATGACTGAACTGTAGCCTGTGGTTGCTTTCATGAATAATGTAAAATACCTTTGCACATCTAGAGTGGAAACTGTGATATTACTTCAGGAAATACTAAAATAAGCCATAAAAAAAGAACTCCGTCAACTTTTGGGCTGACTACTGTTCCTCTTTCCCTGTTCTAAAATAGAAACCTTTGCTCTTTTGCAATAGTTCACACAGCCATATACACACTTAAAATGCATACATGTATGCAAATATGCATATATACATGTTTGGAATCATAGGGAAAATGAACGGAATGGGAAATGTAAACCTGTTAGGTGCAGGGAATGCTTCTAATTCTGTTGTATTATACTCTCCCAAGTGATCAATATAATGTTCTCTACATAGTAAGCAGTCAATACCACTGACTGACATCTTGGCATCCATCAGCCAACCTCCGCACAACATTACACCCAAAAAGTCCCAAGGCAGAGAGTATCTTTGGGAAATCCAGGATAGAAACCCCATAATCAGTCCATCAAACAATCAATCCAGGAAATTTATTGAGTAATTGCTTTGTGTGGATGACAATACTACTGAAAAGCAACATGGTTTAGGAGAAAGAGCAAGGGGCCTGGATTCTAATCCCAGCTCCACCTCTTACCAGTTGAGTGATCTTAGGGAAGTTGCTTAACTTTTCTGTGCCTCAGTTTCCCCAAATTGCAAAAAAGGGGGATCAAACTGCCTGTTCTTCCTCTCCCTTAGAATGTGAACCCTTGTGGGCCAGTGACTGTCCAACCTGATTATCTTGTATCAAATCAATCAGTTGTATTTTTTTTTAAACACTGTATTTAGTGCTTGGGAGAACTACAATATAGGAGGTAGACATGATCCCTGGACTTCATAGGGTAGTGGGGAAGAGACATTAAAATAAATTACATGTAGGGGGAGGCAAAAAAAAAGTATTAGGATAAGTGCTATAGGGGTGAGGAAAGTATCAAAGTGCATAGTGGGTAGGAATTAAAGTGCTTAGGTAATAATAATGATGGTATTTGTTAAATCATCATCATCATCAATCGTATTTAATGAGCGCTTACTATGTGCAGAGCACTGTACTAAGCACTTGGGAAGTACAAATTGGCAACATATAGAGACAGTCCCTACCCAACAGTGGGCTCACAGTCTAAAAGGGGGAGACAGAGAACAAAACCAAACATACTAACAAAATAAAATAGAATAGATATGTACAAGTAAAATAAATAAATAAATAGAGTAATAAATATGTACAAACATATATACGTGTGCTGTGGGGAAGGGAAGGAGGTAAGATGGGGGGATGGAGAGGGGGGCGAGGGGGAGAGGAAGGAAGGGGCTCAGTCTGGGAAGGCCTCATGCTATGTTAAATGCTTACCATAAGAATATTAATAGTACTGGTTTAGTGCTTATTATATGTCAAGCACTGTTCTAAGTACTGGGGTAGATACAAGTTAATCAGATTGGACACAGTCCCTGTCCCATATGGGGCTCAACTCTTTATTCCATTTTAAATACGAGGCAATTGAGGTCCAAAGACATTAAATGACTTGCCCAAGGTTACGCAGCAGATGTGGCAGAGCTGGGATTAGAACCCAGGCCCTTCTGACTCCCAAGTCTGTGCTCTATCCACTAAGCCCTGCTGCTTCTCAATGTGCCAAGCATTCTAATAAGTGCTGGGGCCGATCTAAGATAATGAAGTCATCTCACGGGAGGTCACAGTCTAAATAAGGGACGGAAAACAGAGTGGGGAGATTAAAGAGCAGCCAGGCAAGGCTTCCTGGAGGAGATATGATTTTAGTAGGCCTTTGAAGATGGGGGGGAAAGTGCTGGTCTGTTGAATCTGTAAGGGGAAGGAGTTCCAGTTAGGAGGGAGGATCTGAGGAAGGTGTTGACTGCAAGAGGGGTGAGATGGAAGCAGAGTAAGCTTAAAGGTAAAGATCCCAGTCCTTAGGGAACTTCCATTCTAAAGCCACTAACAATGCCATTTGTGTGGAGGAGGACCAGAGAAGTATGAGATCTCCTGTGGGCCCAGATCCCAAGCTCTCACCCTCCATGGAACATCCTGCAATGGTCTGAAGGTAGGTGGTTCTGTTCTGGGTGCCCCAGAGGCCTCTGACTTGTGAACCAACTCTGCTGAAGATGACAGGCTTCATGTGGGCAGTGCCTAACCATTTCAGAATGCCTTACCAAATCAGAAACACATACACACAGGCATGACATTTTAGCAGTCCAGAGTAGCCTCACTATATATTACAGAAAGTCAGAAAGATGTTGTAATTAGGGAAGTAATGTGGCCTAGTGGAAAGAGCACGGGGCCTGGGAATCAGAGGACCTGGGCTCTATTCCCGTCTCTGCCACTTGTCTATGTGGGACCTTGGGCAAGTCACTTAACTTCTCTGTGCCGCAGATTCCTCACCGAAGATTAAATCCTACTCGGACTGTAAAACCCATGTGGGACAGGGATTCTGTTTAAAAGGAATATCTGGTATCTACCGCAGAGCTCAGTACAGTGCTTGGCATGTAGTAGCACTTAGTAAATGTGCACTTAGTAAAGAGAAACAGCATGGCTCAGTGGAAAGAGCACAGGCTTTGGAGTCAGAGGTCATGGGTTCAAATCCCAGCTCCGCCACTTGTCAGCTGTGTGACTTTGGGCAAATCATTTCACTTCTCTGTGCCTCAGTTACCTCATCTGTAAAATGGGGATTAAGACTGTGAGCCCCACATGGGACAACCTGATCACCCTGTAACCCCCCCGGCGCTTAGAACAGTGCTTTGCACTTAGTAAGCACTAAATGCCATTATTATTAAATGCCATAATTGTCATAATTATTATAAGGTGCTCAACACAAAGTCTCAGTGGACTTTCCCAGCCCCAAATATGGAGACTGTGTACTTTTAGTCCTTGGTAAATTACAAGCCTTGTCACTTAGGACAATTATTTCCAGTCATGATTTGAACCCAAAGGATAATTCTCACCCAACATAGCATGCCCAAGAGATCTGGAAGTGGGGCTGAGGAAGAATGCTTCTTCCTCAGCGTGTCGGCAGCAGAGTTGGGTATAAGAACCAGGGTCTTCAGTTCAGGGCTTTTGCCACTTACAGGAACTCTTCCTCTCATGCCAAACTCATAGTTGGGTGGAATTCCAGGTGGCTGCACATCACCCCACCATTCCTGCTGGGTCAAACTATTTTCTTGCCTAGACCTTTGTACTCTCTATTAGAGTTCCTTCAAGGCAACTGCATCCCTTCAACATTCCTCTTTGGCATCTTGCTCCAGCAGCGTTCAGTGCTGCTCTGATTCCCTGCTTATTTTTGCTTTAGATAGATTTATAGATCTCTTTTCATACTCTCTCGATGTTAAATTATTGGATTTCGGTTTACTGCTCTCTGACTTCTTCAATTAGGTCTCTCCAACTGCTGGGTAAAAACGCAGCAAAGGGCCAAGGAATTAGAGCTGAAAAAAAATCACCACTGCCTGCTTTGTGAGCATCTAAAGTGCAGCCCTATTCTACAGAACTCTCTGGGACTCTGGGCCCAGGCTCTCAGTTTACATATCATTTAGTATAAATTTACAGAATGAATCCAGGAGCTCAAGCTCTGAGTAAATAAGGTGAAGGGAATTTATTGGTGCTTCCTCAGATGACCCTAAAGAATTCCAGTTTTGAGTTGACATGTGAAACACCTGAGTTCTACCGGAACACACATTTTTACTCCATGTGTTGGCTAGAGCGCTGCTTGGGAAGTTAGGGAATGCTTTAGACTGTAAGCCCGTTGTGGGCAGGAAATGTGTCTGTTATAGTGTTATTTTGTACTCTCCCAAGTGCTTAGGACAGTGCTCTGCACACAGTAAATGATTGACAGTGTTCAGCCCATTCACATCCAGGGCACCTCAGCATTGGAAGACAACTTGTGCCCAAGCATGTGGTATTGAAAATGATGATCAGCTAATTGATGGAGTTTCTTAATCAGTCAGTGATATTTACTGAGTGTTTACTATGTGCACAGCACTGTACTAAGTGCTTGGGAGAGTGCGATATGACAGAATTAGCAGGCACTTTCCCTGCTCATGACAAGTTTACAGTCTAGAGGGGGAGACATTAATATGAATAAATAATTTAAAATATATCATTTAAAGATATGTACATAAGTGTTGTGGACTTGGGGGATGGGGGTGAATATCAAATGTCCAAAGGTACCAGATCCAAGTGCACAGATGATGCAGAAGGGAGAGAGAGCTGGGAAAAGAGAGCTTAAGGGTCGGGGGAAGCCTCTTGGAGGAGATGTGACCATAAGTGCTCTTTCTGTGCTTGGTCACTACAAAAGAATTGGTAAGCTTACAATGCTCCAACTCCAGTTAATAAGCGCTACTCATTAAGGTCTTACCCTCTAGACTGTAAGCTTGCTGTGGGCAAGGAATGTGTCTGTTAATGGTTGAATTGTACTCTCCCAAATGCTTAGTACAGTACACAGTAAACACTCATACGGTTGAATGAATATATGCCACTATTTTCAGCACTGGGCTAGATAAAGCATAATCAGATCAAACGTGCAGTCCTTGTCTCACATGTGGCTCACAGTCTAAGGCGGGGGGGGGGGGCGGGGGGGGGGAACACGCGTTGAATATCCCTGAAATTGAGGCCTCAAGAAGGTAAGATGGCAAAGCGTGGAGCTGGGGTTAGAACCCAGGTCTCCTGATCCCCAGGTCTGTGGTCTTTCTACTTGGCCAGGCTGTGTTTCCCTTAGCACAGAGAACATAACCCTTGTGCTTAGGAGAACCAGGGGCCCCTTGGCGACCTCTGCAAATGATGAACAGTCACAAACTGGGTGGAGGGAGTAAAAGCGAGACACTGTGCTGTATTCTGTCAAGGCTCTTGGATAATAATGATGATTACCATATTTAAGTGTTTGCAATCTGCAAGGCACCGCACTAAATGCTGAGGTGGATACAAAAAAAAATCAGGTTGGACACAGTCCTTGTCCCACATGGGGCTCACACTCTCAATTCCCATTTTACTGATGAGGTAACTGAGGCCCAGATAAGTTACACTGGCCTTAAGAAGCAGTAGTGTGGAACTGTTGAAGTCAGGGGTAAACAATCAGACAATGAAGGCTATTTACTGAGCACTTACTGTGTGCAGAGCACTGTAGTAGGCACTTGGGAGAGTGCAATAAGACACAATTCTTGCCCTCAATGAGCATACAATCTAGTGGCAGAGACAGACATTAAAATACATTAGAGGTAGAATCAATCATATTTACTGAGCACTTACTGTGTACAGAGCAGTGTACTAAGCACTTGGGAGAGTACAATAATAACAGTTGTTAGACACATTCCCTATCCACAGTGAAGCAGCCACAAGGTATAAAGATAGGTAAATAAGTCCTAAAGGGTTGAGGGTGGAATGAATATCAAAGCATTCAGGGGACAGCTACCCAAGTGTGAAGGTGACACAGAAGGGAAGGAGAAAAGGGTAGGGAAATGAGGGGTTAGTCAGGGAAGACTTCCTGGAGGAGATGTGATTTTAGTTGGGCTTTGAAAATGAGGAGAGTGAAAATGTGAAGTCTGTGTTGTAGTGGGAGAGGAATGAGGTTAGGGAGGATGGAGACAGCTGACTGAATGCCTTAAAAACCGATAGTAAAGAGTTTCTGTCTGGTGCGGAGATGGATGGGCAAACAGGGTTTTGAGAGGTGAGGAGAGGTGTAGAATGATTTCTCAGAAAAATGATAATGGAATATCTTCTCTGTGGAAAGCGTCAGGAAACCCCAGCACCAAGTAGTGAAGAGGATGAGTTAAGGCCCCTGATAGGCTCACACAAACTGAGGCTCTGCAGCAAAGAACTAGTTCCCAAATTGAGAAAAAAATCAGCTCAATGGTATTTATTGAGCACTTACTGTGTGCAGAACACTGTGCTAAGCGCTTGAGAGAATTTGATACAACAGAGTTGGTAGATTCCCTGTTTCCAAAACAGTGGGCCCTCAAAACCCTGAGGCGGTGCTGCACCAGGAACTCTGGTCTGGTCCTCTGGCTCTTCCCTTAAGTCTGAGAGAAGCGAAAATGCTCTATTTGGTAGTAAAGTCCTATTACTGTCAGGCCTGCCTATGTTCTCAGGTGATAGGACTTAATGCACAGACTCAATATAAAGCAATTTAAAAAAGACCTGCCGCCTCTCCAGATTGCCAAAGTGGCATGGTTATATACTTAAGTTTGATGGGAAGTTAATAAAATGCACACAGCCCAAAATGAATTTGCTCAACTTGGATTAAATTCTGGGAAATAGATGGGCAAAGCAGAGAAATTATGTTGCAGGAGATTTTTTTTTTTAATGTGCTAATGCGAGGCATCCAGTAATATCCCTCTGATAATCCCTAAAGCTCAATCCATTCACCTAATGAAGCAATCTGTTAAGGGATTGATTTAATCTAAAATCTCTTGCGATGGGGAGTAACCACTCAGATACAAGGGGTGCAGGCTCCTGGCATTTGTGGTACATTTGGGAAGTCTAACCACTCTCGATTCCTCCAGGGATGCAAAGCCAGTCACAGAGCTCTGGATTTAGGCTAATCAACCCACTGATATTGATTACATAAACATGGTTATTGTAGTTATAAGGGAACATTGTATAGACAAATGATCATCCCAGTCTTCATTATTTATTTCCTTTCAAGAAGGCTTGCAAATATATTCCATTGACCTGATTTCTGTATTTGTCGTGATCTATTCCCCTTTATTTCTTGTGTCCAAATCCAAGAAGGGGAATAAAAAATATACTCCCCACACCATGAACAACATAAGGGGTTTTCTTATGGAGAGGGCATTCCAAGCTAGGAGGAAGAGAAAACTGTATTCTTTTCCCTAGGTTGGGTGGGTACATGAAATAGGACAAAGGATTTTTATATGGTTTTTTTTTTTTAAGCACTTGCTATGAGTCAAGAACTTTACAAAGTACTGAGGTAGATACAAGTTAATCAGGCCAGGTACAACTCTTGTTCCCCATGGGGCTCCCAGTCAAGTAGGAAGGAAAACAGGTATTGAATCCTCATTTTGCAGTGGAGGAAACTGAGGCAGAGGGAAGTTAAGTGAGTTGCCCAAGGTCACACAGCAGACAAGTGGCAGAGCCAGAATTAGAACCCAGGTCCTCAGGCCTGTGCTTTATCCACTAGGACAATCTGCTTTCCGTTAAGGGGCTAGACTGTGGGAAGTGTAGAGAAGCAGTGTGGCTCAGTGGATAGAGCATGGGCTTTGGAGTCAGAGGTCATGGGTTCAAATCCCAGCTCTGCCAATTGTCAGCTGTGTGACTTTGGGCAAGTCACAACTTCTCTGGGCCTCAGTTACCTCATCTGTAAAATGGGGATTAAGACTGTGAGCCCCCCCATGGGACAACCTGATCACCTTGCAACCACCCCAGTGCTTAGAACAGTGCTTTGCACATAGTAAGCGCTTATTATTATTATTAAGTGGACACCATTCCTGAAATAATGTGATCACTGTACATGCTCATGTATTCCTGTGCTCTCTCCTCCTCTCCCTCTCTTATTTCCCCATGGCTTTTCTTCAAATCCAAGAAAACCAAAATGAAATGCAAATGTCCCCAGATCTGACCAGCCCAAGATTTCCCCCAGGGCGTGACCCTCCAGCCCATTGCCTGACCCATATCCTACCCCGGGCTGTAATGCCCTCCCTTCTTAAATCCTCAGTCACACCTCCCCCCTTCAAGCTTTACCAAAAGCTCACCTCCAGGAGGCCTTCCCAGACTAAACCTCCTTTTTTCCCCTAACCCACCCATCCTCCCAAACTCACTCCCTTTCTTCTACCCCCCTGCCTGCCCCACAGCACTTGTGTATATATATGTAGCCATAATTCTATTTATATTAATGCCTGTCTACTTGTTTTTATGTGCATATCTATAATTCTATTTATTTATACTGATGCCTGTTTACTTGTTTTGATGTCCCCGCTTCTAGACCGTGAGCCCACTGTGGGCAGGGACTCTCGGTTGCTGAATTGTACTTTCCAAGCACTTAGTACAGTGCTCTGCACACAGTAAGCTCTCAAATACGATTGAATGAGTTGGCTGATGGGAAGGATATCTTCAGTGCCAGGCGGAAGAAGAGGATAGAAAATAAAATTGGAATAAACACCCTTCGACAGCAGATGAGAACTGAACTGACTTTGTGAGCGGAGACTTCTGTGACAATAGCTGGGCTCAAGGGAGAGGTGAAGCCCCCAACTTGGAATGCCAGCTCTCCCTCAGTTTCCTCAAACACTTTGAGCCAGAACTGCACTCTATCCAGCAATCAATTAATTGTCTTTATGGAGTGTTTACTGTGTGCAGAGCACTATACCGAGTGTTTGGGAGAGTACAATATAATAGAGCTGGTAGACATTCCCTTCTCACACCAATCTTATACAAAGACACTACCACTACAGGCAGGTGGGCATGTCATCTGGGCAGAGCAATCCCTACATGAGAGACCCTTACTCCACAGAGAACACTCTGGCAGGAGGAGGTTGAGATGTGAGTCTCCATATTGATATGGAGAAGTTCATCATCACCCTACAAGATTTCACTGTTCCTCTGGGTCCTTGCGCATTGAAAAGCAACCTGTGATTTTATGGTGAGTCAGAAAGAATGCCCACCTATTCAACCTGGGTCCCTTCAAAGTCCATCCACCTCCGCCTCAAACAAAAACTCCTCACCATTGGCTTTAAAGCACTCAACCACCTTGCTCCCTCCTACCTCACCTAGCTACTCTCCTACTACAACCCAGTCCGCACACTTCACTCCTCTAATACTAACCTTCTCCCAGTTCCTCGAACTTGCCTACCTTATTGCCAATCCCTCAGCCATGTTCTGCAACACCCTCCCTCCTCAAATCTGACAATTACTCTCTCCCACTTCAAAGACTTATTGAAGGCACACCTACTCCAGAAGGTATTCCCTGATTAAGTCCTCCCCTTTCTTCTTCTCCCACTTCCTTCTGAGTTGCCCTGATTTGCTCCCTTTGTTCTTTTCCCCTGCTCCCAGCACTTACATACATATCTGTAATTTATTGATATTAATGTCTGTCTCCCCTCAGAATGTAAGCTCACTGTGGGCTGGGAATGTGACTATTGCTGTACTTTACTCTCCCAAGCACTTAGTAGCATGGCTCAGTGGAAAGAGCCTGGGCTTTGGAGTCAGAGGTCATGGGTTCAAATCCCAGCTCTGCGACTTTGGGCAGGTCACTTCACTTCTCTGGGCCTCAGTTACCTCATCTGTAAAATGGGGATTAAGACTGAGCTCCCTGTGGGACAACCTGATTGCCTTGTAACCTCCCCAGCACTTAGAACAGTGCTCTGCACATAGTAAGCGCTTAGTAAATGCCATCATTATTATTAGTAGTAGTAGTACAGTGCTCTGCACAAAGTAAGTGCTCAGCAAATATGATTGAATACAAGCAAATCAGGTTGGACTCTGTCCTTGTCCCACATAGGGCTCAGGTTGAATTCCCATTTTACAGATGAAGGAACTGAGGCCCAGAGAAGTGAAGTGACTTGCCCAAAGTCACACAGCTGACAATTGGTGGAGCTGGGATTTGAACCCATGACCACTGACTCCAAAGCCCGGGATCTTTCCACTGAGCCGCGCTGCTTCTCTATTGATTTTGTTACCAAACACACACAGCTCTGAGCCGACCTTCCTGTCCCAAATTCCCCACCAATTCCTCAGCCACCTTAACCTCCCCAGCACTTAGAACAGTGCTTTGCACATAGTAAGCACTTAATAAATGCCATTATTACTATTATCCACTCAGATCTGCTCTGAAATGGAGCTGGAAAGGAAGAGTTAGTCAGTCAATCATATCTGAGCACTTCCTGCGTGCAGAGCACTTGGGAGAATACACTTTAACAGACATTCTCCGCCCACAATGAGCTTACAGTCTAGAGAAGGTGGCAGCCACCACAGTCCTCCCACTCATTCATTCAATCGTATTTATTGAGCACTTACTGTGTGCAGAGCATTGTACTAAGAGCTTGGGAAGTCCAAGTTGGCAACAAATAGAGATGGTCCCTACCCAACAGTGGGCTCACAGTCTAGAAGGGGGAGACAGAGAACAAAACATATTAACAAAATAAAATAAATAGAATATGTACAAGTAAAATAGAGTATTAAATACGTAAAAACATATATACATATATACTCCCAACTGCCCCCCTGACTCAATCACTCCCAGACCCACCTCTAAAGAGCCTGTGCCAAGGGAACAAGGGGCACGGTCAGGGGGTGACTCTCCCCTATTTAGAAAATCTTGCTCCCACCCAACCCCACCGACTGTTTAGGGGTAGGAAGGCTGACTATTCCAGAGAGAAAGGCAGAGCTCAGTTTAAAATTCAGATGAGAAAACGAGGAGATTTCAATTAGAGGAAATGATCAAGTTATCTTTTCCTTTATGATGTGGGCAATTTGTATGCTAAGGCAATGCGGTTTTCTTGTCATAAAATTCAATGCTGAGTAGGCAATTAGCCACAGCCATTTCCATGTTTGCCATCATTAGCACACAGACACTTATTTACAGATGTTTGTGCCTTTCTGAAAGAAGGATGGAAAAAACACAATATCCTATATGCATACCAACCACTCAGACGTGGGGACTCATCCTGCTTGAATAAAGCTCACAACAGGATAGCCCTGCAAGCTTTGTTCCACAAATTCCTATTCAGGAAGCATTTGATTATTCATGATAAAGGTGGGGTGGGGGCGGAGAAGAGGCATGGTGACCAATCAATCGTATTTATTAAGTGCTTACTGTGTGCAGAGCACTGTACTAAGCGCTTGGGAAGTACAAGTCGGCAACACTAGACTGGATGAAGAAATGGCATTTAAGCACTTACTATGTGCAAAACACTGTTCTAAGCTCTGGGGTAGATACAAGAGAAGCAGTGGGGCTCCCTGGAAAGAGCCAGGGCTTGGGAGTGAGAAGGTCATGGGTTCTAATCATGGCTCCGCCACTTGTCCACTGTGTGACTTTGGGCAAGTCACTTAACTTCTCTGAGCCTCAGTTAACTCATCTGTAGAATGGGGATGAAGACTGTGAGCCCCTTCTTGTATCTGCCCCAGCGCTTAGAACAGTGCTTTGCACATAGTAAGTGCTTAACAAATGCCATTATTATTATTATTATTACAAGGTAATCAGGGTGTCCCACATAGGGCTCACAGACTGCATCTCCATTTTACAAATGAGGGAATTGAGGCCCAGAGAAGTTAAGTGACTTGCCCAAAGTCACACAGCTGACAAGCAGCAGAAGCACAATTAGAACCCACGACCTCTGATTCTGAAGCCCAGGCTCCTTCCACTAAACCGTGCTGCTTCTCTAATCTAGCCCGAGAATCCCAAGCCCTCATTTGTGGCCATAAAAGTCAGTATCCTTCTCCATCCAACCTTTTCAAGAGCTGCTGACAACAGGATGATTGTATCTCACCTCATGTTTCTCTAATCTTTTTTGCCCTCTCAGGCATGTTAGTGGAAAGATCCTTAACTGAAAAGCTACCTAGGGCATTCTGTGAGGTGGGGAGGCTTAGCAGCAATCAATCCGGAGTATTTAATTAGCACCTGCTGTGCTTAGTTTAGTACCCCGCACAGAGGAAGCACTGTATAAATGTATTAAGTATTAGAGTTTATATAGACCAGATCCCTGCCCTAGAGGAGTTTACAATCTAGCTGGGGAGAGAGACAATCATTTGATTAGGAGGGGCTCAGGTACTGTAGAATGAAAATATAGTCAATGGTACAAGAATCAGGGAGGGCAAAACAGCAGAGAGGTAGTACAAAATAGCTGAGATAACACTGAAGAGGATATGATCTGGAGGAAAGAAAGTTAACTGGGAAAAGCCTCCTGGAGGATGGAGAATTCCACAAGGTGGAAGTGAGGAGAGCTGCGGTGTGGACGTTTCAAGGGGAGCAGTGTAGTGAAGAAAGTCGCTTTGGTGGCCCACAAATTGAACTGAATTGGCTGAACCTCCGTGTAACATTCAAATAAAAAAATTGCATAATTAGGGTGTACTACAAGCCCCTTTATTCCTATATTAATGTATATGATTCTCTTCTTGCAGGTGCAACCCCCTCACCTCTAAAAAAAAAAAAATCCCCAGGCCAGTGGTCTATTAACAATGACCCAATTTAGCATTTCCATATTCTGAGGGATCCCTTTCTCCTTAGATTTCCCCAGTGTGCTCTTCATCTTCTAGTTTTGTCTTTTTTATCCTAACCAGCTGAAAGCAACAAGTTGAGTTTTGGTTCCAAATAGTGTAGTGGGGCCTAATGGAATGAGCCTGGGCATTAGAGATTCTTCCGATCCTGAACTCTAATCCTGATTCTTCCACTTGCCTGATGTATGACCTTGGGCAAGTCCCTCAGTTTTTGTGTATCAATGCCCTCATTTGTAAAATGGGGATTAAACATTTTTTCTTCCTCCTACCTATTCTATATAACTACCTAAAACTAATCCTGAAGTGGGACAGGTGCCCCACCTGATTATCTACTCCAGTGCTACACACTTTGATGATGATCTGCCCTTTCCTCTCCATCTAAACCACTACTTTGTTGGTTCAGTCTCTCATCCTTATCCCGACTGCGTTACTGTATCAGCCTCCTCTCTGATCTCCCATCCTCCTGTCTCTCCCCACTTCAGTCTATGCTTTCCCTTCCCCCCAACCCTACCTCCTTCCCCTCCCCACAGCACCTGTATATATTACTCTATTTGACTTGTACATATTTACTATTCTATTTATTTTATTTTGTGAATGATGTGCATCTAACTTTACTTCTATTTATTCTGATGACTTGACACCTGTCCACATGTTTTGTTTTGTTGTCTGTCTCCCCCTTCTAGACTGTGAGCCCGTTGTTAGATAGGGACCATCTCTGTACGTTGCCAACTTGTACTTCCCAAGCGCTTAGTACAGTGCTCTGCACACAGTATGTGCTCAATAAATACAATTGAATGAAAGATGATGGTGTTTCTAAAGCACTTAGTGTCAAGCATTGTTCTAAGTACCTGGGTTCATACAAGCTAATCAGATTAGACAGCATAGGCACTTAAATATCACTATTAGTTATTTTTAAAATTGTCTTCATCACCCTGAGGACCAGCTCTTGGCCAAACAGGCTTGATGTCTTTCTAGGGCCCACAGATTGAGAAGACTCCTTGTCTAGCTCTCCAGGCCTGGAGAAAACCCAGACCCTTTCTTGCATTTTGGATTCCCCATTGCTCCTTGCACTTCTGCCTCCAGGCCTGGGAGTTCCCTTTTTTTTTTAAAAAAAAAAAAAAAAACATAGGAAAACGCTGTGTTATTCTCCACATTAGGGTGCCTGGGGAGAGGCATTTTAAATCAGTTCATTGCCCAGAACCAAGGATATGCATATATCTCTCAAATTCCAAAATGAATAAATAAATTTCAATCGGAAGGAATAAATCTGGACCCTGCAAGCTTATTTTCCATCAGAATTCTAATTGCCAGCTTTTACATCCTTGAGACATATTTCAAGCTTATTTCAGCATTTCTGGAAAAACTTAACCCCACTGTTGGGTAGGGACTATCTCTATGTGATGCCAATTTGTACTTCCCAAGCGCTTAGTACAGTGCTCTGCACATAGTAAGCGCTCAATAAATACGATTGATTGATTGATTGATTAACCAAAAGCCCCTAAAGGGGGCCTATCCAGACACCCATAGACTACAAAGTAGACTTCAGAGTGGGGAAACTGATACCTGAAGACACAAAAAGAACCCTCAGAGTTAAGAATAAACACCTAGAATTTATCTACTTGGAAATAAAGGTGAAAAAAGGAACAACACATTCTCTTCACTAAAATAACCTTTTCCTTCTGTGTGAGTCTCTCAAGACCCTGCTTAAACCAGCCAATTTTCAAATCCAACCTATGTTAGGTTAAGTAACATCAGGTGTGTAAATTCACTCAATGGAGCCTTGGCTAAGAGAAAGAATCCAAGGAAGAAAAAAAAGTGACAAGAACCATCGTGGATAAGAAACTTTGGATTTACTGTACCAACATTTTGAACTGGAACACGAACAAATTATTGAATTAACAGCTTAAACTTTTAGCTTTGATTTGGCAAAAACCAATACATAACCAACTTCAGAGGAGCTAGGAAAGGGTGATTAAACTCGCATAACAAAGGGAGGGCAGATAACTGCATGGCTCTTTGAAGCACAAAAACAGTTGCAGAATGAATTTGCTACTTAGCCTGCTCAGGGGTCAGATGTCAGAAATTTCTTGGCATTACAACTGTCCTTCTTTCATTTGTGTTAATGCAATGAAAATAGATTACCACTGAAGTTAGAGAAAGAGGTCTGAAAGCTGTAGTGCGATGTTACTAAAGCATGAGTCTGCTAGAATTTGGAGTAATAATAATAATGATGGTGGCATTTATTAAGCACTTACTATGTGCAAAGCACTGTTCTAAGCGCTGGGGGGACACAAGGTGATCAGGTGGAAGCAGTGAGGCTCAGTAGAAAGGGCTTGGGAGTCAGAGGTCATGGGTTCTAATCCCAGCTGTGTGATTTGGGGCAAGTCACTTAAATTCTCTGTGCCTCAGTTCCCTCATCTGTAAAATGGGGATTAAGACTGTGGGCCCCATGTGGGACAACCTTGATTACCTTGCATCCCCCAGTACTTAGAACAGTGCTTGGCACATAGTAAGTACTTAAATACCAACATTATTATTATTATCATTAGGTTGTCCCACATGGGGCTCAGTCTTAATCCCCATTTTACAGATGAAGTAACAGGCTCAGAGAAGGTCATGTGGCAGAGCCAGGATTAGAACCCCTGACCTCTGACTCCCAAGCCCAGGCTCTTTCCACTGAGCCACACTGCTTCTTGTAGGCTTTGGTTTAATTCATTCATTTTTATTGACTGTTTACTGTGTACAGAGCACTGTACTAAACGCTTGGGAAGTACAAGTCAGCAACATATAGAGACAGTCCTTACCCAACAACGGTCTCACAGTCTATTTTCCTGAGAATTGGTGACTCCAGCCTTGCAGATTACTATCAGCTCAAACATAGGTATTGGTCCATAAACTTAAATAGCCCTTCCCAAATCTCAGCCAAGATACCTACAATTCTCTAGGGCAAGTCACTTAATTTCTATCTCAGTTTCCCCATCTCTAAAATGGGCATTAAATACTTGTTCTCCCTCCAACTCAGAGTGTGAGCCCCATGTGGGACAGAGACTGTGTCCAACCTGATTATCTTGTATCTACCCCAGCAGTTAGGCACTTACTATGTGCCAAGTGCTATACTATCATGAGCCCCCCCGCCTAGTATCAACCAGGACTTTACTGGACTGGGGGAGACTTGGTGACAGAGTGAATCAAACCACCCCACTGAGCACAAAGGTTACTGTGGAAAGGTTTTTACTTAATTTTGTCAACATACAAGGGCGTGACACATACACACACTCACTCACCCCCGCCAAGGGTCCAATATCAGTCTGTTGGTCATGGGAGCCCATTCTGCCAACGTTTCTTCTTTCTGCTTCTAAGTGCTGTTCTCCACGTGCTTCCTTCTTGCTTCTCCTCTCTGTCCCTCTCCCCTGAATGCTTACTTCTACTCCACGTGCTTCTTCCAGATGCTTTCTCCTCCAGGTGCTTCACGTGCTTTTTCACACTTCAACACAAACACCTTTTATTTGCCTTAGGCATTGCAGCTGTGGCTCTACATGCATTTATTGATTGGTCCAGGCCCATTACCGGGTAGAACAGGGAGAGAAGGCCCCACCTCCCTTCATACCCCCCCTCCCTTTCCCCCCCAACACTCAAGCCAGCAATCACCTGTCTCAGGTGGAACCAAATGAGTGCCTTTACTATCAATCAATCAATCATATTTATTGAGCGCTTACTGTGTGCAGAGCACTGTACTAAGCGCTTGGGAAGTACAAGTTGGCAACATATAGAGAGAGTCCCTACCCAACAGTGGGCTCACAGTCTAAAAGGGGGAGACAGAGAACGAAACCAAACATACTAACAAAATAAGATAAATAGAATAGATATGTACAAGTAAAATAAATAAATAAATAGAGTAATAAATATGTACAAGCATATATACATATATACAGATACTGTGGGGAAGTACACTACTCTACTTACTACTTAGTACTTACTACTCTATTCCTTGTTGTTAGGGGGATCATAAACAGCCATTAATAAGGCAGCTAGCTTGTTGTGGGCTTACCTCACTAACAAACACTAGAATAATAATAATTATAATTCCTGTATAAATAGAGAAATGGATTGTAGTATCAGGGATAAGAAAGGGGATCAGTTCAAAGAGGTGAGGTGTCTGTTGTTAGACAATACTTTCCAGAACTTACTTTCCTCCCAGTTTATGAGTTAATGGCATTTAGTGAGCACCTAATGGGTCCCAGGCACTGTGCTTGGTATGGACAGGGATCATGTCTGCTAATTTCTCTTGTATTGTGCTCTCCCAAGCACTTCGAACAGTGCTCTGCACACTTTAAAGCGCTCAGTAAATACCAGTGATTGATTGATTGATTGGTAGACTACAACAGTAAGAGGACACACGCACCCTGCTTTCATGGAGTTTACACTTCCTATTTATTGGATTAGAGAAGCAGCGTTAGAAAAGCATGGCTTAGTGGAAAGAGAACAGGCTTTGGAGTCAGAGGTCATGGGTTCAAATCCCTGCTCTGCCAATTGTCAGCTGTGTGACTTTGGGTGAGTCACTTAACTTCTCTGTGCCTCAGTTACCTCATCTGTAAAATGGGAATTAAGACTGTGAGCCCTCCGGGACAACCTGATCACCTTGTAACCTCCCCAGCACCTAGAACAGTGCTTTGCACATAGTAAGCGCTCAACAAATACCATTATTATTATTATCATCATTGTACAAGCCATGCTTGGAAATCAGACCCTGACAACAGCCTCTTTTTGGAAATGCAAATGGTCCCTTATAAAAGCTGGCTCTACTCTGCTTTCCTGACAAGCTGAGTGACTATCAACTAGTGTGGAAGTAGAGTGGAAGCAGAGTAGAGTTAGTAGAGTGGAAGCCTACTTTTCCATGGATCACTTAAGAAAACGGGAGTGTAACAGGGATAAAAGAGGCTGGAAGGGAAAGATAGGGGTCTGAGCTTCACAAGAGAAAGAGGATTTGGTCTTTGTGGGAAAAGGAAGCACCTCATAACGGGAATGGAGAAGCAGTATTAGAAGCAGCGTGGCCTCGTGAAAAAAGCAAAGACCCAGGAGTCAAGGGACCAGGGTTCTAATCCTGGCTCTGCCATTTCATTCATTCATTCAATCGTATTTATTGAGCGCTTACCGTGTGCACAGCGCTGTACTCAGCGCTTGGGAAGTACAAGTCAGCAACATATAGAGACGGTCCCTACTGCCATTTGCCTGCTGGAGACCTTGGGCGAGTCACTTATCTTCTCTGCTCCTCAGTTTCCTCAACTGTAAAGTGGGGATTCAATAATTAGACTGTGAGCCCCATGCAGAACAGGGATTGTGTCCAACCTGATTTGCTTGTGTCTACTCCAGCTTAAAACCATATTTGACATATAGTAAGCACTTAACAAGTGCCATTAAAAAAAAAGGTCTCTGAAGGCAGATTGTAGACCTTGACAGATGTCAGGCAGGCCCGGACTAGACAGGACTGCAATGGAGCCTGATGAAGTGTTCCTGCAGGTAACTCCAGTAAAAAAAAGGGCACAGGATGGGACTACCTAAGAGTAACAGCCTGGCAAGAACATCTCGATGGTATTAAGCAGATCTTGCTTGTTTCCGAGCTAATCATTTTAGGTTTTGTGAAATGGCTCACTTTCCATTTCCCAGTGAGAGTATTGTTCACCATTTGCTTAAAAGCGGGAGGCCATTACTGGTGGAAAATTACTGGACCCCCTCCACTCAATGCAGTATGTGGCTAGATTATCTTCTTCCCATTGGGCTGATGATGAAAATGACTCTTTCAAAATGGATTACAATTTCCATTATTTAGCCATCTGGTCATCTTTTAGTCCTCTTCATTTTCCCCGGTGTTCAGAGGTGTTTTGTCTTATTCTAGTGCCTCTGTGATCACTTTTCTTTTCTGCTCTGGTTGTGTTTGTCATTTGGGAGAGAGCCTAATGTTTGGAGCTTTGAATATCATTTGAGGCCAATTTTTCTTCTCCCTTAAAACTCAAAATGATACAAAGCTCTCTCCCCGCAGCACTTACTGAAGCTTCTGAATGTCCTGGTTTAAATGTCTGAATGGAATCATTCACCAAACTAAGGTCAACTTCCTTTTTGTTTATTTTGGGGTTAGGGGCATTGAGGGAGAAGAATTCACTTAACTACAATGCCATTACAATACTTAATTATTGTCTTATGTGGAGTTGGCTAGAAACTCAATTGCTACATTAAATACCTGAAGTTCCTCCAGAGAATAGATGCCAATAAAGAGAAAGGCATTATTATGGTAGCTAATGGTTTGTTAGTACAAGCATCTCTTGAGTAATATTCACCTTTAACACTATATTGCTCTGAATCCCCTCTTCCATCCTTTTCACTCACTCCTTTCCGCGTAGCTTCCAGCAGCTTTGGTGGACTCAAACAATCAATCAATTATATTATTGAGCGCTTACTCTGTGCAGAGCACTGTACTAAGTGCTTGGAAGAGTACAATACAACAGAGTTGGTAGACGAATTCCCTTCCATAAGCTTACAGTCTAGAGGGAGTCTAGGCTGAATGGAAGAGAGAATAATACTTATGTTATTCTGGGCTTACTATGTACCAAGCCCTGGAGTAAATACAAGACAAACAGATTGGATAAATACCATTGATTAAACGATTAATTAACTGATAAAGTACCTGCCCCATTTGAGGCTCACAGTCCAAATGATAGGGAGACCAGGAATCGTGCCCCCATTTTGTAGATGAGGAAACTAAGGTACAGAAAGGTGAAAGGGTTGAACTAAAATCAGGTAGAAGACCAGTGGCAGAATTGGGATTAGTTCCTGGATTGTATGCCCTTGACATTAGGCAAAGCTGACTCATTTTTAGGCACCTCACCTCTTTGAATTGATGCCCTTTCTTATCCCCAATATTATAATCAATTTCTCTATTTGTCTGTGAATTTCAATAATAATAGTAGGACAAAAGGACAAACTCCCCCTCCAGAATTATTTCAAACATTCTTTGGGGGGGGGGGGGGCGGTGCCCAGAATTGATTGAAATATTCCAGGAGGAAGCGGTCCCTCTGCCATTCATCATCATAATAATCACTGTGGCATTCATCATCATCATCATCATCATCAATCGTATTTATTGAGCGCTTAATATGTGCAGAGCACTGTACTAAGCACTTGGGAAGTACAAATTGGCAATACATAGAGACAGTCCCTACCCAACAGTGGGCTCACAGTCTAAAAGGGGAGACAGAGAACAAAACCAAACATACTAACAAAATAAAATAAATAGAATAGATATGTACAAGTAAAATAAATAAGTAAATAGAGTAATAAATATGTACAAACATATATACATATATACAAGTGTTGTGGGGTAGGGAAGGAGGTAAGATGGGGGGGATGGAGAGGGGGACGAGGGGGAGAAGCACTTACTCTGCACCTAGCACTGTATTATGCACTGGGGTGGATACAAGCAAATCGGCTTGGACAAAGTCCCTGTCCCACACTGGGCCTCACAGTCTTAATCCCCATATCACAGCAGAGGTAGCTGAGGCACAGAGACATTAAGGGACTTGCCGGAGGTCACACAGCAGACAAGCAGCAGAGCTGGGATTAGAACCCAGGTCCTTCTGACTCCCAAGCCTGTGTGCTAGCCACTAGGTCATGCTGAGCGTGGCTCAGTAGGAAAGAGCCCGGGCTTTGGAGTCAGAGGTCATGGGTTCAAATCCTGGCTCCGCCAATTGTCAGCTGTGTGACTTTGGGCAAGTCACTACACTTCTCTCTGCCTCAATTCCCTCATTTGTAAAATGGGATGAAGACTGTGAGCCCCACATGGGAGAACCTGATCACCTTGTATCCCCCCCCCCACAGTGCTTAGAACAGTGCATTGCACTTAGTAAGCGCTTAATAAATACCATCATTATTATTATTAATCATGGGAGAGGTCTATACCCCTCCCCTCTTGACCAACTCTGGGGCAGATCCAAGCTACCATTAGGGTGGAGCAAAGGATGGGAGATTCTGTTGTTGAGCAGTCTTTCTGCTCTCTGAGACCCAGCCAGAACATTTCTTCATGCTATAGACTAATTTCTCTGTACAAAAACTAAGCCTGGAGTAAAAAGTAAACTAGAGTGGGTTAATTTGCACATTATCTTAATTTTAGGGTTGTTTCCCAGCTTTTTTCCCAAGCAAAGCTCTCAGCCAGTGGCAGGCCCAGCATGCGATAATGGTGGTATTTCTTAAGTGCTAACTAATAATAGTAATAATAATTATAATTATGGTGTTAAACACTTACTATGTGCAAAGCATTGTATTAAGTGCTGGGGTGGATATAAGCAAATTGGGCTGGACACAGTCCCTGCCTCATGTGAGGCATGCAATCTGAATCCCCATTTTACAGATGAGGTGATGGAGGCACAGAGAAGTTAAGTGATTTGCCCAAGGTCACACAGCAGACAAGTGGCGGAGCCGGAATTAGAAACCATGACCTACTGACGCCCAGGCCTGTGGTCCACCCACTACACCACGCTGTTTCTCGTGTCAAGCACAATACTAAGCACTGGAGTAGATACAAGATAATAAGGCTGGACACACTCCCTGTCCCTCATCAGCCTCATAGTCTGATTAGGAGGGAGAAAAGGTATTGAACTCTCATTTTACACATGAGGAAACTGAGGCACAGAGCAGTGAACTGACTTACCCAAGGTCACACAACAGGGTAGTGGCAGAGCCGGGATTAGAATCCAGGTGCCCAGACTCCCAGGACCCTGCTCTTTCCACGAGACCATGCTGCTTCCACCTGACTTTGGTTAAGTAAATCCTCAACTTGGCCCTAACAATTTGGAACTGCAGTGGCTTTAAATATTATCTTGCAAATTTAGATTTTTGGTATTTTCTGTAGTGAACCTTTCTAATTTGTGGGGCTAATAAAATCCCGATTTTGATCTTGTCTACTTTGGGAATCTAGTTGAGCCACGGACGTTGGGGCCTACACGAGGCTAGCAGTTGGTTCCTAGATGTAATTTCTAATTCCAATTCTTCCTTTAGGAGCACTAAATACAGGAAGGCTTTCAATCTCCTGAGGAAAAACCCTCAGTGGAGTCTAGTCATCCACCATGGATGCTGGGGCCTTCACAGGGCTAGCAGTTGGATCCTAGCTGTAATTTCTAATTCAAATTCTTCTTTTAGGAGCACTGAATACAGGAAGCCTTTCAATCTCCTGAGGAAAAATCCTCAGTGGGGTCTAGTCATCCACCATGGACGCTGGGGCCTACACAGGGCTAGCAGTTGGATCCTAGATGTAATTTCTAATTCCAATTCTTCCTTTAGGAGCACTGAATACAGGAAGGCTTTCAATCTCCTGAGGAAAAATCCTCAGTGGAGTCTAGTCATCCACCATGGACGCTGGGGCCTACACAGGGCTAGCAGTTGGATCCTAGATGTAATTTCTAATTCCAATTCTTCCTTTAGGAGCACTAAAGACAGGAAGGCTTTCAATCTCCTGAGGAAAAATCCTCAGTGGAGTCTTGTAATCCACACTAAACTTCTCTCCGTGGCTACTCCCTAAGGGAAGAGGCTGGAATCTGTATGTGCCATCTTTGCCAGGCAAGCTGGCACCCTGTGCTCCCCTGGTGTGATTAACGCCTGAAACATGAGCCTCTGTTTTTGTTTTTGATTTATTTTTTGCTAAGAAACAGATTAAAATTATAGACTGTGAGCCCACTGTTGGGTAGGGACTGTCTCTATATGTTGCCAACTTGTACCTCCCAAACACTTAGTACAGTGCTCTGCACACAGTAAGCGCTCAATAAATAGGATTGAATGAATGAATCAAAAACTCTTCTCTAGGTTTGGGGTGAAATGTATCCTACAGTAAAACTCACCGAAGGGATAGTCTTTTGCAACATTATGAAATTTTTAAAAATGCAATTAATAATAATAATAATATTTGGTAAGCACTTATTATGTTCATGGCACTGTTCAAAGTGCTGGGGTTGATATGAGCCAATCGGGTTGGACACAGTCCCTGTCCCACTTGGGGCTCACAATCTCAATCCCTGTTTTACAGATGAAGTAACCAAGGTACAGAGAAGTGAAGTGACTTGTCCAAGGTCACACAGCAGACAAGTTGAGGAACTGGGATTAGAACCCATGACTTTCTGACCCCCAGGCCTGGGCTCTATCCACTATGCCATGCTAGTTTAATCACAGACTACTTGGTGCATTCTCACTAATTCAGCTCACTAAAACTACTTTATGGAAATATCAGGCTGTGGGCTTCCCTAACCCACAAGCATCCAGTGGCTTTATTTTGAGGAATAGACAAAAATTGAGGCCCATGCCCCGAATACCCACCCCACAGGGCGAAACACTGCCCGTAGCCAATATCCCTCACAGGATCGGTGATCAAATTAGCCAGAAAAAGAGAAAATATTGCTGCTATTAGACTTAAAGGGGACACACATTTTCAGAGGATAATTACCTTCATTAAAGATTTTTACTTCTCTAAAACTAAATGGAATTCTTCCAATGAGGAAATTCAAATTAGCCATGCTCTACCAAAGGTAAGTAATTCATCATCAGCAACACCCTCAGTGAATATTTACCGATTCCTCTATAATCATCAACTACTAAATCTTTCCCATCAGATCAAGTTTAATTACAGGGAATAAGATTTTTACCTCCTGGGCTGTCCTGAAGTGCCAGGGCATTTCTTTGGCATCTCCATCACTTGGACACATTCTTCCGAAGGCAAGCACTGAGAATCCGTAAGCTCGCTGTGGGCAGATAAGGCGTCTGCCAACTCTGTTGTAATGTACTCTCCCAAGCACTTGGCAAGCCGCTCCGTGCCACATAATAAGCACTCAATAAAAACCACCGATTGATTGATTGACTGAGGGGTCAGAGATGGCCAGGATTCCCAGATTGCCTATTTTTTCCCGAATTATCCAACATGAAGTGAACCGCAAGAGACTTTTAATTATTTTCTATTTCTCCAGCAGGGCGAGCGTGCCATGGTAGCACACACGGCGAAGTCAATCACCTTATGAAGGGGAGTTACAATTAACAGCCCTGTTGGAGAGATGTTGCTGAAATGTCTACTCAAGATCAAAAAGCCTGTTTTCTGAAATGATAATTAAAGTGTCTCTATGGGTGGATTATTTCATAACTCTGCTCAGTGTGCGGTCCCGTTCTTTTTCATAAACAAACGAGGCGCCGAGATCGCGAAGGCACACGCCACTCCCGGGGCACCACGGCCTCGTTAGTGCCATTCTCTGTTGGCTAATTATAGCTGGGGAAGTCAAATAACGCCACGAGACTTGGCCATCTCGATGAGGAGGTGTTGATTCCTCTGGAGATAGTGGGTAAGATTCTCCTGCGTCGCTGCTGCTGGATCTCTGGGGATGGCTGCCGGATAGCGAAGTCATCACTCAAGTTTGAGAAGTACAGCAATCAAATAATTGAACTGAGAAACTCTGGCTCAGGGTGCCAGACTAATTAGATTCTGGTCTGTTTATGCATTAAGATCCCAACCTCTTTGTCGGGCCTCTTTGTTGGCCCTTGTGATTGCCCAAGCTGGGAGTGGCTTGCTTGGAGAAACTCCCCTTGCCCACACTCTGTTAGAGGTTGGTTGATTTGGAGCCTGGGAACTGGGGACAACCAGGGGATAATAATAATAATAATAATAATAATAATAATAACAATACTAGTAATAATAATAATGGCATTTATTAAGCACTTACTATGTGCAAAGCACTGTTCTAAGCACTGGGGAGGTTACAAGGTGATCAGGTTGCCCCACGTGGGGCTCACAGTCTTCATCCCCATTTTACAGATGAGGGAACTGAGGCCCAGAGAAGTGAAGTGACTTGCCCAAGGTCACACAGCTGATAAGTGGAGGAGTCGGAATTCGAACCCACGACCTCTGACTCCAAAGCTCAGGCTCTTTCCACTGAGCCACGCTGCTTCTCTGGGGGGTGGGGGGGAAACCTGAACTGCTGCCTATCAATCAGGCTGATAGCCACAAGGGCCTCATATTGGCTCAGAAGTGGGACTGAGTGGTTCATAGCTTCCAGAACTAAGCAAATGATCTTACCGGCCTTGAAATCCTACTAATTAGGATGGTGCTTAGTATTAAGGTTGCTGACTGAAGATTTGGATCCACAACATACTTTTCTGTCCAAAAATCATCTTCAAAAATATGCTTGATGTGTGCAAATTATTTAAAACTTTATGAAAAACCTTCTCTCTCTCTCCACCCTCCTTTCACATCTTCCTCCTGGAAACATTATTTGACCTTGGTTTCACTGACACTCCTCTCCGATCTGGTTCTCATAACTCCTGCTGCTCCTTCTCAGTCTCGTTCACAGGCTCCTCCTCTACCACTAACCTTTTTAATTGTGGGGGTTCCTCAAAACTCAGTTCTGGGTCCTCTTCTATTCTTCACCTACACCCACTCCCATTCCAACAGCTTCAACTACCAACTCTACACGGATGACTCCCAAATCTACCTCTTCACCCCATCCTCTCTCCTTTTTTGTAGCCTCACATTCCCTCCTGCATTTGGGACATCTCTACTTGAAAGTCCTGCAAACATCTCAAACTTAACATCTCCAAATCAGAACTCCTCATCTTCCCATCCAAACCCTGTTCCCTTCCCCTCCTTTCCCAAAGAAGTGCCTTACGATTGTCTTTAAAACACTCAACCAGTCCTCCAACTGAAATCATATCTCCTCCAGGATGCCTTCCCTGACTAACCCCTAGTTTTCCCACCCTATTTGTTCTCCCTTCTGCATTACCTTTACACTTGGATCTGTAGCTCATTAAGTACTTTGATATTTACCCAGCTTTAGCCCCATGACATTTATATACATATCCTTAAACTTTTATTTCCCCTATCTGTAATGTATTTTAAATCTTACTCACATCTGAGAGTGTGGCTGAGAAGACTGATAGGACAGAATAGCTTTGTCCCACATCGTGTTCACATGAGGATATTGTATTTGTCAATTGCCGGCCCCATTACCGCCTGAATCTGCCTTTTGGTCTCACAATCTTCTCGAAACTTCTGCTCAAGAAGAGCAACTGTTCCTTGATTGTCTCACGCCAAGCTATTTGCTGAAATTGTCTCCCAGCAGTCCACGGTTTAACCCGCATCGTGTGTGATGGCTTCAGCATGTTTTTCGAAATAGGAGATTTTTGATAATTCCACGAATAAGGGGAAAACACAGGTCTGAAATGCTGAACTGGATTGAAGGGTGGGTCTAACACGCCATATCCTAAAATTATTCTCCATTAGACATCCCCAATACATCAGTTCTGCAAATCTGACAACAACATTCAGAAAGACAGATGGCTCCCCATTATAAACAGATGGTAGGAATGCCACTGCATTTTGCCAAACAATAAAAAAGGTGCAACACGCTCACATCCAGATATCAACACCTGCTTAGTCATAGAGTCCAAGCTCGTGGGTTCTTCATTTAGAACTGTGTTTGCCAATATATACATACCATTGGTAGTATTGCTCTTTGGGAACAACACAAAATGGATGGATGACAGGAATACTGCTAATCGATGAAAATCTAGGTCCCCCTGAAAACACTGCTAAACCTCTATTTAAATTCCAAGAAGAAATATTTGTGTCTTCAAGGACAAGGTATTTCCAATTCTGGTATGTATGTGGTTCTATTTGGCTATAATTCTTGTTTTATGCCGTCGAGTCGTCTCCGGTCCCTAGCGATACCATGGACACAAGTTTCCCAGAACACCCCACCCCCGTCTGCAATCATTCTGGTAGTGTATCCGTAGAGTTTTCTTGGTAAAAATACAGAAGTGGTTTACCATTTCTTCCTTCTGTACAGTAACCTTGAGTCTCCACCCTCAACTCTCTCCCATGTCGCTGCTACCCATCATAGGTGAGTTTTGATTTGTAGCAGATTGCCTTCCACTCGCTAGGCACTGCTCAAGCTAGGAATGGGTAGGCCACTGAGGACTCTCCATCCCATAGTCAAGACTGGTAGAGTACTGGAAACTCTCCAGGTGCGACCCTGAAAGGGATTGGCTATAATTAGCATCCGTATTATTTAATCAATAAACTTATTTTCTACATCAAAAAATCCCGCTCAGTGACAAAGCGAAAACTTCTGATTGCAGACACTTCAATTTTGTCTACACAGAATAAGCTTTGAATATTAAAAAAGGAAACTATGTATTACTACTATGTGGAGTAAAAAAATCAAGTAAACAAAAATCAATCAAATGAAGTGTTCAGTCCTCCAAGCCAAAACACATTTTTAAAAAAATGACAGGCATCCATTATTCCCAGAAAATGTTAAGCCACAGGAATACACAACTAGTCTCTACTTTCTTAAGGTGGATGTTTGAACATTTAAGGGACAGACACTAACCTTTTGCTTGGATCGACTGAGAAAATGATCTAGTCATAAAAAAGACTATGCCTTATATGTTACAAAGAAGCATTCCTACAAATTGGCATAACAACATATTTACAAATGCTTTCATTTCAAATGTAATGAAATATCTGTCCTTAACATTCTGGCACTCCATTGAGAGCAAAATGAACTATTAAGAATTACTGCTATGCATGGTCAAAATTTTAGAGTGTAAATATATAGGCCAGTTTACTTACCTTTAGGACACGGTCCAATGTATATACATCTAGTGATATATGGCCTGGTCACTTAGAAAAAAAAAGCTACTATTATAAAGCCATTAAATTATCCAGGTTTAACATTCCCGACATCGCCCACTTTCCCTCAACAGCGGGCAATTCTAAAATACCAGAAAAACTTAAAAGTTCCATTAAAACATTTCCTCTGTTTTCTGCCTTCATTTTTTATGTGAACAGAGCAGCTTTGTAGGATATTTTTTTCCTGTTCTCCACAATTCTAGTGCTTTGGGTTGCCTCCAGAATAAAGCTGTCAGAGAAACAATCCATTTTTTCACTAGATTCATGGGGAGAGGTCTAATTTTACAAAACAAAGAACAGTCCCAAGGACGAAGTCTGTGTCTCTGGAGTGGGGGACGGGGGTGGCAAAAGGGCAGATTTAGGCCACTAAATCACTGTTAAAATTGGTGTTGAAAATGTTGAAGCAATCTAACCCTCAAGCAAGCACACAGAGCAGGCAGGGCCGAGCTCAGTTTTCTTCTTTGCTTCATCAACAGTTGTTTTGGCTCACCCAGGAAGGGAGTTTCCTCTACCTTGGGCATTCCTGGGTGAGAACTTTAAGAACTCATGCTTCCCTACAATCAATCAATCGTATTTATTGAGCGCTTACTGTGTGCAGAGCACTGTACTAAGCGCTTGGGAAGTACAAGATGGCAACATATAGAGACAGTCCCTACCCAACAGTGGGCTCACAGTCTAGAAGGGGAAGACCGAGAACAAAACCAAACATACTAACAAAATAAAATAAATAGAATAGATAGGTACATGTAAAATAAATAAATAAATAAATAGAGTAATAAATACGTACAAACATATATACATATATACAGTTGCTGTGGGGAAGGGAAGGAGGTAAGATACATACTCTCTTGGCTTGTTGGCTTCTGAGTGCTCAGGTGGCCAGAGCTGTCTGGGGATCCCAGAAGTTCCTTCACACACAGAAATTCACGGGAAGACCCTTTTTACCCAATTAGTCCCAACCCCTTTTAGACTGTGAGCCCACTGTCGGGTAGGGACTGTCTCTATGTGTTGCCAATTTGTACTTCCCAAGCGCTTAGTACAGTGCTCTGCACATAGCAAGCGCTCAATAAATACGATTGATTGATTGATTGATTGATTGAATAAAGCCTCCATTGCTTCCTCCTGTCTCTGAATCTGTTCCCTACCGATCTCTTCCAATTCTCATATATCCTAGAAACATGTCCACTCCAAGCTTAGCCTGTTAGGAAAAAAGCAGACTAAGAGAAGCAGCATAGTTAGAGAAGCAGCGTAGTTCAGTGGAAAGAGCCCGGGCTTTGGAGTCAGAGGTCATGGGTTCGAATCCCTGCTCTGCCACTTGTTAGCTGTGTGACTTTGGGCAGGTCACTTAACTTCTCTGGGCCTCAGTTCCCTCATCTGTAAAATGGGGATTAAGACTGTGAGCCCCACGTGGGACAACCTGATCCCCTTGTAACCTCCCCAGCGCTTAGAACAGTGCTTTGCACATAGTAAGCGCTTAATAAATGCCATTATAAAAAAAGCAAACAGAATTTGTTAGTGATACATTTTGTCCACCAGTTTCCAACGCCAAGGTTTATTTTTTTAACACATTTTTTGATAATGTTACATGACTAAAGCATGCAATTAATATCAAAGATTAAAAATTCTAATTTTAAAAAAATATATATTTGGGGTATATAGTATGGGTTACGGTATAACCCTGCAGTCTACATTAGAATTAACTCCTTTTTAAAAAATTCCCTGTAAATTTGCATATCCCATTATTGTTCAATCAAATTTTCCTTGGTTTTGTTACACTGTCCCAAATTTTTGGAAAGGTCTCTAGTGAATTTTGTAGTTTAATTGTAAGCAATGCATTTTTAAAAAGCTTTCAGGATGAGAACACTAAGATAAGGCTATATTTTTTTTCAAGACCAAGGACTATAGGGCCTTGTGAGGTTCAGCTACTCATATGAAAGCATCAGAGAAATCTGCAACTCAAAAACAAATGCAGAATGCAGTCCAAAAATTACCTTTTGACTGACCGATATACTCCTCCAGAATTAAAGGCCAATGCTAGCAAAGTAAAATGCATTCTTTAAAAAGTGACACTGACATTTAGTATGATTAAAAAAGGATGAGGACAAAAAGGCAGTTCAAAAAAAAAAAGAAGAGCAGATATAGTCTGCTTTTTCACGGACTTCATATTTATAACCTCATTTTCAACCCAATTAAATTGGAATTTGGGGGTTCGATTCATCATGGTTCATTTTCATGAAACAGCGTGACTTAATGGAAAGAGCCCGGGCTTGGAAGTCAGAGGACATGGGTTCGAATCCCGGCTCCGCCACTTGTCAGCTGTGTGACTTTGGACAAGTCACTTATCTTCCTCGTGCCTCAGTTACCTCATCTGTAAAATGGGGATTAAGACAGTGAGCCCCACGGGGGACAACCTGATCACCTTGTATCTATCCCAATGCTTAGAACAGTGCTTGGCATATAGTAAGCGCTTAACAAATACCATCATTCATTCATTCATGAAGGCAGGGTGGATTTGTGGCAGTAAGGCAGAAGGGGTATGGTTTGTGCTTCCTTGGGCGTGCTTTCTGATTGGTCTGGGCAGTGGCATGTCTGACCGCTGAAGTCAATCAATCATATTTATTGATTGATTACGGTGTGCTTATTAAGCGCTTGGAAAAGTACAGAGTCCCTGCCCACAATGAGTTTACAGTCTAGAGGTGGAGGCAGACATTAATGTAAATACTTATATGTCTGCAATTGCTGTGGGGCTGAGGGAGGGAGCAAAATCAAATGCAAGGGGGACACTGAAGGGAGCGAAAGAAGAAATGAGGGTTTAATAAGGGAAGGCCTCTTGGAGAAGATGCACCTTCAATAAGGCTTTGAACGTGAGGAGAATGATTGTCCGTTGGATATGAAGAGGGACAGCATTCCAGAGGTGCTAGTGACATGACCCTATTTTCAGGAATTCTGGACACGATCCTGTGGCCAGGCAAAGACAGACATGGAGCGGCTGTCAGAGATCCCGGGGTGGACAATAAGGCTGAAGTAAAGGAAAATGTCTCCTTGCTGGAAAACTGCACCTATCCAGCAAGAGACCACGAACATCAGATGGCTATCAAGTGTACCCTGTATAGAACTGCGGCAGAAACGGAAATATCCGCTGAGAAATTCCTTTGGGAGTAATATCACTTGCTAGTTTAGATGTGATAAATGTGCAAGGTTTCTTGGTGGATTACAAGGAAAAGAAATCAAAATTTGATGGATCCTCCCAATTTGGATGAGTACATTTCATCACAATTGTATAGGAACAAGTGGAATTGACACAAACTGGAGAAATAATTAATTCTGAAAATTTGAAAAATATAGACCCAGATTAGGTTTACAATAGCACATCATTGGGATCATGCACATTCAAAAATACACTTTGGCCTCAATTATTAGGACACTTCAAGTTAAAAAAAATCCCATTCAGGGTTGAAATAGCCAGGCAGTTTATGAATGTCGACTTGACCCCAACCAAAGTGCTCTCTGAAATGAGACTTTGGTGACTGTCAGCGATTGTCAAGTCAATGATTTGCCTATAAGCTTAAGACCATGCTCGCAGGAGCACCGGTAGAATGATTTGACACAAGGGGCATCTCTGGGCTTCCCTTATTCGCCCTAAATGACATCTGATTAAATGCAGTTGATTTGTATGCCCAAAGTGACCTTTCTTGCTATCGCGAATGCAAACTTCGGGTCTGATTTGCACAATCAGGCTGTACTCTTTGTTCTCCTAATGTGACACGGCTAGAAATAAAATATTCTGTAATCAACGTGAAGGTTGGTTCTGTTGCTCTTTATTGTAATAAATGTACATGTTTCCGGTAACAGGAGAAAGACATTTGTTTTCACCAGAAAAGAGAGCAATGTTATCACAGGTTATCTGAGTTCTCTTCCATGTTTGTGACAGCTCCTGGGGTTCACAGCGGCAATTTACGATGCCAAATGCAGTCTGAGCCGTAGATGAGAATCATAAGGTGGGAAATCTAATTGGGATTGAGTTAATTGGGGTTGGAGGCTGCAGAGATCAACTTCGATAACAGAATCTAGACATTTATTCTCAATATTGTTGTTTGGAGAATCTGTCAAGAAGTGGTTTGATTCAGAATCCTTCTATATTAATATGCCTTTACCAATTGTTTCCATCTCAGCTCGAGAAGCAGCAAGGCCTAGTGGAAAGAGCATAGGACTGGATGTTAGGAGACCTGGGTTCTAAGCTCAGGTCACCACTTGCTTGCTGTGTGACCTTGGGCAAGTCACTTAACTTCTCTGTGGCTCAGTTTCCTCATCTGCACAATGGAGATCAGATACCTGTTCTTCCTCCCGGCTCAGACTGCAAGCCCCATGAAGGGCAGGGACTGTATCTGGCCTGATTGTATTTTCTCTACCCCAGTGCTTAACACAGTACTTGACACTTAGTAGGTGCTTACAAAATACCATAATAATTGTTATCATTAGTAGGCGCTTTACAAATGCCACAGTTATCATTATTATTATTGTCTTTAAAGTTAAATCTCTGTGAATTACTACTTAGGACAGACAGATTTTAATGAATAAAAAAGGTAACTTCTTCATGCACAATGATGCAAAATCATCAATTTATTTTCCAATTGAGAGATTATCATACCTTTGTTCAAAGAGAAGTAAAACAATGGAATCTATAAAGGAGGAAGTGTAGCCCTAAGTAAAAATGGTTATTTTTGCATCATCAAATCCATCAGATCTTTTTCGATTCCTTTGTCGCTCAATTCATTTAAACTGTAGTATCTGTGAACGATTTTTTCAGCTGTAACCACCACCACTCGGAGCCCATGGGTATCTTTGCCCAACTGGCATCCAATTGCCGAAGACACCACCATATCCAGATCCTTGAAGCATGCCCCAGCATTTCTGTGGTAATGGCCAGAAAACACAGCTTTTACACCTGTAATTAAAGGGGAAAAAAGGGTTAACTAACCAGTGTGGGGCTTGGAAAAGCGAAGTCAAGTAATCAGTTAAATGAAACTGTTTTCCTTTAAGCAAAAAGATCAGTAGAACAATCAATCAATCAATCGTATTTATTGAGCGCTTACTGTGTGCAGAGCACTGTACTAAGCGCTTGGGAAGTACAAGTTGGCAACACATAGAGACAGTCCCTACCCAACATCAGGCTCACAGTCTAGAAGGGGGAGACAGAGAACAAAGCCAAACATACTAACAAAATAAAATAAATAGAATAGATAAGTATAAGATAAATAAATAAATAGAGTAATAAATATGTACAAACATATATACATATATACAGGTGCTGTGGGGAAGGGAAGGAGGTAAGATGAGGGGGATGGAAAGGGGGACGAGGGGGAAAGGAAGGAAGGGGCTCAGTGTGGGAAGTCCTCTTGGAGGAGGTGAGCTCTCAGTAGGGCTTTGAAGGGAGGAAGAGAGCTAGCTTGGCGGATGGGCAGAGGGAGGGCATTCCAGGCCCGGGAGATGAGGTGGGCCGGGGGTCGACAGCGGGACAGGCGAGAACGAGGCACGGTGAGGAAATTAGTGGCAGAGGAGCGGAGGGTGTGGGCTGGGCTGGAGAAGAAGAGAAGGGAGGTGAGGTAGGAGGGGGTGAGGTGATGGACAGCCTTGAAGCCCAGGGTGAGGAGTTTTTGCCCAATGCATAGGTTGATTGGTAGCCACTGGAGATTTTTGAGGAGGGGAGTAACATGCCCAGAGTGTTTCTGGACAAAGACGATCTGGGCAGCAGCATGAAGTATGGATTGAAGTGGGGAGAGACACGAGGATGGGAGATCAGAGAGGAGGCTGATGCAGTAATCCAGTCGGGATAGGATGAGCGATTGAACCAGCAGGGTAGCGGTTTGGATGGAGAGGAAATGGAGGATCTTGGCGATGTTGCGGAGGTGAGACTGGCAGGTTTTGGTGATGGATTGGATGTGAAGGGTGAACGAGAGAGCGGAGTCGAGGATGACACCAAGGTTGTGGGCTTGTAAGACGGGAAGGATGGAAGTGCCATCAACAGTGATGGGAAAGTCAGGGAGAGGGCAGGGTTTGGGAGGAAAGATAAGGAGTTCAGTCTTGGACATGTTGAGTTATAGATGGTGGGCAGACATCCAGATGGAGATGTCCTGAGGGCAGGAGGAGATGCGAGCCTGGAGGGAGGGAGAGAGAGCAGGGGCAGAGATGTAGATTTGGGTGTCATCAGCGTAGAGATGATAGTGAAGCTGTGGGAGCAAATGAATTCACCAAGTGTAGATAGAGAACAGAAGGGGACCAAGAACTGACCCTTGAGGAGCCCCTACAGTAAGGAGATGGGAGGGGGAGGAGGAGCCTGCAAAAGAGACTGAGAATGAACGGCCAGAGAGATAAGAGGAGAACCAGGAGAGGACAGAGTCTCTGAAGCCAAGGTTGGATAGCGTGTTGAGAAGAAGGGGGTGGTCCACAGTGTTGAAGGCAGCTGAGAGGTCGAGGAGGATTAGGATAGAGTAGGAGCCGTTGGATTTGGCAAGCAGGAGGTCACTGGTGAGCTTTGAGAGGGCAGTTTCCGTGGAATGTAGGGGACGGAAGCCAGATTGGAGGGGGTCGAGGACAGAGCTGGTGTTGAGGAATTCGAGGCGGCGCGTGTAGACGACTCGTTCAAGGAGTTTGGAAAGGAATGGTAGGAGGGAGATAGGGCGATAACTAGAAGGTGAGGTGGGGTCAAGAGAGGGTTTTTTTAGTATGGGAGAGACTTGGGCTGTTTGAAGGCAGAGGGGAAGGAACCAGTGGAGAGTGAGCGGTTGAAGATGGAAGTTAAGGAGGGGAGAAGGGACGGAGCGAGAGATTTCATAAGGTGAGAGGGAATAGGGTCAGAAGCACACGTGTCCACCTACCCACAAGCCTGCCCAAATCCCAGGAACAACCTGTCAAAGTTTTTGAGCACTTACTAAAGTGTTTGGGAGAGTACAATATAACAGATTTGGTAGACCTATTCCCTGCTCTCAAGGAGCTTACAGCCTCCCCTATGATGCAGTAGCATGTTTTTACCTTTGATGTCCAAACTCCTTCTGCACAATCATCTAATCATCAGTAGTATTAGACGGAGTAGAGCACTATGCTTTGGTCACTATGGCCATAAGCAGGTTTGGCATGGAAAAAACCTCTTTGTTATTCGTTGTTAATGGTATTTGTTAGGAGCTTACTATGTTCCAGGCACTCTAGCACTGGGGTAGATAAAAGTTAAATCAGAATGAACATGGTCCCTGGCCCACATGGGTTCACAGTTTTAGTCCTCTGCACTGTAAGTGGACTGTTACAGTGTACTCTCCCAAGGGCTTAATACAGTGCTCTGCAAACAGTAAGACCTCAATACAAGTGATTGACTCCTCTCCACTTCTGACAGAACACTTTATCTTCAAAGCCCCTCTGAAATCACATTTCCAGGAGGCCTTCCCTGATTGATCCCTCATATCCTCTCCTTCTGCCCATCCCCTCACCCACTTCAACACTTCCATGCCTCTAAGCACTCAAATCCACCAACCCCCACCCCAACTCTTATGTACATACCTCTAAGCCGTTACTTACTAATTCTACTGTCCTCTCCCCCAACACTTACAGGGCTCTGCATCCAGCAGGAGCTCACAAATACTACTGGCAAATACAAATACAAATAAAATACAAATACAAATATTACTGGCAGGAGGAAAGGCTGCCCCTTGAAGATTTCACAACTAGGTGAGTCTTCCTGATTGCAACCCCCCTGCCCGAGGGTGCTAGGAGAGTTAGGTAGTTTACAAGACAGTCAACTGTCTGGAAGCGCATGCAAAGAGAAAATAACAGCCTGGCCAGGATCATATTGGACGCCAGTATGAGTGACTGAAAAATATTCAACGATGGACCCATTTTATAAAGCGAAAACAAAATATGTACTGATCCACAGATTGAGGGAATTAGAGAACGTATTATGACCAAAATCTAATTTCCTATATTATAGAACCATATGGCCTTTGATGCTAGAAGCACAATGGGATATAGCAGAATGAGGTATTTGCCTCGGGGAGGTTGTAATAGGTTGACTTACAAACTGGTTAGCCTTTTTTCTCCATTAAATTCTGTTTATGAAATTTGGCTATTCATGCTTAATTCATATTTATCAACGGCACCTTTTTCGGAGTGATGCTTGGTAATTTTGAAAGCAGTTCACATGAGCAATAATTAGTTGGAAAAACCCATTTACGTTTAGATTTCATTTCATATTCACTGGCATTTTCAAAGAGGAGAGCATTTGTGGTGATTGTTCAAGTGACCAATAATGGTTTTACAGTGGATCTAACTGGATGATTTTATAGTCTTTTCTTTGAACGTGCACATCTGAGTTTTATCCTGCTGCTTTACGCTAACCTGTTTACAGTGAGTCAGCGCAAAAGAAATCACATGAGTGTGTTCACATTAGCAAAGATGTCCTAAAATACTTGAAATAATGCAGAATATGCTGCCAATGGCCTAATTGCTTCTGTTCAGCAGCTATTCGTATTTTCCCGGTAGCGTGAGATTTTCCTTAATTTTGGTTTAATAAGGAAAGAAACTTAGCGGGGGTCTTGAAGCAAGAGTTGGTAGGGAAGCATGTTTGAACCGTGAATGAAAGCTTACCCCAGGATGTGAGGTCGTACAAATTTGGAAAATCGACCGCCGATTTGAGGGCAGTGATAGGAGGTAGTCTGGTGGTCGAATAAGGACCCTGTACTGCCCAGTCAATAACACCGGTGAGAAGCAGTGGGTCCTAGTGGAAGGAGCATGAGTCTGGGAATCAGAGGACCTGAGTTCTAATCCTGCTATGCCACTGGCTCGCTATGAAACCTTGGGCCAGTCGCTTCACTCCTCTGGGCCTCGGCTGCCTCATCTGTTCTTCCCCCGATTAGACCGTGAGCCCCATGAGAAGCAGCATGGCCAAGTGTCAAGAGCATGGGCTTGGGAGTCGGAGGACGTGGGTTCTAATCCCGGCTGAACCACTTGTCTGCTGTGTGACCTTGGGTAAGTCACTTAACTTCTCTGGGCCTCAGTTACCTCGTCTGTAAAATGGGGATTAAGACCATGAGTCCCTCAAGGGACAACCTGATGACCTTGTATCTACCCAGCACTTAGAACGATCCATGGCACATCGTGCTTAACAAATATCATTATTATTATTATTATTATTATTATTACATAAGACAAGGACTGTGTCCACCCTGATCACCTTATATCTCCTTGCAACGCTTAGTACAGTGTTTGGCACTGTAGAAGCAGCATTGCCTACTGGAAAGACCATGGGCCTGGGAGTTACAAAGATCTGGATTCTAACTCCGGCTCCGCCACTTATCTGCTGTGTGACCTTGGGCAAGTCACTTAACTTTTTTTCCCCTCAGTTACCTCACCTGTAAAATGGGGATTAAAGCTGTGAGCCTCATATGGGACATGGACTGTGTCTAACCCGATGATCCTGTACCTACCTCAGTACTGAGGTCAGTGTCCAGAACATATCAAGCATTTGACAAATACCCTAAAAAATGCTTAATAAATACCAAAGTTATTATTAATATTATTAGTAGAAGAAAATATTGGGAATGAGGGCAGAAGCAGCGTGACTTAGTGAAAAGAGCCTGGGCTTGGGAGTCAGAGGTGGTGGGTTCTAATCCTGGCTCTGCCACTTATCAGCTGTGTGACTTTGGGCAAGTCACTTCACTTCTCTGTGCCTCAGTTACCTCATCTGTAAAATAGGGATGAAGACTGTAGCCCCACATGGGACAACATGGTTATCTTGTATGTAATAATAATAATGATGGTATTTGTTAAGCGCTTACTATGTGCAAAGTACTGTTCTAAGCACTGGGGAAGTTACAAGGTGATCAGGTTGTTAAGTCACAACTTTTTTTCCCCTCAGTTACCTCACCTGTAAAATGGGGATTAAAGCTGTGAGCCTCATATGAGACATGGACTGTGTCTAACCTGATGATCCTGTACCTACCTCAGTGCTTAGTTCAGTGTCTGGAACATAGCAAGCATTTGACAAATACCCTAAAAAATGCTTAATAAATACCAGAGTTATTATTAATATCATTAGTAGAAGAAAATATTGGGAATGAGGGCAGAAGCAGCGTGACTTAGTGGAAAGAGTCCAGGCTTGGGAGTCAGAGGTGGTGGGTTCTAATCCCGTCTCCTCCACTTATCAGCTGTGTGACTTTGGGCAAGTCACTTCACTTCTCTGTGCCTCAGTTACCTCATTTGTAAAATAGGGATGAAGACTGTAGCCCCACATGGGACAACCTGGTTATCTTGTATGCAATAATAATAATAATGATGGTATTTGTTAAGCACTAACTATGTGCAAAGTACTGTTTTAAGCGCTGGAGAGGTTACAGGGTGATCAGGTTGTCCCACGGGGGGCTCACAGTTTTAATCCCCATTTTCCAGATGAGGTAACTGAGGCACAGAGAAGTGAAGTGACTTACCCAAAGTCACACAGCTGACAGTTGGAAGAGCCGGGATTTGAACACATGACTTCTGACTCCAAAGTCCAGGCTCTTTCCACTGAGCCACGCTGCTTCTCAGTGTGTACCCCTGCGCTTTAAACAGTGCTTGACACATAGCAAGCACTTAGCAAATACCGTCATTATTATTATTAATTCTTTGGAGGGGGAAAAAACCCTAAAAATATTTACAAGTATAATACAGGGTGTTTGTGACCTCTTCTTTTTTATTGCAGCAAACTACCTGAGCACATAGCAGAAGAGAGAGTGCAGTACAAAAAGATGACTGGCTTTATGACTATGAAAGTCCAGAGTGAGCTCACCTCAGGAGCAGCACAGTCAGAAACTCGGACGACATTTCTTTTACTCCACTGTGTGGGGAAGAGGAAGGGAGGGGTACTAATCTTAGTTCCTAGGAGTGGCAAAATTACCAATCCACCCCTAATTAGTCATTAGTGATGGGAGGTAGGGAAGTCAGTCTCAAATCCTCGGGGGAGAATCTCCATTGGAGAGGATCTTCACTCCTTCTCTGAGCGCTGTAGAATTTCCCCAGGTTCACTTCAAATCTGGGGGATATGCCCAGTTGCCTCCCCCTATCCTGCCTCAAATAAGGTGATTGAGAAGGCATCTGCTTGGATGTCTGAGAGATTCAGGAGGAGGAGTGATCTGTTGTACATAATCAATCAATCAATTGTATTTATTGAGTGCTTACTGTGTTCAGAGCACTGAACTAAGCGCTTGGGAAGTACAAGTCGGCAACACATAGAGACAGTCCCTACCCAACAGCGGGCTCACAGTCTAGAAGGGGGAGACAGAGAACAAAACCAAACATACTAACAAAATAAAATAAATAGAATAGATATGTACAAGTAAGATAAATAAATAAACAAATAAATAGAGTAATAAATATGTACAAACATATAAACATATGTATATATATACATAAATGAAGGGCAGTATGTCACTTGCATATAGCACAAACTCTTTCTTATCGGATTTCTCCGAAATCAATCCCTGGCCCTTAAAATCCAATGTGGTGGAATGAAACAATCATTCAACCCTTCATTCACTTTCCTCGCTCCCCTGGTCTGCCACCTGCCTCCACAGTAACTCAGGAGCTCAGCCCTCTTATCACCATTCCACTTTTTCTTGAACCAACATTTTATTAAGCGTTTATCAGCGCTTAGAACAGTGCCAGCGCTTAGAACAGTGCTCAGCGCTTAGAACAGTGCTTTACACATAGTAAGCCCTTAATAAATGCCATTATTATTCCACTTTTTTTTCGCACACCTGCACATACACAAACCCACACTCACCCCCAGGGAAAAGGCAAGGGAGAGTGACTGTTTCACAGACACACAGTACTTGTGAAATTTTGATCCAGTTCTAATTTCTGTGAACCTTTCGTGGCTCGGTGGAAAGAGCCCGGGCTTTGGAGTCGGGGGTCGTGGGTTCAAATCCCGGCTCTGCCAACTGTCAGCTGTGTGACCTTGGGAAAGTCACTTCACTTCTCTGGGCCTCAGTTCCCTCATCTGTAAAGTGGGGGTTGACTGTGAGACCCCTGTGGGACAACCTGATCACCTTGTATCCCCCCAGCGCTTAGAACAGTGCTTTGCACATAGTAAGCGCTTAATAAATACCATTATTATTATTATTACTATCTTTACCAACTCCGTTGTATGTCCTTAAATGCTCAATACAGTGCTCTCCTCCCAGTAAGTGCTCAATAAATATACCATCGATTGACTGATTGATCTTGACAGCAGATTGATTTTAGCAAAGAGTCTAATGAAGGGTCTAGATATCTGTGTATCCAACTCTTCAGTCATTTGTCTTCACCATGCTCCTGCACTTTCTCACTCAACACTAAAAGTAAACAACTATTTCATTGTAAATTAAAGATATGGGGGGCATCTTAACTCTCTCCAGGTAATACATTTGATCATCGTCATCATCATCATCAGTATATTTTAAGCCCTTTTTGTGTTCAGCGCACTGAAGCAGGCAGATGGGCACATGGGATAAATGTATGACATCTGCTGTAAAACATCTATCCATAGTATAAACAAAATATGACCCCAAATGGCAACAGCTTTGTAGTTTTCCAAAGTAATACGGCCCCGAAAGAATTTTCAAGTGACATTACTCCTCAGTCACTTCAAACCTGTCTGAAAACTTGAATTGCAAAATTCAAAATCTACTTCATGATTATCCACAGGTTATGTCTACTGAGCACAAATTAAAGGGAGATCTGGCCATTATCTAGGTGATCTGATCAATATAGTCACTTAATTGGTCTGAATGGAGCCTCAAATGGATTTTTTTTTGGCAAGACTACGAGTTTCACTGAATGCACAGTCAAAATTACCTGGATATTTGCCAACCCCTCCTTTAACTGTCTGCTCTTAAAGACATAGTCTTAATGTTCTGTTTGGCCTTTGCCAGGCAAGCAATTTATCCCTACCTAATTTGATGACAGTTTTCAACCCTCTTGAGTCTAGAGAAGGTGAATTTTGGAAATTATGGGGAATCTGGAAGCAGCAGGTCTACCAGAAAGAGCAATCAATCAATCAATCGGCCAATCGTATTTACTGAGTGGTTACTGTGTGCTAAGCACTATGCTGAGTGCTTGGGAGAGTAATAATAATAATAATAATAATAATAATAATAATAATAATGGCATTTATTAAGTGCAAAGCACTGTTCCAAGTGCTGGGGAGGCTACAAGGTGATCAGGTTGTCCCACGGGGGGCTCACAGTCAATCCCCATTTTACAGATGAGGTAACTGAAGCATAGAGAAGTTAAGTGACTTGCCCAAAGTCACACAGCTGACAATTGGTGGATCCAGGATTTGAAGCCATGACCACTGACTCCAAAGCCTGTGCTCTTTCCACTGAGCCACGCTGCTTCTCTGAGTACAATATAATCAATCAATCAATCAATCAATCATATTTATTGAGCGCTTACTGTGTGCAGAGCACTGTACTAAGCACTTGGGAAGTACAAGTTGGCAACATATAGAGATGGTCCCTACCCAACAGTGGGATCACAGTCTAGAAGGGGGAGACAGAGAACAAAACCAAACATACTAACAAAATAAAATAAATAGAATAGATATGTACAAGTAAAATAAATAGAGTAATAAATAAATAGAGTAATAGTCTACACTCGGTAGACATGATCTCTGCCCACATTGAACTTACAGTCTAGAGGGAGAAGGGAGACATTTAATATAACTAAATTACGGATAAGTACATAAGTGCTGCGGGGCTGACGGAGGGGTGAATAAAGAGTGCAAATTCAAGTGTACAGGTGATGAGGAAGGGAGAGGGATAAGAGGAGATGAGGACTTAGTCGGGGAAGACTTCATGGAGGAGATGTGCTTCTAATAAGGCCTTGAAGGTGGGGAGACTGATGAGCATGGAACTGAAAATCAGGAGACCATGGTTCTAATCATGCAATGGAATTTAGTTCACTAAGCACTTGGGAAACTACAATACAACAGAGTTAATAGATACTTTCCCTGCCCACAGTGCCACAGGTTAGGCAAGTTCATTCAATTGCATTTATTGAGCGCTTACTGTGTGCAGAATACTGTGTGCGCTTCCTTCCTCTCCCCCCTCGCCCCCCTCTCCATCCCCCCCATCTTACCTCCTTCCCTTCCCCACAGCACCTGTATATATGTATATATGTTTGTACATATTTTTTTACTCTATTTATTTATTTATTTTATTTGTACATATCTATTCTATTTATTTTATTTTGTTAGTATGTTTGGTTTTGTTCTCTGTCTCCCCCTTTTAGACTGTGAGCCCACTGTTGGGTAGGGACTGTCTCTATATGTTGCCAATATGTACTTCCCAAGCCCTTAGTACAGTGCTCTGCACATAGTAAGCGCTCAATAAATACGATTGATGATGATGATGATGATGCAGAGCACTGCACTAAAAACGCTTGGAAAGTACAGTTCGGCAAAAGATAGAGACAATCCCTACCCAACAACGGGCTCACGGTCTAGAAGGGGGAGACCGACAACAAAAGAAAACTAGTAGACAGGCAAGTCAGTTAACCTTTCAGGACCTCAGTTTTCCCATTTATAAAATGGAGATAAGATACCTGCTCTCCCTTCTTAGACTGTGAGCCCTATGAGAGATAGGGCCCCTGTTTCTGGTAGTTATCTTGTGTCCATCACAGCACTCAGCACAGTGCTTATTACACAATAAGAGCAAAATAATCATCATTTAGAGGGCCAGGTAAAGCTGAGGAAGTGAAATCTCGTCTTTCCAAATTAAGCCCTGTATATCTTATTAACCGTAAGAAAACCAAAACTTAGGAAAGAAGGAAGAGGGGCCGAAAAATGCATTTGGAGAGTAAAATATCCACCTTAGGAAAGAATCAACCCAGGACCCTAAGACAGTTGGGAAAGCTGACTCAACAGACACATGATTGAGTGTTTTTCTCTTTACCTGTCTGATGTAAAAGACAGATGCTTAACAAATGACCTTTGTAGGGGTAAACAGTCAACAGGAAGATTTATTTAAATCCCACTTTTTACTTTCAGTAAGAAGCTCTGTTAGTCAGTTAGTACATTTCTGCTCCCAGCTTGGTATAACGAATACCACTATATAATTGTTCTCACACTATCACCAATTCATTCATTCATTCAATTGGATTTATTGAGCGTTTACTGTGTGCAGAGCACTGTACTAAGTGCTTGGGAAGTACAAGTTAGCAACATATAGAGACGGTCCCTTCCCAACAATGGGTTCACAGTCTAGAAGAATAAAAAAAAATAATGATAGCATTTATTAAGCACTTACTGTGTGCAAAGCACCAATATATCTGCGATCCAAGGACAGGCCTATATTCTGATCTCATTTTTACCTTATCAGATCTAATGGTAATTTCAAGAATCTGCCACACAATTTCAGGTCTTCCTAAAAGATCAGAAGTGGTTCCTGTTAATGGAGCATTCCAAATCTATGTAATAGTTTCAATTTTTTAAAATTAGCCATTTTCCCACTCACACTTACTCCAGAACTGTAATTTCTTACAGTCGTTAGAAAATAAATGTACCCCTCCACCATGATGTTCCTCTCTCAGACTGGCACCTGGAGAGTTTCCACTACTCTACCAGTCTCGACTTTGAGAGGGAGAGTCAAGTAGAGGCATATCCATTCCATTCCTAGCTTTGGCAGTGGCTAGAGAGTGGAAGGCAATCTGTTACAAGTCAAAACTCACCTGTGCTGGGCAGCAGTGGGATGGGAGAGAGTCGAGGGCAGAGACTCAAATTTACTGCATGGAAGGAGGCGGTGGTAAACCACTTCTGGATTTTTACCAAGAAAACGCTATGGATCCACTACCAGAACAATTCCAGATGGAGGTGGGGCGTTCTGGGAGAGATGTGTCCGTGGCGTCGCTATGGGTCGGAGTCGACTCGCCGGCATAAGACAAGACCATGAGGATCAAATCTCTTCCAGTTTAAGTTTTCAAATGTGCCCAAACTTTGCTCCTACTCATTCGTGTGACCCTTCTCCCTATGTTAAAACTACAGTGGGACGGAGCATTTGGAGCACTTTTCAGAGGCGCACTTTGGTCAAGCTATCTAGACTGCATTTTCCATTACACCTGGAAGAATCTCTTCTATTTCATTCTGTTCTACTGCAATACCCTTTTTGCTTCAATATTCTGAGAAACTGTGAAACATTTCTACTCTCTTGACTCTTAAAATGATTCTCTTGGGGATTCTACATTTTGGGTCAGGGAAGCAGGCCTTTCAAAGTTTAGTACCCTGAATTATGGATACTGTTTTTATATGGAACAGTGCTTTGCACATAGTAAGTGCTTAATAAATGCCATTATTATTATTATTATTATTTGTTCTGATGACTTGACACCTGTCCACATGTTTTGTTTTGTTGTCTGTCTCTCCCTGTGAGCCCGTTGCTGGGTAGGGACCGTCTGTATATGTTACCAACTTGTACTTCCCAAGCGCTTAGTACAGTGCTCTGCACACAAGCACTCAACAAATATGACTGAATGAATGAATGAGGTAGATATGAGTATAATTTCCCTTGAATACAGGACACTCATTTTCAACTCAATTAAAAATACAATAATTCATTCATAACAATGTTGCCTCTGTACTGTTAGTCTGAAAGACAATCTGGCATTTAAGCTCTTGGTCTTTAGATAATCATCCAGAATTAATATCAATGAGGAGAATAGAAATCGATTTTATTTCATACTGGCCTTCATTTCTTTTTGGTCCTACTGGACACAATCCATTCCTTATATTGAATCTTTGTAGCCAGTCAATCAATCGATGCTATTTATGTTTTGCTGACATCTTTGGGAGTTGAATCTCCAACACTGCATGCCAAGTGTGACAGGAAAATCCACTGCCCAGAGGATAGCCCTGACCACTATACACATACGCCAAGTCAGGCAAGGCTCGGTGGCTGCGGGCCTTGCTTTCAGGGCCTGGCACTCCAATTCCACTTCTTTAACACATTATATTTGTTTATGAAGAGCCACATCCCCAATTCAAGAGTGTTGGGAAGTAAGAGCAGAAGAAAGATTGGCTTGATGAGAGTGATTTAAATCTGTATCACAGTGTAGAGCAATAATAAGAGACTGAAGACACAGCGACCAGCGGAGTCCATGGGGCAGGTTTTTCTTCCCTTGTCATGGGCAGGGAATGCGTCTGTTTATTGTTACATTGTACTCTCCCAAGTGCTTAGTACAGTGCTCTGCACACAGTAAGCACTCAATAAATATGATTAAGTGGCTGTATGGCCCACTAGGCACGGAATCTGAAATTTTTTTAATGGTATTTGTTAAGTGTTTACTATGTGTTAAACACTGTTCTAAGCACTGGGGTAGATACGAGTGAATTAAGTTGGACACAGTCCCTGTCCCATATGGAGCTCCCTTTTAGGAGGGAGAACAGGAGAACTGAGGCACAGAGAAGTTAAGTGACATACCCAAGGTCACAAAACAAGCATTTGAGAGAGCGGGGATTAGAACCCAAGTCCTCTGGCTCCCAGCTTCGTGCTCTTTTCACGAGACCACGCTGCTTCTTTGAACCTTTAGAATTCCTAGTCTCCATCAATATTGCCGTAAAAACTGGCTTCGTTTCAAAAACGAGTTTAAATAAAGCAAAAACAACCCCAATCCACCTCATTCTTAAGCAAGGACTTAAACAACGCTGAAGCAAAGAGATAAATATGGTCAGACGGTACAACAAAGTTAGCAGACGCATTTCCTGCCCACAGTGAGCTTACAGTGTAGGAGATGAGCTTAGAGACTAGATGAATGCAATAATTGATTTTTGGCTGCACACCAGGGTTTTCAATTTGGAAACAATGTCAGCCGCATCATCTTTACTATCATCTCTACGCTGATGACACTCAGATCTACATCTCTGCCCCTGCTCTCTCCCCCTCTCTCCAGGCTCGCATCTCCTCCTGCCTTCAGGACATCTCCATCTGGATGTCTGCCCGCCACCTAAAGCTCAACATGTCAAAGACTGAACTCCTTGACTTCCCTCCCAAACCTTGTCCTCTCCCTGACTTTCCCATCTCTGTTGACGGCACTACCATCCTTCCCGTCTCACAAGCCCGCAACCTTGGTGTCATCCTCGACTCCGCTCTCTCATTCACCCCTCACATCCAAGCCGTCACCAAAACCTGCCGGTCTCAGCTCCGCAACATTGCTAAGATCCGCCCTTTCCTCTCCATCCAAACCGCTACCCTGCTCATTCAAGCTCTCATCCTATCCCGTCTGGACTACTGCACCAGCCTTCTCTCTGATCTCCCATCCTCGTGTCTCTCTCCACTTCAATCCATACTTCATGCTGCTGCCCGGATTATCTTTGTCCAGAAACGCTCTGGGCATATTACTCCCCTCCTCAAAAACCTCCAGTGGCTTCCAATCAATCTGCGCATCAGGCAGAAACTCCTCACCCTGGGCTTCAAGGCTGTCCATCACCTCGCCCCCTCCTACCTCACCTCCCTTCTCTCCTTCTCCAGCCCAGCCCGTACCCTCCACTCCTCCGCCGCTAATCTCCTCACCGTACCTCGTTCTCGCCTGTCCCGCCATCGACTCCCGGCCCACGTCATCCCCCGGGCCTGGAATGCCCTCCCTCTGCCCATCCGCCAAGCTAGCTCTCTTCCTCCCTTCAAGGCCCTGCTGAGAGCTCACCTCCTCCAGGAGGCCTTCCCAGACTGAGCCCCTTCCTTCCTCTCCCCCTCGTCCCCCTCTCCATCCCCCCCATCTTACCTCCTTCCCTACCCCACAGCACATGTATATATGCATATATGGTTGTACATATTTATTACTCTATTTATTTATTTTACTTGTACATATCTATCCTATTTATTTTATTTTGTTAGTATGTTTGGTTTTGTTCTCTGTCTCCCCCTTTTAGACTGTGAGCCCACTGTTGGGTAGGGACTGTCTCTATATGTTGCCAATTTGTACTTCCCAAGTGCTTAGTACAGTGCTCTGCACATAGTAAGCGCTCAATAAATACGATTGATGATGATGATGATGATCTTTGAAATGAAGGGACAACTGTAGCATACATAATAGCTAAACAAGGTCTAGAGGTTGCTTTCTTTGAAAACTGCTTATTCAGGGGTGAAAAAGATGAATATTATTAAATGTAATTCTACCTGGTAAATGAGCATATGGAAACAAGTGAAATTCTTTCTTACAACTACCTTCATGCTATCACAAAGGATCAACCAGGATTCAAGAAGAAGACTGAAAGAAGAGACATTTTTCTGGGCAGCTGGGATAAAACTTTTTTTTTTTGACCGATTCCACAGAAGGAAATGAGCTCTGACAACTTACATGCCTTTTAAAGCAAGGGATATAATTTAAACTGGACTTTTCTTAAAGCGTAATTCTGAGAACAGTGTTCTTTATCAGACAGAAGGACAAGCATTGTTAAAAATATCACTTAATTGGCTATGTCTGAGGATCCAGTAATTGGAAACAAAGATGGCAAAAACTTGCTAAGGAATTATTGCCATTGATGTTCAATAACTTGCTAAAGTTTACCGAAGTAAACGCGGAGATACTCCAAACTTATTTTCAATATAATAATTATAGTCTCTTTTAGGTGCATAATACATGCCAAGCACTGAGGCAGATATAATCCCAAGTGTGATCAATCCCTCCAACAGTCAATGGAATTCATTGAGCACATAAGTGTGTCAAACACTACACTAAATCCTCGGGAAAGTATAATACAACAGAGATGGTAGACATACTCCCTGCCTACAAGGAGCTTATGTCTAGAAGTCAGTTCATAATCTAAGAGGGAGTTTGGAATCTAAGAGGTGGGAGAAGAGGTATTTTATCCCCAGGAAACTGAGGCCCAGAGAAGTTAAATGACTTGCTTAACATCACACAGTAAGCCGGTAGCAGACGTGTGATTAGAAAAGGGAAGCAGTGTGGCCTAGTGGATAAAGAAGGAGCCTAGGAGTCAGAAGGGCCTGGGTTCTAATCCCGACTCCACCACTCATCTGCCGTGTGACCCTTGACAAGTCACTTCACTTCTCTGGGCCTCGGTTGCCTCATCTGTAAAGTGGGGATTAAGACTGTGAGCTCCATGTGGGACAGGGCCTCTGTCCAACCTGATTTGCTTGTATCTACTGCTGCAATTAGCACAGCACCTGCCACAAAGTGCTTAACAAATACCGAAAAAAATCAAAACAAAAACACGAATTTCCTGATTTCTTTCCACTGGGCCACTTTGATGATCCAACAGCATGACATCTAAATAATAATAATAATAATAATGGCATTTATTAAGCGCTTACTATGTGCAAAGCACTGTTCTAAGCGCTGGGGAGGATACAAGGTGATCAGGTTGTCCCACATGGGGCTCACAGTCTTAATCCCCATATTACAGATGAGGTAACTGAGGCACAGAGAAGTTAAGTGACTTGCCCAAGTCACACAGCTGACAGTTGGTGGAGCCGGGATTTGAACCCCTGACCTCTGACTCCAAAGCCCGGGATCTTTCCACTGAGCCGTGCTGCTTCTCCTAAAGCATGCATTATTCTATCTAACATAGATAGGATTTAACTGGAAGGAAGATGTTCAGGATAATCAGCTGCCCTCTGAGAGTATAATTTGACCACTGGTTGAAAGAATCAAAAAGTCTCTGAAATAATAATAATAAAGCACTTACTATGTGCTAAACACTGTACTAAGCACTGATTGATTGCTCCTGGGTAAGGAAGAGGAATGGCAGGCAGAAACGGCTGGTTTAAAACAGTTCAATTAGCATGAACTGTCCTATAGTACACATTATAAGCCTGAGTTTCAACTTCTCGGCAGAATCAGGTTTATGTTTTGCTTGTTCATTTTGTCAGTCAGTCGATCATACTTACTGAGTGCTTACTGTGTGCTGAGCACTGTACTAAGCACTTGGGAGAGTTCACTGTTTCTACACAACCTCTGAGTCTACGGCTTTAAGTTGCAAGAAATATTTATTACAAAGCTCAGCTGTGTGTTAAATTTTAGGGCTAGGTAAATCATTCAAATGCTCTTTATAGTGCCATTAAGAGTACTATAAATGAGTCAAACCACACTCATTCTTGTCCATAGAAATGACTACACAAGATTTGCAGAATCAATAGCGCTTTTCCCAGGCAAGATTTCAAAATGTATATAATATTGACTTCAACGACTCCCCAAGTCAACAGTTAAAAGTGTAATTACAAGTTGAATAACTGCAGGCACCTATAGGCACTTCCACCAAGCCATGCCTTTCGGCTTAACCCTATGTTCTCTTGACTGCAGTGGAAACTCATTTAGAGTTCTGTCATTATTTCAATAGCAAAGTTAGTAGGTACAAGGATCTCCCTCATTGAGGGGGTCCCACAAAGAGGGTTACCCATTAGCATTTAAATCCCTCCTGTGCATGCTCATAAGGGGATATCAGTTCTGGCAATCAACAGCAGTTGGTGACCTCTCTCTTGCTAGTAAAGGCTGGTTTAGTTTAGTTTAGTTTAGTTTTTTTTTGCCGGGGGGGGGGGGGGGGGCTTTTCAGGGGACCCAGATTAAAAATTTAAGCCCTTAGGTTAAGGCTTTGTTTATTTATTCCAGTACTGAATTTTTTTCTATTTAAATACCAAAAATGTTCGTGGTGATTGAAAAACAACCAGGAGAATATTCAGTTTTCTGATTTTTTAAATTGTATTTGTTAAGGGCTTACTATCTGCCGGGCACCGTACTAAGTGCTAGGGTAGATACAAGCTAATCATGTTGGACACAGTCCCTGTCCCACATGGAGCTCACAGTCTTAATCCCCATTTTACCGATGAGGTAACTGAGGCACAAAGAAGTTAAATGACTTGTCCAAGGACACAGAACAAACGGAGGAACCAGGATTAGAACCCAGGTCCCTCCGACTCCCAGTCCTGTGCTCTTTCTACAAGGCCCTTTAGAATATAATCTCATTATGAGCAGAGAATATGCCTGCTAATTCCTGTTGTACTGTGTTCTCCCAAGAACTTAATACAGTGCTCCGCACATAGTAAGTGTTCAATAAATACCACCAATGGATTGGCCATATTTCCACCTTAATTATCTGTGGAATTTCCCCGGAACCAGCGTGGCTCAGTGGAAAAGAGCCCGGGCTTTGGAGTCAGAGGTCATGGGTTCTAATCCCGGCTCCGCCACATGTCTGCTGTGTGACCTTAGGCAAGTCACTTCACTTCTCTGAGCCTCAGTTACCTCATCTGGAAAATGGGGATAAGACTGTGAGCCCTACGTGGGACGACTTAATCACCTTGTATCCCCCCAGAGCTTAGAACAGTGCTCTGCACATAGTAAGCGCTTAACAAATGCCATTATTATTAGCTCTCTTCCTCCCTTCAAGGCCCTACTGAGAGCTCACCTCCTCCAGGAGGCCTTCCCAGACTGAGCCCCTTCCTTCCTCTCCCCCTCGTCCCCCTCTCTATCCCCCTATCTTACCTCCTTCCCTTCCCCACAGCACCTGTATATATGTATATATGTTTGTACATATTTATTACTCTATTTATTTATTCATTCATTTTACTTGTACATATCTATTCTATTTATTTTATTTTGTTAGTACGTTTGGTTTTGTTCTCTGTCTCCCCCTTTTAGACTGTGAGACCACTGTTGGGTAGGGACTGTCTCTATACGTTGCCAATTTGTACTTCCCAAGCGCTTAGTACAGTGCTCTGCACACAGTAAGCGCTCAATAAATACGATTGATGATTGATGATGATGATGATGATAGAGAAGAAGGAAAAACCTGCATTCGATTCAAGAGAGAGCTGCCAGAAATTGAATTCAGACAGATCCTGTTGGTAGATCTGTCTTCTTCGCTGCAGGGACATGAACCTGGTTTTGAAGAAGCAAGCCGGTCCAGGGGAGTAGGATCTTGGTGTCGGCAATGTCAGCGAGGTGCACAGTGCCCAGAGGAATCAATCAATCAATCAATCATATTTATTGAGCGCTTACTGCGTGCAGATCACTGTACTAAGCGCTTGGGAAGTACAAGTTGGCAACATATAGAGACAGTCCCTACCCAACAGTGGGCTCACAGTCTAAAAGCGGGAGACAGAGAACAAAACCAAACTTACTAACAAAATAAAATTAATAGACTAGATATGTACAAGTAAAATAAATAGAGTAATAAATATGTACAAACATATATACAGGTGCTGTGGGGAAGGGAAGGAGGTAAGATGGGGGGGGTGGAGAGGGGGACAAGGGGGAGAGGAAGGAAGGGGCTCAGTCTGGGAAGGAAAGGAGAGGGAGGGAGGAAATGGGGCAGGAATGGAAGAAAGGGGGAGCGAGGAAGTTGGGTAAGAACAGGAGTGGTGGGAGAGGGAAAAAGACAAGAAGAATAGAAATCCCTGCCCGTAATATTTTCCTACAGCATTACCTTATTCCACATTCAATGCAAACATCTGTCTCATAATCTTTTAGTGCGCCAATGCTCAAACTGCAGGGCAAAGGGGCCAGCCCTGTTGGAAAATAATTACATTCCAGCAGAACAGTGCCACTTAGCTGTATCTCAGGCATCAAAAGGCCCTAGGGTGTGATTGCATCATGACATCTACATTCCTTGCCTGCCTTATTGCTTAATTATGCTCCATAATTTTGAGACACTTGATGGGAAGGAATAAGGGAAACTATTCTTTTAATCTGTCCCTAATGCTTTGGTCATTCAAACTTTGTAGAGGATGGGAAAGAAAATTAAATACGGTGCACATTTCATTATTTACTATAATCAGCATGTGTTTCCATTTAGCATAAAGGGGGCTTAAGTAGTTTCCCATAACATCTTTTTTAGCTTTACAAATTAAGCCTTTTATTGGGAATTCAATTTTATCTTCAAGTGAAGATAACTGGCTTGTGTATAGAAATGCACATGGAGTCAGGACAGAAATAATTCAGAATGGTCTTTTTCTAGATTTCTATTATAGGGCATTCATTTGCCTTCGTCTCATTTTAAATACAGCTGCCGGGACAAGGGCCTCATTAGTAATATTGCCTTGATTGATGGGAAGTTCACATAGAGGATTTCTAATTTGATATATTGATAAGAATTGATAAGAATTCTGGGGAGGTAGACGGTATATATAGTAAGGCTAGGAATAGGACTTTTTTTGAAGTGATGGAATTTCCAGAAAAAAATGTAACTACCTTTCATTCATTCATTCAATCGTATTTATTGAGCGCTTAGTATGCGCAGAGCACTGTACGAAGCGCTTGGGAAGTACAAGTTGGCAACGTATAGAGACGGTCCCTACCCAGTGGGAAGAGCACGGGCTTTGGAGTAAGAGATCATAGGTTCGAATCCCGGCTCCACCACATGTCTGCTGTGTGACCTTGGGTAAGTCACTTAACTTCTCTGAGCCTCAGTTACCTCATCTGTAAAATAGGGATTAAGACTGTGAGCCCCACATGGGACAAACTCGTTACCTTGTTTCCCCTCCCCAGTGCTTAGAACAGTGCTTTGCACATAGTAAGCGCTTAACAAATGCCATTGTTATTATTATTATTATTATTCACTGTTGAAAGTTATTTAATAGCTTCTAAACTGTTCTATCAAAATGTTCATTCCTTAAATAATCACTGTCTATCTTAATAACTAGAGAGGAAATTCCAATATGGCAGAATTTCCTATAAGGACACATATTTCCTTGTCGTCCTGGCAACAAATGCTAGGTGAACACTAGGTGAACTCATGAGGTGCATTTTAGTACAAGTAATAATAATAATAATAATCATCATCATAATAATAATTGTGGTACTTGTTAAGGGCTTACTACGTGCCAGGCACTGTTGTAAATGCTGGGGTAGATACAAATTCATCAGATTGGACACAGTCCATGTCCTGCGTAGGGCTCACAGTCTTACTCCTCATTTTACAGATGAGGGAACTGAGGCCCAAAGAAGTGAAATGATTTACCTAAGGTCATAGCGGGAGAGCCGGGATTAGAATCCAGGTCCTTCTGACAATGAATTAGGTGTCCCAGAAAGGACACAATAATTTGAAACTGTATACGATAAGTTGGCGAACGGTGATGATGGCGGAGTGTCCCGAGGAGAATGATGGATGAGGACCGCGGAGAGTGATTATGGTGTTCTAGTAGTGTTCTCACTGGGATGTGGTCAATCAATCAATCAATCAATCGTTTTTATTGAGCGCTTACTGTGTGCAGAGCACTGTACTAAGTGCTTGGGAAGTACAAGTTGGCAACATACAGAGACAGTCCCTACCCAACAGTGGGCTCACAGTGTAAAAGGGGGAGACAGAGAACAAAACCAAACATACTAACAAAATAAAATAAATAGAATAGATATGTACAAGTAAAATACTCGTACGGGTCAGTGTCAAATGAGTAAGTGGGGGCAGGTACATGCACACAAAGGTTTTTTGTTGTTGTTGTTTTGTGAGGCAGACCCACTTACAGTCAAAATGACCGCTGCACTGTGTCGACGTTGTGCTGCGGCGCCATGACCCGGAAGGCAGTTGCTTTGGTAGTCACCGTGCTCTGCCCTGCCCAAGTTAGCCAGCTGTTTTAAAAAATGCCAGCTGATGATGATGATGATGTCATTTATTAAGTGCTTACTATGTGCAAAGCACTGTTCTAAGCGCTGGGGAGTTTACAAGGTGATCAGGTTGTCCCACGGGGCGGCTCACAGTCTTAATCCCCATTTTACAGATGAGGGAACTGAGGCCCAGAGAAGTGAAGTGATCTTGCCCAAAGTCACACAGCTGACAAGTGGCGGAGCCGGGATTTGAACCGATGACCTCTGACTCCAAAGCCCGGGCTCTTCCCACCGAGCCACGCTGGGGTGTCTACCTCGTGAAATGCCATAGGTGGTTTTGGGGGTCAGAAACCTTCACCACTGCAAATACAGCCCTAAAGGGCAGAACCAGTGCTGCTTGGTCCTCCCGATTTCCAATGCAGTGCTCTTCTCACCGGACCAAAAGCAGAGTTGAATTTGGTAACTGAATTTTATCGGTGAGGCAATAACAGTATGACCAACTAAAATAAAGCTACATTTTAATGACCGTTCGTTCAGAGCTAAAAAGGGAGAATTATAACTCAGTAACTGACATTTTAGAGTGTGTTGCGCAGTTTTATTTTTTCATGCGCTGTCCGTTGAACTCTGGGAGGGTGCTCCAGTATTTAAACGCCATCCTAGTAAAAAATTACGATTGCTCCCCCAAAACACAAGTATGAAATTCCTGATAATCTAGGGTTGAGGTGCTGTTTCTTGTGTGAGGCTTTTCGTATCAGTGTTATACTTTTGCTACCATCTTTAAAAACCATAATCATCATTTCTGGGTCGCCAATAAAAAGGAACTGCCTGCTCCTGGATCACCTTTGCCTTTGTTCCTGAATTGTATTTGCAGCTCTTATAGTGTAATGGAGTTCATATGCCAACTAGAATGTTCCACACTATTCTCTTCGTTATAGTCAGTTACCGCTCTAGAGCATCTACAGAGATCTAGTTGTGTTGTGTAAATGATGAACCATTCTAATTTTTGAGCCAGCCTATTCACATTTTCCAGATGCAGATTGTGTGGATCTAACAGTCTAGTGCCCAGGTGAAAGTGGCCGTTAATTTGGATTTATACCTAACACTCAGGTTTGCAGCTGATCTATCCCCTGCCTGGTACCCATACGGCGGCGGATGGCTTTATTTCTGGTGCTTTCATTTTATGTACCTAGCCCTGCTTCCCAACTCCTGGATCTGAATTCCTCAGATTGGGAGTGGTGCCCCTGCTTACAGGGATCTAGATGGGGAACTCAACAACTCTGGGGGAAACGGGAGTCGGGAAATAAATTAGAAACACTCGGGGCTTGGGCTAGTGCATTTGACATCTTTTTGTCTCATTGCGTGTTCGGGGTAACGCATATAACATGTGTGCTTGGGTGTCCAGAGACTTCATTTACCCTTAGTGGCCACCCAATGGCCTAGTGGATCCAGCATGGAACTGGGAGTCCATATTTATTTTATTTTGTTAGTATGTTTGGTTTTGTTCTCTGTCTCCCCCTTTTAGACTGTGAGCCCACTGTTGGGTAGGGCCTGTCTCTATGTGTTGCCAATTTGTACTTCCCAAGCGCTTAGTACAGTGCTCTGCACATAGTAAGCGCTCAATAAATACGATTGATGATGGGAGTCAGGAGGCCCTGAGTTCTAATCCTGTCTCCATCACTTATCTGCTGCGTGACCTTGGGTACGTCACTTCACTCTGTACCTCGGTTACCCCTTCTATAAAATTAAGATTGTGAGCCCAATGTGGGACAGGGACTGTGTCTGACCCGATTTGTTTGTATCCCCCCCCCCACAACAGGCGCTTAAGTATCGTGCCTTGGCACATAGTATGCGCTTAACAAATACCACAGTTATTACTATTATTATTGTTGTTATTATGATTAGATAAAAAAACAGCAGAATTGCCCACCTTTTAACCCATGTTAGAAGACCAATCAGTTCCAGACTGCAATGCCACGAGAGACAGATTATCTCTCAGCGAATGGGAGATAATCTTTTAGACTGTGAGCCCACTGTTGGGTAGGGACTGTCTCTATGTGTTGCCAATTTGTACTTCCCAAGCGCTTAGTACAGTGCTCTGCACATAGTAAGCGCTCAATAAATATGATTGATGATGATGATGAATGAAAAACTGTAGTTGTGTTTCTGGTAATTCTCCCACTCTAGACTGTAAGCTCATTGTGGGCAGGGAACATGACTACCAATTCTGTTATACTGGACTCTCCCAAACACTTAGTACAGTGCTCGGCACACAGTAAGCACTCAATAAATACGACGGATATATTTTGAAGGCATTTCCTCCCTCCTTGAAGTCATTCTACTTGTATGCCCTCCCGTCACGTCAAACTTAACATGTCTAAAACAGAACTCATTATCTTCCCACCCAAATCCTGTCCTCCCCTTCAGTGCTTCTCATTGTCTTTCTATACTCTGGTCTTGAGACTTTCTACACTAAATCACACAATATTTGTTTATAATTACTCTTTTCTATATTTTAAAAGATGAATACTAAATTTCTGACCACTTATGTACACATATTTTAGAACCATTTGTAACTCGGTTTATGTAGAAGCATCTTGGCCTAGTGGAAAGAGCATGGATTTGGGAGTCAGAGGACCCGGTTTCTAATCCCGGTTCTGCCAATTACTTGCTGTGCGACCTTGTTCAAGTCACTTAACTCTGAGCTTCAGTTTGATCAAATAGCTGTTAAATGGGGATTCAATATCTATTCTCCCTCCTTCTTAAGACTGAACACTCCCAAATGAGACACGGGCTGTTTGCAACCTAATTAATTTATACCTATCCTAGCACTTACAATGGTGTATGACACACAGTAAGCACTTAACAAGTACCGTAAAACAAACAAGCATGACACAAACATGTACCATGAAACAAACAACGTGATACAATAGATCAGAACTTAGTGGTATTTTGGTGGCTCTGGAAATAAGCATCATCTAAGTTATTATTTTTCACTTTGGCTGAATTCCATGTCTAACGTGAAATAAAAATCGATCGCTGGAAAGATAAAAATTAAAGATACACTGCCGTTCGGCCACTGATCTCAAGTCTGTTTTTGAAGTGATTATTGTGGTTATTTGCTAAGTACTTAGTATGTGCCAACCACTACACTAGGCACTGGATGTAACTTAAACGGCACCTTTATGAATCATTTTTGTTTTAGCAGTAAGGAAAAATAAGATTCTGAAGAAATAACAGTGAAGAGACCGGGAAAATGTCTCATTTAAAGAGTTATCTTAACTTCATAAAGTAACAGCACACATTTACAAGTGACAGATTCTCAATTTATAAATATTTATCATAAGGACATGATTTTAACTTTAATTAGCCCAACTGTTAAGGGTACCTCCCATATGAGAAATGTAATTCATCACTTCACACCAGATGTAGCTTCCGCAGTTGGTCTTTTATCTAGGTTTATAATGAAATACAGACATCAAATGACTAAAACATGATGTTTACATGGAACTGATTGGAACATAAAAATGCGGCCCACCACAACAAATTCTGAGAGCAAAACTTGGAAAATTGACTAAAGAATATGAAATTCCTTAAGAGGATTATTTTTTATGGAACTATGGAGATTTTGTGGCTGCTATACTAAAAGGACTTAAGCATCTACATCAATGGTATTAATTGAGTGCTTAGTGTGTGAAGCGCACTCCACTAAGTACATTGGGCCACACTTTTTGCGGCTTGGTCTGAGGGTCAAACATAAGACCATAAGCGCTTAGAACAGTGTCCAGTGCTTAGAACAGCGCTTGGCACATAGTAAGCGCTTAACAAATACCATTATTATTATTGTTATTATTATATCCACCTCATACTCCATCATCAGTGGTTGCTGACGCCCGGATCATCTCCCTCGAACATTGCTCGGCTCACATCTCTCAATCAATCAATCGCACTGATTGAGCACTTACTGTGTGCGGAGTAGTGTACTAAGTGCTTGGGAGAGGACAATACGACAGAGTTGGGAGACACGGTCCCTGCCCACAACAAGCTTACAGTCTAGAAGGGGAAACAGACATCAATCAGTATAAATAAATTATGGATAGGTACGTAAGTGTTATGGGGCTGAGGGAGGGGTGAACAAAGAGTGCAAATCAAAGTACAAGGGCGATACAGTAGGGAGTGGGAGAAGAGGAAATGGGAGCTTAGTTGGGGAAGACCACTTGGAGATGTGCTTTTAATAAGGCTCTCCTCTCCTCAATTCCCTCCACTGACTCCCTGCCTCATGTACATCGGACCACACAGTTGATTTATTTCAATAGTGCTGTAAACATTTTTATGCTTGCCTCTCAAATGAGGGTAAAAGCTCCTGTGGGCAGAAAATGGGTCACTTCATTATTTTAGATTTCCAAAGCTCTCAGTACAGTGCACAGCACCGAGTGCTCAATAAATACTACAAACTGCTATTACTACTACTGCTGTGGCTGCTAAAGTCTCCACTGCATTTCTGATGATTTTCTGTTCCTCAGGAACTGAATCTCTCCAAAAGTGTTTAAGCTCATTATGGGAAGGGAACACACCTCAGGCTTCTGCTGTATTTTCCCAGTAAATATCATTACTACTATGACTAGAAACCTTATATTTCCTCTAAAGAACAGACTCTAAAAACTCTTAAGACCACAAACATAGGTCATAATCTCCTTTAATCAATCAATCAATCAATCGCATTTATTGAGTGCTTACTGTGTGCAGAGCACTGTACTAAGTGCTTGGGAAGTACAGGTTGGCAACATACCTTTAACAAAAATAAACAGTCACGGGAGACATATCTCCAATTCTAAGACGAATCCTGCTTCTTTACTAGAAAGATCGATGTTTTGGAATTTTCCAAAATGACAAAATCCCTTTTGACATTCTGATGACCACGCTGAAAAGAGTGTAAGGCACCAGGGCAACTTGGAAGAGCAGTCGCTCTGAAGCGAAGTATGTAATTTCAGATTGGATCCAGGAAAACTGACATAAATAGTAATTGTTCAGAATGTTAACCTGCTGAACTGTAAAAGGTAGCATAGGTTTCGAAACCGTATCGATGGGGCTGGGATTACATTGCCTTGTGGTGGCATTTTAGAACGCAATGTGTGAATCAGGTGAATGAGAGAGCAAGCAATTTCATAACCACGGACGGCTCGGGAATTGATTATTCTTTGGCAAAGCAAAAAGACAGAAAATAGCGGGTGTCACTTCACATCTGTGGATCTGTCCTGCCATGATAACTGTTTATTTGTACTTTATCTGCGACACTTTGTAGATCTATAAAGGAGGATCTTTAAGATGGCAAAGAGTGTTGCTAAGGAAACGTAGAGGCAAGGAGAGCTCACAGTTCTTGACAGGAGACTCAGCATACTTCTGCTACTGTATTGTGCAATTATCCACACCACATTCCAATTTTTTAAATTAAGGCAATGATCTGAGAAGGTTGTTTACATTTTATTCAATGATTTATTCATTCCATAAAATCCAGAATTATTCGACTAAAACATCTATTAGAAACCTAAGCAGAGGCAGATTACCTTTCAGAGTTATCTGAGGAGGGATTTGTTCATTAAAATGGTATTGTATAACAACCCAATTATCATAATTAAACAATACTCTAATAATTCCAATGAGCTTTTGACATGTTTTTAAGGGCTGATTTTTGTTTTGGTGGGGGGTGGGCACTAGAAAAATGAGCCTGGAATAGCGTTAGGTGAAAATGTCACCCGGAAAACCTGAGGGGATATGAATGCAACTGCCATCATCACTTAACATTTTATCCTCATCTTTAAGTAATTAATTTTACAAAATATCCCTTGAACTTTCAGAAATGGGATCAAACGAACTTGCTATGAAAAGGGACCAAATTAATTCGCTGTGAACCAGGGAATTTGAGGACATTGCTGACTCTCAGATGCTCACGTTTATCAAGTAACCCACCTAATCGCACTGTCAGGCCGAACATGTAATTTACCTTTTGACTCAATGGTCCGAATCAAACACTGTGGCCCACCCGTTTCCTCACGCTGCTCTGGCCTCAGTCATTTTCTGGAAATCCATTCAATTGAAGCTATGTTGTGCCGATAAGGTCAGATGCAAGGATTCTGTAAAGCCAGCTCTAAGGATGGCCGAGACCCTCAACATCCCTACAAATCTGAATATCAGGGTTGCTCCAAATGAGTGCGTGGTAGAAGAGAGCCTTTTTCACGACCATATCCCGGTCTCAATAGGGCCAAATACTTCATTCGTCCATGTGTATAGGTCTTGGGCCAACAATTTTGGAGGATGGGGAGAACTGGCTCTAGCTGCCAATCAAAAAGCTACCACTTTTCAGTACAATGCAGGGCAGAGCAATAACTACTGCATTTACAGAGCACTTATACCATCAAACATTTAATATAAAAAAAAAACTTGTGGAATTAAATATTCTCACTGGCATCATTTCCTGCTTCATAACGTTCTCTGAAAATAAAACAGCGAAGCTCTGGGGTCGATCTGAAGTTTCATATCCTTACTTCTGAAATGGCTCTCTGCATCTCTTCAAGCATGGGGTAAAATTTCAAAAACCATGACAGGGGGGAGTCCCAAGTCAACCTCAAATATAACCCCCACCTCTGGGTTGCCGTCTGACTCTGTTCCTACACAGCAACCTGGGAGAGTTTGGTGCTGGCAGCCCTCAGTGGACATATCCACTGGCAAGCATGAAATAGTCACAATGATAACAATAATGCCGATGTTATTTATTAAGCTCTTACTATGTGCCAAGCACTGTATTAAGCACAGAGGTAGATGCAGGATAATCGGTCCCTGTTTCCCATGGGGTAAATAAGGATAGCCTGTTGTTGTGACACTGCTATAATAATTGCTCACACACTTGTTTCTTCTATAGAATTCTGTTTAGCTAACAGAAATTATGGACTTTAAGTAGCATCACTAAGGCAGACAGCCCAGTTCCTCGGGCCAAATGTTACCGCAAGGATCCGGGCAACTCTCCCTAACTCCTGGGCCAGTGTTATAATCAATCAATCAATCAATCAATCAATCAATCGTATTTATTGAGCGCTTACTGTGTGCAGAGCACTGTACTGAGCGCTTGGGAAGTCCAAGTTGGCAACATATAGAGACAGTCCCTACCCAACAGTGGGCTCACAGTCTAAAAGGGGGAGAAAGAGAACAAAACCAAACATACTAACAAAATAAAATAGAATAGATATGTACAAGTAAAATAGAGTAATAAATATGTACAAACATATATACAGGTGCTGTGGGGAAGGGAAGGAGGGGGGGATGGAGAGGGGGAGAGGAAGGAAGGGGCTCAGTCTGGGAAGGCCTCCTGGCCAATAAATGCGATTGATTGATTCTGAGAGCAACCCAGGTGAGTCCTCCGGTGTTTTCTGGGAGACAATACAAACTTTTTTGTATTGTGATGGTGATGGTGATGGTGTTCCCCAATCCCCCTCCCCCAGTTACCTTCCACTGAATCAGTAGGTGGCAGCAAAATCCCCCTTCTAAGCCCCTGTTACATAACAGCAGGAAAATGACCCCCCCCCTACTCTGGGGATTTTATATCAAATGTCTCAAAATGCTTATCGACGCTTATCAGTTTTCCAAAGTGAATGCTAGCCCCCAAGACTAAAAGGAGGCTGTCGATATTTTCTGGTATTTTGTCCGACGTAATCCTCCAGTACCTGGGGGTCTTTGGAGGGAATGAAATCCACTGTTAATTTAGGACCGTTTGTTCCACAGGCTTGGCATGGTGGCTGAGCACTACCGTTCGCCTAAAAGTACTGGATTTAGGAATGAAAAAGCAAAAACCGCATGAAAATCACCAGGGGCTGGAGAATAAGATTCGTAACAAAATGAGAGCTGGCAAATTTTGGACTCCCGGCTTTGACAAAATCTGTTTAGAGTATGGCAATTCCCCTGGAATTGAAATTTTAATATCTGGAGGGGGGGGGGGGGGTGTTCATTCATTCATTCATTCATTCCTTCAATCGTATTTATTGAATGCTTACTGTGTGCAGAGCACTGTACTAAGCGCTTGGAATGTCATATAATAATAATAATGGTATTTGTTAAGCACTTACTATGTGCAAAGCACTGTTCTAAGTGCTGGGGAGGTTACAAGGTGATCAGGTTGCCCCACGGGGGGCTCACAGTTTTAATCCCCATTTTACAGATGAGGTAACTGAGGCACAGAGAATTTAAGTGACTTGCCCAAAGTCACACAGCCGAGAGTTGGAAGAGCCGGGATTTGAACTCATGACCTCTGACTCCAAAGCCCGTGCTCTTTCCACTGAGCCATGATGCTTCTCTGTCTATCATTTACTAGAACAAAATTCAGGACGATCAATAATGGCAGCCATATCACAAATTCTAATAATCTTCAGTTTTCAGATAAAATAATAAAATAATGATGATGGCATTTATTAAGCGCTTACTACGTGCAAAGTACTGTTCTAAGCGCTGGGGAGGTTACAAGGTGATCAGGTTGTCCCACGGGGGGCTCACAGTCTTCATCCCCATTTTACAGATGAGGTAACTGAGGCCCAGAGAAGTGAAGTGACTTGCCCAAAGTCACACAGCTGACAGTTGGCGGAGCCGGGATTTGAACCCACGACCTCTGACTCCAAAGCCCGCGATCTTTCCGCTGAGCCACGCTGCTTCTCTATAAAAAGGGGATGTCATCATCTGCTGTGACCTGACAACCCCGAAAGATAGTGAAGCATTGCTAAAAACAACCTTTACAGGTGAGTTTCCACAAGGAAAGCTTCAAAGCCATTGTTGGAGAAAAGAATCCACCTATACTCTCAATGAGCACTCCAGCTTCTTCCCCAGGAAGGTAACCTTCAATGCCAAAGAGACTCCCGAAAGAGAGATTCTAGCTCTGCACCTGGTTAAAGAGTCCACCTATATTATATATTATCAGTGAGCACTCCAGCTTCTTCCCCAGGAAGGTAACCTTCAATGCCAAAGATGAGACTCCCGAAAGAGAGATTCTAGCTCTGCACCTGGTTAAAGAGTCCACCTATATTATATATTATCAGCGAGCACTCCAGCTTCTTCCCCAGGAAGGTAACCTTCAATGCCAAAGATGAGACTCCCGAAAGAGAGATTCTAGCTCTGCACCTGGTTAAAGAGTCCACCTATATTATATATTATCAGTGAGCACTCCAGCTTCTTCCCCAGGAAGGGAACCTTCAATTCCGAAGATGAGACTCCCAAAAGAGAGATTCTAGCTCGGCACCTGGTTAAAGAGTCCACCTATATTATATATTATCAGTGAGCACTCCAGCTTCTTCCCCAGGAAGGGAACCTTCAATTCCGAAGATGAGACTCCCAAAAGAGAGATTCTAGCTCGGCACCTGGTTAAAGAGTCCACCTATATTATATATTATCAGTGAGCACTCCAGCTTCTTCCCCAGGAAGGTAACCTTCAATGCCAAAAAGATGATGCTCCCGATAGAGAGATTCTAGCTCTGCACCTGGTTAAAGAGTCCACCTATATTATATATTATCAGTGAGCACTCCAGCTTCTTCCCCAGGAAGGGAACCTTCAATTCCAAAAATGAGACTCCCAAAAGAGAGATTCTAGCTCTGCACCTGGTTGGGTGTGGCCGCAAAGACCGACAAGTGACTGAAATTCTTCTGCATCCTGTGAACATAAATAGAGTTGCTTTTTCTCCTGACACGTTCACCTCGTGGCTCAGTTCACGTTTCGGAGGCTGCCGTCCTGATACGTCAATCTTCCCGAACACCTTCTCCCGAATGTTGCCAGGCAGGGTCGGCTGCCTGCTTCAGTGACCTCCCACGCTCCACTGCCATTTCCCACCTTTGGGATATGTTTCACTGGAGCTTTAAATTGTTTATTCTGGGCCCTGTGCGTGTATGGAAATTCTTATTCAATTTACCACTCGGGGGCTGCTCAGGTTTGCGCGGTCAGTCCAAGGGAGCTGTGTTGCTGTGTTCAACTGCTTCAGTGCTGGTATACTAATAATAATAATGATGATGGCATTTGTTAAGCGCTTACTATGTGCAAAGCACTGTTCTAAGCGCTGGGGGGGATACCACATGAGCAGGCTGCCCCACTTGGGGCTCACAGTCAATCCCCATTTGACAGATGAGGTGACTGAGGCTCAGAGAAGTTACTTGCCCAAGGTCACACAGCAGACATGTGGCAGAGCTGGGATTCGAACCCATGACCTCTGACTCCAAAGCCCGGGCTCTTTCCGCTGAGCCACGCTGCTTCTCAGCCACACAGGCCTGCGAGTCAGAGGGTTTCTAGACTGTGAGCCCGCTGTTGGGTAGGGACCGTCTCTATATGTTACCAACTTGTACTTCCCAAGCGCTTAGTACAGTGCTCTGCACACAGTAAGCGCTCCATAAATATGATTGAATGAATGAACAAATGGGTTCTAATCCCAACTTCACCAGCTGACAGCTGTGTGGCCCGGGGCAAGTCACTCAACTTCTCTGTGCCTCAATTTCCTCATTCCAATGGAAATTCTCTGCCCTCCTTGGACTGTGAGCTCCATTTGGGATAGGGACTATATCCAACCTCATTAACCTGTATCTATCCCAGTGCTTAGAGCAGTGACACACAGTAAGCGCTTAACAAATACCATAATAATATATGCAGGAGGTCCTTTTATACGGCAGTAGTTAGTAGGTGACACTGATGAGACTGATCAAGAAGCTGTAGTAAGTCCGGGTCACGCAGCCATACAAAAGGGTATACACACTGCTACAACCTGTTATCTTGTTGTGTTGTACCCTCCCAGGTGCTTAGTAATAATAATAATAATAATAATAATAATAATAATAATGGCATTTGTTACTTGTACTTCCCAAGCGCTTAGTACAGTGCTCTGCACACAGTAAGCGCTCAATAAATACGATTGATGATGATTTGTTAAGCACTTACTATGTGCAGAGCACTGTTCTAAGCACTGGGGAGGATACAAGGTGATCAGGTTGTCCCAAGTGGGGCTCACAGTCTCAATCCCCATTTTAAAGATGAGGTAACTGAGGCACAGAGAAGTTGCCCCAAATCACACAGCTGACAATTGGCGGAGCCGGAATTTGAACCCATGACCTCTGACTCCCAAGCCCGTGCTCTTTCCACTGAGCCAGCTTAGTACAATGTTTGCACCCATTCATTCATTCAACCCAGTAAGCACTCAGTAAGTACAACTGACCAGTGCAACCTTAAAGCCGATATTGTTATATTGCTCTCTCCCAAGTGCTTAGTACAGTGCTCTGCGCACAGTAAGTGCTCAATGAATACAACTGACTGACCCTAGATGAAATTGCTGCTACTGACAGAAGACTTTCTTCCTTCTTCCAGTAGGACTGTGTTGTTTGGCCAGAGGAAAACTATTTTTGCTCTGCCTTTTCTCTATTTTTTCCAACCAGACTTTGTAGCCATTTGTTCCATTTTCAAGAAGAGTTGCAAAAGGCTCCATATAGACCTCCTCCTTTACGCTCTTCCTCACTGCCCAGCCACCCAACGTCTTCTGGGGGAAGGTCACATTGATCAATGCATCAAAAATAATATTATTTTATTTTATTTTATTTTGTTAGTATGTTTGGTTTTGTTCTCTGTCTCCCCCTTCTAGACTGTGAGCCTACTGTTGGGTAGGGACTGTCTCTATATGTTGCCAGCTTGTACTTCCCAAGCGCTTAGTACAGTGCTCTGCACACAGTAAGCGCTCAATAAATACAACTGATTGATTGATTAATAAAGCATTTAAAAAGTGTAAAGCGCCCTAGTGTGCCCTGGTAAAAATACACGAAGAGGTTTCAGACACTTTTCTGGTTGGCAAAGGGCTCACGATCCAGAGCTTAGAACAGTGCCAGCGCTTAGAACAGTGCTTGGCACATAGTAAGCACTTAACAAATGCCATTATTATTATTATTATTCTTAAGGACAGACACAGACGGAAAGGGAAAAGAGAGACACACCCTAAAAGAGACTTACTAGTGTGAGTTATGTTTACTTACCTCCCATCCCACCTTCACACAGTCCCTTTTTAAATTGTATTTGTTAAATTCTTACTACGCTTAAAATACTATTCTATGCGCTAGGGTAGATTAGGTTAGACCCTGTCCGCATGAGGCTACAGTCTTTGCCATCTAGTTCTTGAGAATGTGTCTACTTATTGTTCTATTGCTGGCATCTTGGCTCCGAGGGGAATATGCAGGAGCAGCAATCGGGGAGGTTCGATTCAGGGGGAAGTCTGAGTCTGATCTAGCCTGATCTGGGTTTTTTGGATCCCTTGAGCCTCAGTTTCCCCATCTGTGAAATGGGCTTGGCACGATGATCCTTTCCTTCCTCCTGCTGGGACTGAATTAATTCAAGGGGCAGCCCAATTCATGATAATACTAATAATAATGATAATAACTGTGGTACTTGTATGAGAAGCAGTGTGGCTCTGTGGAAAGAGCCCGGGCTTTGGAGTCAGAGGTCATGGGTTCAAATCCCGGCTCCGCCACTTGTCAGCTGTGCGACTTTGGGCGAGTCACTTAACTCCTCTGTGCGTCATTTCCCTCACCTGTAAAATGGGGATGAAGACTGTGAGCTCCCCGTGGGACATCCTGATCACCTTGTAACCTCCCCCAGCGCTTAGAACGGTACTTTGCACATAGTAAGCGCTTAATAAATGCTATCATTATTATTATTATTATTATTATTGTACTCTCCCAAGTGCTTAGTACAGTGCTTTCCACACAGTAGGCGTGCCATAAATACGGTTGAGTGACTCGATGAAACGATGAGAAGCTTTCTCATAAGGACAGAGCTGTACACTCCAAACACCGCCACCCATTAGATAAACGCAGAAGGATCTTACCTGCTTTCACAAATCTGTCCATCATCTCGTGGCGAAGGGGCTTCGTTATGTTAAAGTAGCTGTCGTCTTCGTCGACGCTTTGAAGGAAAAGAGGGATGTGCTGAAACACTATCGCGTGCCTGCATCTCTGTTGTTGGGCCAGCGCTAGCTGCTTGTTAAGCCACTGGTCTTGGGCCTGCTTCAAGTCGGGGCATTGGGAAGAATCAAAGTAGAGCTGGGAATTCAGGACGAGAAAAAGAACGCCGCCGACCCAGAAGCTGAAGTAGTCGTCTCCCCACGCCTGGCAATAATCATCTATGGTTTCAGGGGTGGGGGTGTTACCGATGTCGTGGTTGCCGCTGACAAACACCAAGGGGATGTCTCGGTCGATGTTTTTAAGAACTCTCTTCAAGTCTTTCATTTGCTCCTCCCGCCATGGAGTTCCTAGAAAGACATCACAGTCAATAGTCAGTAACTTCTTTATGACCATGTCAATCAATCAATCGTATTTATTGAGCGCTTACTGTGTGCAGAGCACTGTACTAAGCACTTGGGAAGTACAAGTTGGCAACATATAGAGACAGTCCCTACCCAACAGTGGGCTCACGTGTCGAAAACTACCCTTAAGGTACAGTAAGGCAACATAGAGAAAATGACAATTATACCAAGAGTGCGAATGGCATGGGAAGGTAAAAATTGCTCAGGAGACATCTTACATGATTTATGCTTATTCAAGTACAGAATGGGTGGTTTCTTACAAGTTTGGGGCTCTCTGAAGGTCTATACTCTTAGATTGTGAGTCTTACAAAGGACAGGAACCATATTTAATTCTCACTTGTGTATTTTCTCCCCGTGCTTAATACAGCGCTCTGCGCATAGTAAGTGCTTAATGAATACTGCTACTACCCTCTTAGGTAGATTACCTAAGATTCCCCAAACACAACATGAATGCTTGTTGCCTACATGTATCCGGAGTCCAAGTTACTTCCAGGGTTAGGCAATGTGGGAAGCTCCATTAAATCCTCTAGACATTAGGGCATCATTTAATAATAACAATAATATTAGTATTTGTTAAGCGCTTACTATGTGCCAAGCACTGTTCTAAGCACTGGGGTAGATACAAGGTAATCAGGTTGTCCCACATGGGGCTCAAAGTCTTAATCCCCATTTTACAGATGAGGTCACTGAGGCACAGAGAAGTGAAGTGACTTGTCCAAGGTCACACAGCTAAGTGGTGGAGCCGGGATTGGAACCCATGACCTTTGACTCCCAAGCCCGGGCTTTTTCCACTGAGCCACTCTGCTTCTCCATTTTACAGGTGAGGGAACTGAGGCACCGAGAAGTTAAGTGACTTGCCCAGAGTCACACAGCTGACAAGTGACGTAGCGGCATTTGAACCCATGACCTCTGACTCCAAAGCCGGTACTCTTTCCACTGAGCCACGCTGCTTCTCAGACTAAGTAATAATAATAATGTTGGTATTTGTTAAGCACTTACTATGTGCCAAGCACTGTTCTAAGTACTGGGGTAGATACAAGGTAATCGGGTTGTCCCACGTGGGGCTCTTAATCCCCATTTTACAGATGACGGAACTGAGGCACAGAGAAGTTAAGTGACTTGCCCTGAGTCACACAGCTGACAAGTGGCAGAGCCGGGATTAGAACCCATGACCTCTGACTCCCAAGCCCGGGCTCTTTCCATTAAGCCATGCTGCTTCAAAATTACCAGTTCAGAGCTCTTAAATGGAATCTTTAAGAGCCCAGAAAAAAGTCTCAAATTATCTAACCATCTGTAATAGCAATAAATACCCAGGGTTTACCTGACTTTTACCCTTACTTCTATCCCTAATTGTAACCTTTTAAATTTTATTTTGTTAATATGTGTTGTTTTGTTGTCTGTCTCCCCCTTCTAGACTGTGAGCCCGCTATTGGGTAGGGACCGTCTCTATATGTTACCAACTTGTACTTCCCAAGTGCTTAGTCAGTAAGCGCTCAATAAATACGATCGAATGAATGAACACAGGAGAAAAAAAAGGATTTTTCTCTCTCTGCCCACAGAACGCTTTTCAGCTCTGCTGCTTGGTGTTGCTTCCTCTCTGCTCTTTTCTCCTTCTCTCTTCCCTGAGTAACTGTGATCCCTTCTTCCTTTCCCCGCCTTCCCTCCCATGGAGGAGAATTAACCAGTAGGACCAACAGACAAATGGCATAGCAGGATTAGATCCCAGGTCCTTCTAACTCCCAGGCCTGGGCTTTATCCATTAGGCCACACTGCTTCTCTAAGTTTTCGAGCCTATCCATATTCAGCTCATTGTTCACAGACATCATTATTTACTGCATTTCCTCAACTGATTCCTTATTTTCAGTTTGTGTTAAGTACGGATTCTACTGATAACCCTGAAAAAAGTGAAATAGTTTTTTTTTATCTGTCATCGTATTCTCTCGAAACCATACTTTCCCCCCCCCTAGTTTTGCCAAATGAACTCCTAATCATGGAAACAAGCAAACAAAAAACACCCACTGAATCATGTCATCTTTAAAATTAGTCCGTGCACTTACATCATCCTCCCATTTGCTCTAGGGCTTTCAACTATCCAAGGAACCAGGGTGGCGCATCTAGCTTTATTTCTATTTATTCTGATGACTTGACACCAGCTCACATGTTTTGTTTTGTTGTCTGTCTCCCCCCTCTAGACTGTGAGCCCTTTGTTGGGTAGGGACTGTCTCTATGCGTTGCCAACTTGTTCTTCCCAAGCGCTTAGTACAGTGCTCTGCACACAGTAAGCGCTCAAAAAATATGATTGAATGGATGAATGACCAGCTCCCCCAGCAATTATTGCAAGCAAGACTGTCCACTCTTACTTCGTTCCTCCCTCCCATTTAAGCCTCCAGAGGAAGAATCTACGTGCAAGCAGATTCTGCCTTTCCCAAGCCACCATTCCCCATCCCTACGTCTTTTCGGAAGAGATCTCCTGGACCAGGGTATCATTTACTTTTCAAATGAAAAATCAAACCTGAAATATTTAACCGTTTTAAAAATTAAACCCAATTTTATACCATTTTTATCAATCCGTGGTATTTCTTGAGCACTTACTAGGGGCTGAGCACTGTACCAAGTGCTTGGGAGAGTACAATAATAGGCACGTCCCCTGCCCGTAACGAGCTTACAGTCTACAGATCAATAAATGCCAAGAGTTGACTGTCCCATTTCTCCACATTCTTTCATTTCTAAATTTGCCTTCCACTTTCACCTGAGTAGTTTCTACTGCTGAACCATCAGTTTGGTTACAAGAGTTTTACTTAACTGTCCTACTTAAAACCCGATGGATTTATGAGAAACACGAAATATCAACCTCATGCAACCTTTCCAAAATGTGTTATTTTCTTCTTTGCTTTAAACAACAATAATTACGGGATTTCACAAATGCAAAGGGGAAGAGAAATAAGGAGTAGTTATTGAGTAGTCAATATATGGTAGTGACAAGCGATGAAAGTTGGTAAGGGGTGCGTCAAAAAAGAGTGGCTCAAAACCTGGACAAGAAAACTAATTTTGAAAGCAATTTAAATTAGAAAGCTTTACTAATACATGCACTAAATGTCATTTATATATAAGGGGACAAAATTATTCCCTTAGGGAAAACAAGTACTACAAAAAATTATATTTGAAATAAATGTGTTGAAATATAAGTAGGTTTTCAGGTGTGAATTTATGAGCAGATGTCTAAAGGGTAATGCGGCCTTGTGAATGCAACTAGTCTAGAAACCACAAAAAACAAATTCAATCGAATAAATAAAAGTCTTTTAAACATTAACCTGTCTTAATGCCTACAAATCTTCTCATACTCAAAATAACAATGTAATGCTAACTTCAAATAACTTCTTTTAAACCACTGATAATACTGAAAACATTTTTTACCCTTAAATATCTAATTGTAACATATGAGACTGCTCCCCCTTCTAGACTGTGAACCCACTGTTGGGTAGGGACTGTCTCTATATGTTGCCAACTTGTACTTCCCAAGCGCTTAGTACAGTGCTCTGCACACAGTAAGTGCTCAATAAATACGATTGATTGATTGATTGAAAAATCAGGGACCAAAAGGGCCTGGAAAAATAGTTGGAAAAATCAGGATGTTTTCTGAGAGGTCGGGAAAGGCAACCAAAATGGGTCTAAGACAGCAAAATCACCGATCACTTCCTTCACAGTACAGCCCTCTGCTAGGCATAATTTCTTTTACGAACATTGAGGTACATCTGTCGAGTCTCTGGACCTCAATTTCATCTAGCCCACCAACAATCCTTTGACCATGTTCTCCCTTGGGCCTAGAACTCCCCCCTGCCTCCTTCATATCTTACAGTCCACTACACTCCCCACTTCAAAACCCTTCTAAAATCACATTTTCGCCTTCTCTGACTTAGCCCTCATTTTCCCTATTCATCCTCCCCTCTGCATCGACAATGCACTTGGCTGTATGCTGCTTAACCACTCTGATACCCACTGTTGGGTAGGGACTGTCTCTATATGTTGCCAATTTGTACTTCCCAAGCGCTTAGTACAGTGCTCTGCACACAGTAAGCACTCAATAAATACGATTGATGATGATGATGATACCTACCTCAGCCCCAAAACATCTCTATACAACTCTTTATACTCTACTATTTCTTCTCTCCGTGATTTAATCCATCGATGACATTTATTGAGCGCTTACTGTACGCAGAGCACTGTACTAAACCCTTGGGAGAATACAGTGCAGAGTTTCTGAAGACATTCCCTGCCCCCAGTGAGCTTACAGTCTAGACGGACAGACATTAATATAAATAAATGATTTATAATATATCATTTAGCGATAAATAGTTCTGTGCTGATTCTCCTACGAACTGACGCTTTATTGTGGCAGGGGAGTTTGCGTATGCCGATGAAGTTTAGAGCTATGCCATATAGGGTTACCCACAATGGAAAGGTCTAGAGTGAAGCATCGGACAAAGTTGATTCACCTGTTTTGGGCAGCAACAGCATGGGAAAGAGTCAAAGGCGGATGACCAAGTCACTCAAAGACAACGGCAGAGACTCGGGTTTTTTACTGCATGGAAGAAGGCAACGGTAAACCACTTCCGTGAGCCCACTGTTGGGTAGGGACTGTCTCTCTATGTTGCCAACTTGTACTTCCCAAGCGCTTAGTACAGTGCTCTGCACACAGTAAGCGCTCAATAAATACGATTGATTGATTGATTTACCAAGAAAACTTTATGGATACATATACAGAACGACTTTATGGAAGAAGATGGAACTTTCTGGAGAGGGTGTGTCCACGGAGCCGCTATGGATCGGAAACGTTACGACGGCATTTGAAAAAGGGACATAAGTGCTGTGGGGCTGAGGATCGGGAGAATATCAATCAACCAATTGTATTTATTGAGCGCTTACTGTGTGCAGAGCACTGTACTAAGCGCTTGGGAAGTACAAGTTGGCAACATATAGAGACGGTCCCTACCCAACAGTGGGCTCACAGTCTAGAAGGGGGAGACAGAGAACAAAACCAAACATATTAACAAAATAAAATAAATAGAATAGATATGTACAGTAAAATAAATAAATAGAGTAATAAATATGTACAAACATATATATATACATACAGGTATCAACCGCCCAGAGGTCACAGATCCAAGTGCAGAGACGATGTAGAAGGGAAAAGGTGGCTTAATCCGAGGACGTCTCTTGGAGGAGAAGTGACCTTAAGGCTTTGAAGGCGGGGAGGGTAGTGATTAGGCGTATATGGAGGGGGAGGGAATACCAGGCTAGGAGAGGAGGTGGGAAAGGCATCGGTGGCGAGACAGATGAGATCGGGACACAGTGACATTAGAGGAGCAAACCCTGTGGGCTGAGCTGGAGTAGGAGATCAGCGAGGTAAGGCAGGAAGGGGCCAGCTGGTTGAGTACTTTAAAGCCAATGGAAAGGAGTTCCTTTTTGATGGGCAAAAATTGGAGGTTCTTGAGGAGGGGGAATACAGGCTGAACGTATTCTTGGAAAAGTTGTTGTGGGCAGGGAATGTGTCTGTCATATCGTTGTTCTGTACTCTCCCAAGCGCTTAGCACCGTGCTCTGCACACAGCAAGTGATCAATACGATTGGTTGATTGACTGAAAAATGATCTATGCAGCAGAGTGAAGTAGAGACCGGAGTGGGCAGAGACAGGAGGAAGGGAGGCCAGCAAGGAGGCTGATGCAGTAGTTAAGGTGGGATAGGATAAGTGCTTGGATCAGTGTAGCGGCACTTTCGGTGGAGAAGAAAGAGTGGACTCTAGCAATGTTGTGAAGGTAGAATTGACATATTTTGGTGACAGACTGAATGTGTGGGTTGAATGCGAGAGATGAGTAGATTGATTTATATTAATGTTTTTCTCCCCCGGCATTCTGGAAGCTTCTTGTGGGCAGGGACCACATCTACCAACTCTGTTGTAATGTGCTTTCCTGAGCCCTTACCACAGTGCTCTGCGTATAGTAAGTTCTCAATAAATACCACTGATTGATTGATTGATCGACTGAGAAGGACCCGAGAAAAGGACTGAGGAAGAATCTTTGATAAGGGTGTTTACTGGGAGGGAAGAAGTGGGAGGGTAACAATGTATCATCGATGGGGAACAACACACCGAGGTGCTAATAAAGGGAAGCAGAATGATCACAGTTTACAGAAGGCGGCCCAGGTCTACGGCTTTTCAAGAGCTACTGAGCAATCCTCAAGTTTACGAAGCCTGGTTCTCCTCCCTTACACTTTTGGTGGAATTAAGTGGAAGATGATGGAGAGATTCATCATCCTTCCCACCCTGCTGCCAATCCGTCCCCATGCACAGGAGGATTGATTCTGAAAGGGCCTGCAAAGGGACAAAACCAGTTTGGAGTCGTCAGGGTGCCAACTCCTGTTATAAACCCACTAAGGATCATGCCTACCTCAAAAGAGGTGATTTCTGTCCTCTCTTCTGATACCCTCCCTCTTCCCAGTCTTTACTGTTACCATTCTTCGATATTGCAGGCACAAGTTGCCAGTTTTATATTCCCCAGCTGGTCACCAGTGAAATATCACCAGACGTCCACTTTATGAGTGTTTACCCCGCCGCTTGCGTGACATTCACAGATAGATCCCCCAGCAGTTTTGTTAGGTGATTTTGGAAGCAAGTCTGCACCGTTCCACTCGTGGCAGTCATGTAGTTGCTGAGGTCTAAGGAGACTGTAGGAGGGCACAAAGTCAGTCAATCATATTTACCGAGTGTTTCCTGTCTGCAGAGCACTGTACTAAGCACTTGGGAGAGTACAACATAACAACAGAACAGACATTCCCAGCCCACAGTGACCTTACAGTCTAGAAGCGGAGACAGACATTAATATAAATAAATAAAATTACAGAAATGTGCATACGTGCTGGTAGGTCGGGGCGATGAATAAAAGGAAGAAGGAAGTCAGGGTGACCTAGACATGAGTGGAAGAAAGTGAAGAGGGCTTAGGAAACGCCTCTTGGGGAAGATGTGCCTTCAACAAGACTTTGAAGAGGAGGAGAGTAATTGTCGGATATGAAGAGGGAGGGAATTGCAGGACGTGGGCGAGCTTATCAATCGATCCATCCATCAGTGGTATTTACTGAGCACCTACTGGGGACAAAACACTGAACTAAGAACTTGGTATGGTGATTATAGCTCTACCATCTGCCAGACAAAAACTAAACAGAAAAACAAATTCCCAAGTCCATTCATCTAAACTGCACGGGAGGGAGCAACACTGTTCCTGGAAATGGAGTAAATAATGTTAGTTCATTTGCAGAAAAACAGCAAAAACGTGAGATGAATGGCAACGTACGCATTTTCAGAATCCGGGTACACATGGCTAAATATTCCTCGGCAGTTGAACGTATACTCATACAAACAAAATAAAAATTCCAAACATGGAAGGGAAAAGACTTAAGATCACTGATTAAGAGGGAGATGCCTTATGCTCTAGCAGCAACAAAATGTCAGACTTCAAACCTTCCAGAAACTGGAGCGGCTCAAGCAGCCGTGCCTTTGGAGAATGAAGCGGGGAGTCCCGTCCTTTCTTTTTTCCTCCGAGAGTATAACCTCAGGGGAAAGCCAGGACTATATATATGTATATATGTTTGTACATATTTATTACTCTATTTATTTATTTTACTTGTACATATCTATTCTATTTATTTTATTTTGTTAGTATGTTTGGTTTTGTTCTCTGTCTCCCCCTTTTAGACTGTGAGCCCACTGTTGGGTAGGGACTGTCTCTATATGTTGCCAATTTGTACTTCCCAAGCGCTTAGTACAGTGCTCTGCACACAGTAAGCGCTCAATAAATACGATTGATGATGATGATGATGACTGTGCCTCTCTCACAGCCAATCCCTCCTTGCTCACATCCCCCCCCGCCCTCCGGCCTGGAACTCCGTCTTTCTTCATTTCTAACAAACCACCGCTCTTCCCATGCCAACTTGTACTTCCCAAGCAGTGCTCTGCACACAGTAAGCGCTCAATAAATACGATTGAATGAATGCATTCATTAATTCTTCAAACCTCTACCACAATCACATCTCCTCCAAGAAGCCTTCCCCGACTAGCCTTTCTTTTCCTTAGCCTCCTTGCCCTCCCTTCTGTGTCATCTATGCACTTGGGACTGCCTCCCTTAAGTAATAATAATAATTATTATTATGGTGTTTGTTAAGCACTTACTATGTGCCAGGCACTGTACTAATTGCTGGGGTGGATACTCGCAAATTGGGTTGGACAAATCCCTGTCCCATGTGGGGCTTACAGGGTCACACTCACCCCACCCCAGCCCCACGGTACTTGCGCACATAGCTTTATTCCCCTACCTAATTAATTTTAATGTCTGGCTCCCCCTCTAGATTGCAAGTTTCTTAAGGGCAGGAATCATATCGATCAACTCTTTCGAACTATTCTCTCCCAAACGAAGCAGCGTGGCCCAATGGAAAGAGCCCGGGCTTTGGAGCCAGAGGTCATGGGTTCAAATCCCGGCTCCGCCAATTGTCAGCTGGGTGACTTTGGTCAAGTCACTTCACTTCTCTGGGCCTCAGTTCCCTCATCTGTAAAATGGGGACTAAGACTGTGAGCCCCACGTGGGACAACCTGATCACCTTGTAAGCTCCCCGGCGCGTAGAACTGTGCTTTGCACATAGTAAGCACTTAATAAATGCCATGAAAAAAACCTCGTCGGTTAGTACTCTGTAAGCACTCAATAAACGCCTCCGACGGATTTGATTCCTTGGCTATACACATTCCATCCCCAGTTTCTTCAATCACTTTCCTTAAACCGCGTCTTAACAACTCATGAACTCGGAGGGCACATTGCAAGTGCGACTGAGTCAAAGTGCAGACCCGGTGAAACTGCACAGATTTGGAAGTCAGTCAGTCAAGTATAGTTATTGAGTGCTTACTGTGTGTGCAGCACTGTACTAGACACTTGGGAGAATACAATACGACAGACACATTTCTTACCCACAATGTGTGTTCTAATCCTGGCTCTGTCATGTGCCTACTGTGAGACCATGGGCAAGCAACATAACTTCCCCGTGCCTCAGTTACCTCTTCTGTAAACTGGGGGTTTTATGCCTTCCTACTTGGATTGAGAGCCCTGTGTGGAACAGGGACTTCTCTCACATGATGGCTTTCCCCAGTGCTTAGAAAAGTGCTTGACACACAGTAAGCGCTGAACAAACAGCACGGTTTCTGCCGTTCTGCCTCTCTGGATATCATCATCATCATCAATCGTATTTATTGAGCGCTTACTATGTGCAGAGCACTGTACTAAGCGCTTGGGAAGTACAAGTTGGCAACATATAGAGACAGTCCCTACCCAACAGTGGGCTCACAGTCTAAAAGGGGGAGACAGAGAACAAAACCAAACATACTAACAAAATAAAATAAATAGAATAGATATGTACAAGTAAAATAAACAAATAAATAGAGTAATAAATATGTACAAACATATATACATATATACAGGATATGTCAAAGCAGCCACTCTGGAGAACTATCTGGGCCCTGCATTATGTCTTCAACACAAATAATAACAATCAATCCATATTATTGAGTTCCAATTGAGTGCAGGGTCCTGTACTGAGCGCTGGGAAGAGTACAAAGCAACATAATTGGTAGATTCGAGTCCATCCCACAAGGAGTACTAATAATGATACTAACAACGATAATAACAATAATAATAATATTCATTCATTCAATTGTATTTATGGAGCGCTTACTGTGTGCAGAGCACTGTACTGAGCGCTTGGGAAGTACAAATCGGCAACAGATAGAGACAGTCCCTACCCAACAACAGGCTCACAGTGTAGAAGGGGGACTTGAGACTGAAAGCTGAAGCTTGTTGAGGGCAGGGAATGTGTCTGCCGACTCTGTACTCTCTCAAGCACTTAGTACAGCGCTCTGCACGTAGTAAACCCCCCCTTCCTCTCCCCCTCCCTATTCCCCCCTGCCCTACCTCCTTCCCCTCCCCACAGCACCTGTATATATGTATTTGTACAGATTTATTACTCTATTTATTTTACTTGTACGTATTTACTACTCTGTTTATTTTGTTAATGATGTGCATTTAGCTTTAATTCTACTTATTCTGACGACTTGACACCTGTCCACATGTTTTGTTGTCTGTCTCCCCCTTCTAGACTGTGAACCCGTTGTTGGGTAGGGACCGTCTCTATATGTTGCCAACTTGTATTTCCCAAGCAGTGCTCTGCACACAGTAAGCGCTCAATAAATATGACTGAATGAATGAATGATGGTATTTGTTAAGCGCTTACTATGTGCCGAGCACTGTTCTAAGCACTGGGGTAGATACAAGGTTAACAGGTTGTCCCACTTGGGGCTCACAGTCTTCATCCCCGTTTTACAGATGTGGTAACTGAGGCCCAGAGAAGTGAAGTGACTTGCCCAGAGTCACACAGCTGACAAGTGGCGGAGCCTGGATTCAAACCCATGACCTCTGACTCCCAAGCCGGGGCTCTTTCTACTGAGCCCCGCTGTTTCTCACAACATAATAGTTGTGAAGCGCTTTCTATGTGTCACGCTCTGTGCTAAACTCTAGGTTGGACACAATATGAGATCAGACCCAATCTCGGGCACCCAATTTATCACCGAGGAAGAACAGGACTGAGAATCAATTTGGTAAAACCATAAAATGAGCAGCTGGTGGGACACTTCCTTAAGGTATTTGGAGGTCTGTGGGCCTGTTACTAATATGGCGGCTTCCATTCATAGAGATTCTGGATTAAATGTAAATCCAGCTCATTTTTATTTCACCCCTTACGTCAAGAAGTGTGTTTCTAAATTAGATCAACAGCAGTCCTATGTTTAAAACAGTCATATGTTTGAATATAATTTTAACTCCTCTGCAGATGAGTTTCAGTCTCCTGAAGAATCCAAAAAGACGTTATGTAATCGGGACCTTATTATAATACCTCCCTAATAATACCAAAAAACATAATATTCAATTGTGATCCCTTAGCCATTTCTGATTTCAAATGCGAATGACTGAAGGAAGGCAAACCTGCGAGACCTGAAATGGATACTTAAGGACCAATGCAAAATTGTAAAAAAATGGGAAAAAGCAAGGAATTCATCAGATAAGCGAGCTAAAGGTAATAAATTTGAAGAGCTACAAAGATAAAATCAGAATACAATACCAAGGGGTTTGTTCATGCTTAGGAAGAGGAAAATGAGAGCAGGTAAAAGGGATAATTCCAGCAGGAATTATTATATATCACAGCGCAGAATGGATGCCAATTCAAATGTTTTATTGCCAATTGATTATTCAGTTCAATGTACAGTTCTGCTACCAAACTCTAAGGTCGACAGACTGGAGGATGATGTCATATAGTATTTTTTTTCTGAAAATGCAGCTGGATTCTAAAATGAACGTCTTCAAATGTTATATTGTGGAAGATTTGGAAACGAAAATGATTGCTCACCTGTTTTACTATGAACAGAGCTTCCCACGACCAGCAGAGCTTGGGTTGGGGTAGAGGGGACAGAGCAGAGCAGGCTGCCCCTCGCCAGAAGTCGGGTAGGTTGAGAGTGAGTCTTAGGTGACCTGAAACTGTACTCTCTGAAGCATTTAGCACAGTGCTCTGCACACAGCAAGTGCTCAATAAAGACCACTGATTGATTGACAAGAGAGATGGGGTCTCTGAGCTCCTACGCCTCACTTGTGTTTCCGACTCTCATTTTCCTGGGATAAAAATAAAGTGTCCGAGAACAAGTACGGCTTTGGGAAGGACCACAGCAGAACAGAGCGGTCATCTCCCATTCCACAGTAGGAAGCAAGATTGTAAACGTTCGATGAACAGCGAGCAAATAGGCAAGCATCTGGATGGTTTGAGAATGGGCAAGGACCTTAGGTTTTCATAATGCCCCCTCCTTGTTTTTAATCCCTCTCCCTCTGTATATGCCAGATCATCACTCTCTCCACCTCCTAAGCATTATTAAGATCCCACCTCCTCTAAGAGGCCTTCCCCAGTTGAGCCCTCTTATCCCCCCATTCCGTCTCCCTTCTGCGTCGGATGTGCAATTGGATCTGTGGTCTTTGGACATTTGATATTCGCCCCACACCCAAACCCACAGCACTTATGTACAGATCTTTAAATTACTATTTATTTTACTTTTACCTGTACATATTTACTATTCTATTTATTTTGTTAATGATGTGCATCTAGCTCTACTTCTATTTATTCTGATGACTTGACACCTGTCCACATGCTTTGCTTTGTTGTCTGTCTCCCCCTTCTAGACTGTGAGCCCATTGTTGGGTAGGGACTGTCTCTATATGTTGCCAACTTGTACTTCCCATGTGCTTAGTACAGTGCTCTGCACACAGAAAGCGCTCAATAAACACGATTGAATGAATGAATGAATTAATGCCTGTCTCCCCCTCTAGACCATAGGCTAGTTATGGGTATTGATTCATTCATTCAATTATATTTATTGAGTGCTTACTCTGTGCACAGCACGGTGCTAAGCACTTGGGAAAGTATAATACAACAATAAACAGTGACTTTCCGTCAAAATGAGCTCACAGTCTAGAGACGAGCACATTCCCTGCCCAAAAGTACTCTCCCAAGCGCCTAGTAACAGTGCTCTGCATCCAATCAATCAATCAATCAATCAGTCATATTAATTGAGTGCTTACTGTGTGCAGAGCACCGTACTAAGCACTTGGGAAGCACAAGTTGGCAACATCCAGAAAGCACTCAATAAATATAACCGATTGACTTGCCCAAGGACAAGTGGAAGAGCTGAAATTAGAACTCAGGTCCTCTGACTCCCAAGCCTGTGCTCTTTCCATTAGGTCACGCTGCTTCTTTTTTTCTGCACGATGTCATATCAGAGGTATTCAATTTTTTATGGTATTTGTTAAGCACTAACTCAGTGCCAGGCACTATACAAAGTGCTGGGGTAGAGACAAGCTAATCAAGTTGAACACAGTCCACACAAGCCACAGAAGTGGTTTCCTGTTGCCCCCTTAATAATGATGGCATTTATTAAGCACCTACTATGTACAAAGCACTGTTCTAAGCACTGGGGAGGTTACAAGGTGATCAGGTTGTCCCACAGGGGGCTCACAGTTTTAATCCTCATTTTACAGATGAGGTAACTGAGACACAGAGAAGTGAAGTGACTTGCCCAAAGTCACACAGCTGACAATTGGCGGAGCCAGGATTTGAACCCCTGACCTCTGACTCCAAAGCCCGTCCTCTTACCACTGAGCCACGCTGCTTCCCCCTTGCGCAAAGTAAACTTGAATCTCCGCCCTCGACTCTTTCCCATGCTGCTGCTGCCCAGAACAGGGGATTTTTGACTTATAGCAGATTGTCTTCCGCTCGCTGGCCACTGCCCGAGCTAGGGTTGGAATGGATATCAATCAATCAATCAATCAATCAATCGTATTTATTGAGCGCTTACTGTGTGCAGAGCACTGGACTAAGCGCTTGGGAAGTCCAAGTTGGCAACATATAGAGACGGTCCCTACCCAACAGCGGGCTCACAGTCTAGAAGGGGGAGGCAGAGAACAAAACCAAACATATTAACAAAATAAAATAAATAGAATAGATATGTACAAGTGGAATGGATATGTTTCTGCTTGACTCTCCCTCCCTTGGCCGAGGCTGGTAGAGTACTGGAAACTCTCCAGGTGCGATCCTGAGAGGGCCTAAAGCTTGCTACCTTGGTTTACTGAATAACAGTACTGCCTAGTGGAAACAGCACAGGCCTACGACTCAGGGGACCAAATCTTATCTTTGAATCTTATCTATCTATTTATTTACTTATTTTACTTGTACATATCTATTCTATTTATTTTATTTTGTTAGTATGTTTGGTTTTGTTCTCTGTCTCCCCCTTTTAGACTGTGAGCCCACTGTTGGGTAGGGACTGTCTCTATATGTTGCCAATTTGTACTTCTCAAGCGCTTAGTACAGTGCTCTGCACATAGTAAGTGCTCAATAAATATGACTGATTGATTGACTGATTGATTTGAACCTGAAGGCCGTTCACATTTATCATGAGCAGCTCCCTACCACGAGTTCTATTATTTTACACCTGAATAATGAAAAGGATAAAGAAAAAAAGTTAACGTTTCACCTAGAATCTAGCTATAGAGTAATAGTCATCGTAGCTGCCACTGCGTGTTCTTGCCTTGCAGGGGGCTGTTTGCAATTTCTCTCCTGCCACAAAATCATCGGGAACGATTGGTCCAAACAGGAAACAGAACGGGATGGCGGGGGCTGGCAAACCCACGGTCCACTCTCCTTCAACTGCCGGACCCCGTAGGAGTTCAGACCCTGCCCCAGGCAGGAATCAGATGACCTGAAACTCCAAGACTTTGGGAATCCTCAAATCCTGGCAGATTTGGTTCTAAAAGCTGCGCTCGGTGCGGGGAAACACTTCGGATGTGTCCTAAGGATTGTTCATTTGTCATTTTTGTCTTCATCGTCATCATAATCATCAAATCTTTCTACTCTCTTGGCTGTTGGTTCTTGTATTTGAAGGGCTCCCACCGTCTGTGCCTTGTCTGTAACTGAGTTTTCTTTTCTAAATGCCCTCCTGCCTCCAGTCTAGACTAGGGGTCCCTTGGGATATAAGGACCGGGGTTAAAATGCGTTCATTTTCTATTCACCCCACTGCCTGATACAGTGCTCAACACAAAGCAAGCTCTCAAGCATCCATTACTTCTACTCACTCTATTGATGGAATTTATTATATCTGTAGTTTATTTTTATTTATTAATATTAAAGTCTGTCTCCCCTCTAGACTGTAATCTCGTTGTGGGCAGGGAATGTGTCTGTTTATTGGCTCGCAAGTGCTTAGTACAGTGCTCTGCACACAGTAAACGCTTAATAAGTACAACTGAATGAATTGAGGGAGGAGTAATAACGCTTATTATGAACTTAGAATGTGCAAGGAGAAAATTATACAGACTCAGATTCAGGCCCAATCCTTGGGTCACGGGAGACCCCGGATGCAGAAGGGGCAGAAAACAGACTCACAGGAAAAGAAAGCTGGGCAAATTTAGAGAGAACAACAAGTTGAAACACTGCGAGTCAACACCAATTTTCTCATAGGAACAAATCAGAAATGGCAGGTTGGTTCCTGACCTAAGGTTCAATGCCCTATTTTAACCAAAATTTTACAAAACTGTGAACTCAGTTGTGTACAGATGAAGAGTGTAGCTTTAGTAATGTATTGATTTTGAGGTGGAAAGTTTCTACTTCATCCTTCCTGTTGACTCTCCTCAGTGATTCCTTCCTCTCTGCCTCTCCCAAACTCCCACACCCTGTTAGAAAGCTGTGTCACAATCAGTGGTATTTATTGAGCACTTACTATGTGCAGAGCACTGTATTAAACACTTGGAAGAATAACACAAAGTTGGTAGACTTGTCCCCCGTCTACAAGGAGTTTACAATCTAGAGGGGGAGATAGGCATTAAAATGCATGGAAATTGATAAGGGAATTAATTGCAGGGAAGGACAGGAGAAAACCTCACTTGCCAGAAATCGAAGGGGCTGATTGCTTATCTGAAAATTATACAGACTCAGATTCAGGCCCAATCCTTGGGTCACGGGAGACCCCGGATGCAGAAGGGGCAGACAACAGACTCACAGGAAAAGAAAGCTGGGCAAATTTAGAGGGAGCAACAATTCAAGAAAATTCAGCAGCAGGGAGCCCCAGTGGTTGATGTGGGGTGTTTGGAGAGGCTCAGGACAGTGGGAAGTCTCCCCCAAAAGCCCATCCCAGATGTCAGGGTGCACAGGCTGCTCTCCTCCCTCTCCAGCCTACCACTCCTACAGTGCCAGAGCTTCAAAATATGCTGACAGCTCAAGGGAGCAAAATCTCCCCAGACAGCTCCACCCCAAAGGTAGGGAAGGCCTGTATACTTTCGGATTTAAATTACTTTTTTTGCCATATGTAGCATTTCTACCCAAGGGAAAAGAACAAGACAGCTCAGCTTTACACTAAAACAGAAAACATTTGGAAGAAAATAAGAACACTGCCATTCTGCCTTTGCCTCATCTTATTGCTGGCAGACTGTCTTCTTAAACTGTTTCCTACACCAAAGGGATAATCCTTTTTGTAATATTCCATATTTTCAGGCAACCTTGGCAACTGCAAAGGTTACCTGGTATAAAAAACCCATTTTCCAATGTACTGAGAACATAGAATTTTTCCAACAACTGAATTCTCAGATTCACCTCTAGTCCTGTCAAATTACCATGCTTACTGTAATCCATTGGAAGAATAAACAGAATTTATTTATTCATTGCATTCCCAGGATGCCAAGTGCTATGAAAAATCCTCATTTCATGTGACTCTCTTTATCCTTGCTTTAAGTCTCCATTATAAGACAGGACCTTTGGAACCAAATTTCACTCCTAAATTTTCAGCAGTTCTTCGGAGTCTTAGATGTCATGCTCAATGCAAATCAAAGGAGTTTCAAGAGCTAAATAACCTCCAAAATATAGTGATTGTCCTTATAAATTCAGAAGCAATGATCTCTTAGGGTGATAGAACTGTGGAAATGGAATTACTTTCCCCTATTTTGAGGAGGAGAAGTAGGTCCACAGCCAATTGTATCAGTAATCTCCTAGGATACGGCCCCAGAAGAAATTGTAGAAACAAAATTGGAAGGCTATTGTTGCTACAAATATGGCCCACCACAGAGAAGGACAAAGTCCTTGAATTAAAGCTAAAGTATAGATTTCCTATACAAAAAGTCCTCCAACCAATACACAATTGGTTCCTGAAAACTGCATCAAGTTGAAACACTGTGAGTCAACACCAATTTTCTCATAGGAACAAATTAGAAATGGCAGGTTGGTTCCTGACCTAAGGTTCAATGTCCTATTTTAACCAAAATTTTACAAAACTATGAACTCAGTTGTGTACAGATGAAGAGTATAGCTTTAGTAATGTATTGATTTTCAGGTGGAAAGTTTCTACTTCATCCTTCCTGTTGACTCTCCTCAATGATTCCTTCCTCTCTGCCTCTCCCAAACTCCCACACCCTTTCCCTCTGTTAGAAAGCTGTGTCACAATCAGTGGTATTTATTGAGCACTTACTATGTGCAGGGCACTGTATTAAACACTTGGAAGAATAACACAAAGTTGGTAGACTTGTCCCTCGTCTACCAGGAGTTTACAATCTAGAGGGGGAGATAGACATTAAAATGTATATAATCCAACACATTTATTCATTCATTCATTCATTCAATCGTATTTATTGAGTGCTTACTGTCTGCAAAGCACTGCACTAAGCGTTTGAGTACGGTGAGGCTGAGGGTGGGGCAAGTATTATTATTAACAATAATAATAATAATATTGATGATAATGTGGTATTTGTTAAGCACTTACTATACGCCAAGCACTAAGTGTTGGGATAGATAGAGAATAATTAGGTCCTGCATGGTGCTCACAGTCTAAGTAGGAGGGAGAACAGGTATTAAATTCCCACTAAGCAGATGAGGGAACTGAGGCACAGAGAAGTTACTTGACTTGCCCAAGATGAAACATCAGGTAAGTGGCGGAACCAGGATTAGAATCCAAGTGTTTAAAGGGAACAAATCCAAGTGCAAGAGCAACGCAGAGGTAAGAGGGAGTAGGGGAAATGGGGGTTTATCAGGCACGCCTTTTTGAAAATAATGTGATTTGGGAGGAAGAAAGACTGGTTGTCTGTTGCAGAAGAAGGGGGAGAGACTTCCAGGCTGGAAGGAGGACATGGGCAAGGGATACGTGGTAAGATAGGTATAGTAAGTAGGTTGGCATCGGAGGAGTAAAATGCTTGAGCTGCACTGGGCTCCAGCGGGAAATCAGTAATGTAAGATAGAAGGGGACAAGCTGATTGAGTACTTTAAAGCTCACAGTAAGAAAGTTTGGTGTGATTTGGGGTGGATGAGCTAATACTGAAGGTTCTTGAGGAGAGGCGAGACAAGGACTGAACTTTTTTTTAGAAAAACGACCTGGAGAGCAGAGTGAAGTATGGACTGGAGTGGGGAGTGGAGTGGGGCAGTCAGCGAGGAGGCTGATGCATTAGTCAAGGCGGGATTTAAGTGCCTGGATGCATAATAGCGGTCTGGATGGAGAGGAAAGAGCAGATTTTAGTAATGTGATGAAGGTAGAACCATGGTGACATTTAATACGTGGGCTGAATAAGAGAGATGAGTCAAGGACAATGCCATGGTTACGGGCTTGTGCAACAGGGAAAATAGTGGTGCTGTCTACAATGATGGGAAAGCCGGGGCAGAGCTGTTTAAAATCCGACCATCCAATCAGCGATCTGGTTGGAAATTGATAAGGGAATTAATTGCAGGGAAGGACAGGAGAAAACTTCACTTCCCAGAAATCGAAGGGGCTGATTGCTTATCTGCCCCCAGCAGATATTGGGGTTTCCTACGTAGAATATGCTTCCGCTATTAGTGGTGGAGTTTACATCCACTTGTAGGTAGAGCCAACCATTTCCAAGGAGTTGTGAAAACTCTAAAAGCTTTCTGCCTGTTATTTGACCCTCAGGAAGGAGAAGGCAGCTCCAGGAATTCTGTTCCTAGTCCGGCCTAAACACATGTTGACCTTTGCTTTATGTCATCAGCATTTGAAGGAAAATAGGCTAGGATGAACTAGTTTAGGGGAGTAACAGTGAAGATTCCCATTCCCTTTGCCAAGCAAGAGACTTAGATAAATTATTCCCATGTGCTCTGGGACTTAGCTTGAGAACATGGTTGGGATCCTCTTCGTCTCCCAGGCCACGCTTTTGTGTGCATTTTAATCTTAATCCGTGTAATTTCCACTGGAATCGCCTCTCACACTCTTTCCAAACGTATTTTTGATTAAATCAATCAATGGCATTTATTGTGCTCTTACTATGTGCAGAACACCGTGCCAAGCACTTGAATATTAAATACGAACCGCTGGCCATCATTCTGCCTCAAGAAATAGTTCAACCACGATCCTCTATTCTTTGCCTGTGCAACTGGGTGCTAACGCGCTTTGCCAATCACCCCAACCTTGGCCCCACATAACTTAAATAATATGTTTTTATACTCAAGCCATTTCCCTTATCTGTAATTTATTTGAATGTCTGTTCCGCCTTCAGACTGTAAGATCCTTTTGGGCTGAACTGTGTCTATCGATTCTACTGATTGTTACAACGTTCAGCACACAGTTAGCGATCAATAAATAGCACTGATTGATTGATTGACATTCCCTACGGATTCTGTTGTGTCTCCGTTTGGATCCTAATCAGATACTTTGCCACCCCCCCGGCCATTTCTTCGGGATGCCAGGGAATAGATGGGCTGGTAATTCTGCTCCTCATTCAATGTAGTTCAACAAGAAGGCCCCGGTCTCATAAATCATGTGAGCACAACAATTTCCACCTTCTTTACAACTTTAACCCTATTTCTTGTAAAAATTGTTTCCCAGTTTCATCAGTGGTACTTATTTAGAACTGGGGAGAGTATTTATTGTGTGCAGAGCACTGTACTAAGTGCTTGGGAGAATACAGTACAATGGAGGTTGGTAGACACATTCCCTGACCACTCCAGCAATTTCCCCATGACTCCCACGCACCCCTCCATTCCCTGATCCCCATTCCCCTTGCTCCTGGGGCTAGGCCCATAAAGGAAGAAAGTAGTGAACCACCGAAACAGTGTACAGATTTAGAAATATCATCAGTGCAGTTAGCTTAGCTCAGAAGGCTGAATGTTCACTTTTGACCGCATATGAAATTTTGACCGCATTAATCTAAACGCCTAGTCCAAGATCATTATTTGGCAGTTCTTTCCATGGGACTGTTTTCGTTTGATCCCGTTTCATCGACTGGATCGCTAATGGATCAAATAAATCTTTGTGTTTTCTTCATCCTGTATTTTAAGTAGGTGCTCTGTCAGGAGGTATGGTCTACTTTAAGTTTCGATTTACCAGAATAAAATACAATCGAATTCATTAGAATGAGGTTTCATAGTAAAATGGAAGTTCCCTGCAGAACAAACCCATCTGTTGATATGTTGTGGCATGCTACAAGGATGTAAACAATATTAAAGGACATACGGTAAAAGTTAAAGAAATATGATGTTAAGGTTTTTGAAATATGGGTAAAATTCCCAAGTGGACAAGAAGAACTTTCAGCAGGATAGTCGTTCCTGGAGTTTTAATTCATTGCACTTATATTGGTTATTGTGAACTCAGGCTTTTTTCTTCATTTTTAACTACACAGGTGTCCACTTAACTACACATTCCTTCGGATTACTGTTCTACTTTCTGCTGTGAAAATAATCACTCTGCTTCATTTAAACATACTGCACCCAGGCAGCCCACATATGCCTTGTTAATTCAGTGCTTACCTGTCAAGTGCAAACGACCAGAGATTAGGTTTCTCTTCTGCATGATAAAAAGAGGAATATCCCCTAATGAAGGAAAACTTAAAATATAAATTTCACAAAGGAACACCAAAAACACGAGCTACTGTTTCTGACTTCCTTCTAGTCACAAGCATTTTTTCAACAGGTTGATTTGACAAAATCTTTCCAAATCAGCTGCTGGAAAACCACACACCAGCCCGAACTGTGGAGACCTTCAAAATATTTTCCCTTTCCCACTGAGGATCAAGTTGGTAGATAATTATAACAGATACTGCAAATAGCTTTTACCTCCATCACAGATTTACTTTCCAGTTGCGGTACATCTCTTTTACGAGAATAGAGTGTGTTTTCAGTAGCACGCAGACGAAAGGCTAATTCAGAATAAGAGACTTCGCTATTTTCATTAGCTTGCAAAGTCCAAATAGGAAGTGATGAACACAGAATAAACTCTTATTGAGGAAATTTAGATTGAACAGCAGGAAAACCTTTATAGCCTGAGAGCATTTAGTCAGTGGAAAAACTGCTAATGGAGCCCCTCACTCACCCACTGAAATCTGGACTTGGCTTCACCGTTCAACCCAAGTAACGGTTAAATAGGAACGAAATCAATACAACACTGCAGGGGAAGGCTTATAAGCAAGATAGCTGCAATTCAAATGATTCTGTCGGCATTAGCACAAATTAAGGGCAGGTAGTTAAATGACAGTTGATGCCCAGACAGCATTTCCTGACTCAGTCTGAAAGGACTGGCGCACACTACGAAGGCGGGAGTGAACCTACAGGATTTAACGAGAAGGGTAGACAGGCTTTTTCCTCCAACGGTTAGAAATGCAGTCCTGCCCAGAAGCAAGCGGATGGCCACTCTAACCTCTCAGGATCTTTTCCGAGCAGTCGAAAGCGGTTCACTTCAATTTCGCTCCTATAATTACCTGAAGAACATGAATGTAGTACTAGAGCGCAACAGAAAGGTCTCAGGTCCCTTTGTGGCCTTGTCGCTCTGGCAGGCTTGAGTTCAAACCCGCCAGATTATTTTTAGCCTGGACTAAAGCAGATTGGGGTTAGAAAAGTCGTACTGAGTCACCCTCAGTCTCCTCCAGGCCTGACTCGACCCGGCCCCTCTAAATCTATCAAAAGATGGTAGACCAGAGCCAGCAGAATCTCAGGTGCAACTCGGGCAACTGTGAGGCAAATGTCTTGATATAACATTTGCCCATTGATCGTTGCCGCTCGTATCTAGAAGAGGAGGAAAACCCCACCTATGTTGAGTGGCTTTTGACTTCTCGTGTAATTCTCAGGTTGAACATCATGGTTGTTCACCTGTAATTACTTAACTCAAATTTTCAACCCTTAGATAGAGGCTGTCGGCAGTACAGAGAAGCAGCGTGGCTCAGTGGAAAGAGTACGGGCTTTGGAGTCAGGGGGCATGGGTTCAAATCCCGGCTCCGCCAATTGTCAGCTGTGTGACTTTGGGCAAGTCACAACCTTTCTGCACCTCAGTTCCCTCATCTGTAAAATGGGGATTAAGATGGTGAGCCCCACGTGGGACAACCTGATCATCTTGTAACCCCCAGCGCTTAGAACAGTGCTTTGCACATAGTAAGCGCTTAACAAATACCATCATTATTATTATTACAAGAGATACCCATAGTAACCCCAGTCACGATCAGAAAAGCAATATCAATCAATCAATCATATTTATTGAGTGCTCACCAAGTGTAGAGCACTGTACTAAGTGCTTGGGAGAGCACAACAGAGTTGGTAGACACATTCCTGGCCCACAATAAGCTTAGAGTCTAGAGGAGATAGATATTAATAAGTTGCAGATATGTACGTAAGTGCTGTGGGGCTGACGGAGGGATGAATAAAGGGAGCAAATCAGGGAAACACAGAAGGGTTTGGGAAAAGAGGGAAGGCCTCTTGAAGGAGATGTACAGTGAGAAGATTGGCATCAGGGGAGCAAATTATAGTATAGTAGGTTATAGTATAGTATAGTATAATATAGTATAGTATAGTGGGTTATAGTAGGAGAGCAGCAATGTGAGATAGGAGAGAGTAAGGTGATTGATTGCTTTGAGTCCGATGGTAAGGAGTTTCTGTTTGATGCAGAGATGGGTGGGCAACTCCTGGAGGTTCTTGAGGAGCAGGGAAACATGGGCTGAATTTTTTTATAGAAAAATGATCAGGGCAACAGACTGAAGCAGGGACGGGTGTGGAGACAGACAGGATGCAGGGAAGTCAGCAAGGAGGCTGATACAGTGATCAAAGGGGTATAGGATAAGTACTTGGATTTATGTGAGAGATGAGTCAAGGAAAATGCCAAGGTTAAGGGCTTGTGAGATGAGAAGGATGGAGGTACTGTCTACAGTGATGGGAAAATCAGTGGGAAGGCTGAGTTTGGGTGAGAAGATATGGAGTTCCGCTTTGGACATGTTCAATTTTAGCAATAGTAGTAATAATAATAATGATGGTATTTAAGCACTTACTATGTGCAAAGCACTGTTCTAAGTGCTGGGGGGATGCAAGGTGATCAGGTTGTCCCATGTGGGGCTCACAGTCCTAATCCCCATTTTCCAGATGAGGAAACTGAGGCACAGAGAAGTTAAGTGACTTGCCCAAAGTCACCCAGCTGACAACTGGCGGAGCCAGGATTTGAACCCATGACCTCTGACTCCAAAGCCCTTGCTCTTTCCACTGAGCCACACTGCTTCTCTAGTAGTAGTAGTAGTAGTAGTAGTAGTAGTAGCAGTAGTAGTAGTAGTAATGCCATTTACTGAGCCCCAATCAATCAATCAATGGTATTTATTTAGTACTTACTGCGTGCAGAGCTCTATACTAAGAACTTGGGAAAACACAACAGAGTTGATAGATGCTATCCCTGCCCACAGGGAGCTTACAGTCTACAGAGGGGAAGAGTGCAATGCACTGTTCTAAGTGTTTCGGGGAAATTTAACCTCATAAGGGGGTGACCATAGAAATGAAACCACAGTTTATTTGCTTGCTCAGTTTCAAATCAAACACTCCTATGGTCATCATTGCGAAGCTTCTCCAGTATGAAAAAGAATTAAAAAAATAAAGAATCCTTCAAGCTGCATTTTCTCTATTGCACTTCATCACTAACCATCACAACCAACGAGAAAGCGATTGTAATTTGAACATCATCGAGCAGTTTTAATGAAGTTGCGGAGGGCAGAGGCAATGCGGCAGGCTCTTACGCAGCTGTGCCACGCTGAGAGTAGTAAAACCTTATTTTTGTTAGGCCATTAAGCAGATGTAACAGAGGGAAAAGACAGGGAGCAGAAACAGTTAGACAGTTCCCCAGTCATTTTTCTGACTATTATGCC